>NC_079172.1:25848894-26463894 GCF_947568905.1 Ostrea edulis | reverse complement strand
CTTCTTGGTGTCCAGGAGTAAAGAAGAAGATTTTTTAAAATTACACTCATTTTGATGGTTTTTGCCCCACCCCTCAGGCCCCAGGGGGGCAGGGACCACGAATTTCACAATTTTTGTTCCCCTCCACCCACAGATGCTATATGCCAAAATTGGTTGAAATTGGTTCAGGGGTTTCAGAGAAGAAGCTGAAAATGTTCAAATGTTAACGCACGACGAACGACGACGGACAAAAACAGATAGCAATAGGTCACCTGAATGATTCAGGTGACATAAAAATCACTTAGCGTGAAATACACGGCGCTATCAAACTTTTACCTGAGCGATCGATAAATGTGTCGTGACGTGAGTTATCGCTCGTAGTTATGACGTCATCTGAGACAACTTTCGATTGTATTGATAGGGTTTTGTAGTGTTTACATAGAAAAGTCCTATACTATGGTACAATGCGCTGCTTTGAACTGCAATGTGAAATCGGGACAGGGATTAAGTATGTTTCTTTTCCCAAAAGGCCCTAAATTTCGAAGAATTTGGACATTGAAACTGAAAAGAGACACTGAGATTTGTGACAAGCCACGAGGATCAGTGAGTTATGGCACGCCAAATTCACAAAAATGAGCTAAACATAGTTTCACAGTTGATAAACTAGGTTTATCGACTGTAAACTATAGTTTACGAACTGTAAACTATAGTTAACGATTCGTTAACTATAGTTTTCATCCGTAAAACTATATTTAACGGTTGTAAACTATAGTTTACAAATGCTAATCCAAGTTTATCTGTCTTTAAATAAACGTTAACAATAGATTTTGCTGATAAATACAGATTCATGTTTGTAAACTTTAATTTACATTCGTTAACTATAGTTCACAATTGTTAATCCTAGTTTCACAAATTGTGATACTATATTTATTAGATAAACTATGACTTGTAATCCGTAGTTTACAATCGTGAAACCGTATTTATCAGATAAACAATGTTTTGCAATCGCTAATGATTGTTTTCATTGTTAATTATAGTTTACGCTTGTGAAACATAGATTATCTGTTAACTATGGTTTACAGATGTGAAATATAGATTAACGTCGTTAACTATAGTTTACGGTCCGTAAACTATAGTTTACAGTCGATAAACCTAGTTTATCAACTGTGAAACTATGTTTAGCTCATTTTTGTGAATTTGGCGTGCCATAGTGAGTGACACTTTAATATTCACGAGGATCAGGTTTCTATCAACCCCGACACATCATCCTGTTTGACGCCAAACAAAGTGCAAAGTGATGATTAACTGGGCATCCTACAAAACAAGTGGAGGGATGTATTTTAATTATAAAAAGTTCAACCCAAAAAGGGGGGATGCAATCCACCCCTCTCTACATCCACCACTGAATGCTTTAATGCGACATTGTATTCAATGGGTTTGCGATTGCACATAAAAATTAATGTCAACCATTACCTAGTTCAAATTGATTTTATTTCTTTTATTAAATGATTCTTCAAAAAGGGGGGGGGGGGTACAAATAACGTTGTGCACAATAAGTTTTTTTCTTTTGTCTTTTGTTGTTCTTTTTTCAAAAAGGCATTTTTCAATTAAATATATATCTAGCTAAACGCATCATAATCTGAATCTGATCAATCTCATACTAGTAAATTCAATTTAAAAAAAATACAAACGTGAGATTCAATCTAGTTAAATACGCTCACAATCGCTACAATAGAGTAAACGGCGAGTATCTATGAAGTCTGATTTTGATTAGCCTAGATTGTGTAAAATACAAAGGTTATCTTTTGATAGAACATTTTTTTCCAATATCATTCCCAATTTTCTATGGACTGGCCCGGTAAATAATTTCTAACTGAGATTCCTGAGATATTTAGCGAACATAGACATATAACTATCGGATGGTTTCGAAATGGGTGCAGGTACAAACATAAAAGGTTGAATCCCTAAACTCAAGTGTATCTATACGGTATTTCACCGTCAATATCCACGGTGTTGCTAAAACTGGCAATTTCTCACGGAAATTAAAACGATGATATACAGGCGTAAACAACTACAACTGTCTCAGATGACGTCATAAGAAAGGGCGATAATTCCTTCATTCGTTTCTATAAACAACGATTTTGGAATAGGTATTTTGCGCATTTATCTGGATTAAAAAAAAAAATAAACACATCAATAAACTTTTCAAAACGGGTTTTAATGAATTATAAACTTTATTTTCAAATTTATTTTTATTACACTTGACCTTTAAATCAAAATGAAGATTAATGGATTAGTGGAATACTCACTTACATGTAACAATAGAACTAAGATGTTTTCTTTCTATAGCAGATCTTTTGTCAGTTAACAAATTTTGTTTCGCTGGACAAATGTCTAAGAATATATTCTGTAACCCATGTGTTGTTACTTTAATGGGTTTTGTTTTAAAGATATCTGTTTTTACCGCACATGCCTATTGTTGAAGATTTTCCCGTATAAATACTTGGGGAAAAAACATCGTAAATTAATCAATCTATTATAATTAGCATTTCGAACAAAAAAATATACTGTACGCTTCCTTACAGTTATATATGTTAGAAACAAATAAAAACAAATAATTCCTTTCAAACTGAAAGCTAAATAGATTTCTATAGATAAAATAAATACAATTTACCGTACAGAATGTAATTCATTCTCATGATCTCTCAATTAAGTCCAAAACAGAGAGGAATATTGTATAGAATTATATAGGGAGGGATACAAGTAATATATTTCAACGATTAAACATTATAGAAAATTTACGAGTCCCCCTGTTTTGTTTTAGGAATGTTATATTTTTTCTTATTACATCCAAACTACGCCAAGTGTCCCTAATTGAATATTATCAAAGGAATAAAAACCATGTGTGTTTTTTATCAAGCTGTATAAGTTATACAAAATCATGCAATTTAATTCGATCAGATTACAAAGAAATCAAGTTAATTTTCTATTTATTTATCTATTTATCCTTTGAGACAGATAATGAAAAATAATCATGATCACGTGACGTCGTAATGTAAACATTACCATGGGGATTACCTTTGACCTTATTGACAATCTTCTTCTCCAATATAATTATGATACTTTTCCCGCGCGTTTGCACACTTCTAATATTGTCACTCTCTCCTTCATAAAATCCCCGTTCCTTGCAATGCATAGACTTGTGCTCCGTTGATTTAAACATACATTTTATTGATAAACTCAAAAGGCATACACATTTATCATGGAAGTAGATAATTCTTTTCCTTTTTATTTCATTTTTGGGGTGGGTGGGTTGTTTTGTTATGCTAATATTTTGTTTTCTTAATATCAGTATTTATATTATTGATATTCATGCCACTTTATTGCACAAATGCATTTCATACCAATATTAAAGCTTCCTATCTATATTGATACATACGTGAGAGAAAAACAATGAGGAATAAAGAGAGAATAAGACGGGTGGAGATAGAAAAAGAGGTACGGTTAAAGAGAAAGAGGGGTGGGTACATATTGCAATCTCATTAAAATCAGACTTCTCAGATCCGCGCCGTATACTCTGCGTAAGTAGCGATTGTGAGCGTATTCTAGGATCTGATTTTAATTAGATTGGTACTTATTGCTAAATGAAATATATTAAAGGTTGGTTGTATCTTGTTTAACGTCCCATTCGAGAATCTTTCACTCATACAGAGACGTCACCATTGCCGGTGAAGGGTTGCAAAATATAGGTCTATGCTCGGCGCTTACGGCCTTTGAGCAGGGAGGGATCTCTATCGTGCCCCACCTGCTGTGACACGGCGCCTCGGTTTTTGTGGTCTCATCCGAAGGACCGCCCCATTTAGTCGCCTCTTACGACAAGCTAGGGCTTTTGAGGACTTATTCTGACCTGGAGCTCCACGGGGCTAAACAGAGTAAAGGAGAGGGGGATATGGAGAGGTAGAAAGTAAACAAAGTTTGCGTTCAAAACTAAAAGCATGTGCATATTTATGGAAAGGTGAAATTGATGAAGAGGTATATTTACATCAGATTTGCCGCCCAAGCTCCGGTCAGTTCAGTATATTCCGTTACGCTATAACTCCAATATCATCATGTGTAGGGGAAAGTAATCCCGAGAATTAACACTGTACAGAGTTTGTATGCCGCCATGTTGTTAAAATGAAAACCAAATAGGATTTGACAAAATTGTTTCCGAAATATTCGAATAAAATATTCAGAGACAAATTGTCGGCATATTATGAAGTATGAGGATTTTTTGGAGACATATAATTACATAGACAGAAATTTGCGTTTATGGAATATTTACAGAAAGTTTAGTTAGTGTCATGTTTTTAAAAAGTTATACAAACACTGATAACAACACTACAAAGAACAGCCGATTTCAAAATCACTTTTCGTTCTCGCTTAAATCATCCAGTTTGTTCACAATTTCACACACAAGGTTTTCCGATAGAGAGACAAACTGGGCCGATGTGAGAGTCGCCTAAAGGCGTCCACCTTTTTACTACAATCACAACATTAAAAATCAATTGTCTTGAAAATATCTCAATAGCCGCCGCCTAATCTCGACTGAGATTCGGCTTGGACTGACGCCTTCACCGAATCTCGGAGCAGTCCTTCATAATATCATGTCTGGAAATTTACTTTCAGCTTCAGCCGGTTCTAGAAATTAATGTGCACTTACGTGACACTGCTGTTTGCTTCAAATAAGTGATTTGACTGTTAAACTAACTCTATATCACTATTAATGATATATTACTTACCGTCTAAATATGTAATTCCATAAAATAAACCATCACTAATTTTCCCGTTCAAATGAAGACTTCTATGGCGCAATATTTTATCTCCCAAAATTGAAGAGTTCCTATAGTTTTTTTTTTAATTAGCGAAATACAAGTAGATGTGTAGAGATACGATGTATCAGTAACTAGATAAAGCAGACTATAGGAACTCTTCAATTCCAGGAGATAAAGTATTGTGCCATGGAAATATTCATTTGAACGGAAAATGTAGTGCCTGTTTTCATTTTGGGATTTTTATACCTAAACGGTAAGTAATACAGCATTAATAGTGATAGAGAGTTAGTTTAACTGTCAAATCATTTATAAGTGCACTTTAATTGCTAGAACTGGCCGAAGCTGAAAGTAAATTTCCAGACATGAATTATAAAGGACTGCTCCGAGATTCGGTGAAGGCGTCAGTCCAAATATTCAGCCAAGCCGAATCTCAACCGAGATTAGCCGCCGCCCTGCTCCGTGTTCTCGGTCGTTGTGGTAATTTTCAATGATTTTACCGTTTTGATCATGGAGCCCGTATACAAAATTTTGCTATCATTACTAGCAAGATACGATCATTTAAAACTTTTATAAAAGTTATGTTCATCCTCAAACATTCGGAACCATCCTTTTACATACATGTCCAAGACCGAGTGTAATGTCGATATCGACGACATCGACAATGTCATGTCGATATCGTTTCGATATCAACCATTTGGAGTTTTTGAATTGACTGAGATTTGTGAAATAATTAATATTGAAAATTTACCACAGACTAACTATCATGTCGATATCGACAATATCGGTTCGATATCGTATCGATATCGATAGTTATATGGATTTTGTTGTTGAAGTCAATCATCATAAATGACGCTGGGTGATTTGTCGATATCGTCGATATCGACAAAACTGTTCCGATATTGTAGCGATATCGATCGTGTTTCGTGAATTTATTAAGAATTCTGCCCGTGGTTCATGCAGATTTTTAGATTTAACTCCAAACAATGTATTCATTGTCCTAAACTTTTAAAAAAAAAAAATCAAATCAACATATTGAAATGTTATAGCAAAAATTTCCACTGTATTTCCCTTACATTGTTTTCATGAAATTAATCAGGCACGTATCCATGAATTTTTATCAAGGGGGGGGGGGGGTCTTCCCCAGTCACAATAAAAATAATACAATTGTGACTGGGGAAGACAACCCCCCTGGATACAAATTCATGGATACGCGCCTAATACAGACTAACTACCAATCCTGATTCGATATCGACATGATATCGTCGATATCGACAGTAATAGAAACTTAATCAATTCAGAATGCTTAAACACATGCACATCTATAAAAAAAAAAAAAAAAACAGTGGCAAGGATGGTCACAAAACCTGGTTCGATATCGACATGATATCGTCGATATCGACAGCAAGGGATACTTTGTTAATGCAAATTACCTAAACATCTGCACAATTAGCAGAATGATGCAGGCAAAGACATGCACAACCATTTGTTTTACAATCATGATTCAATATCGACACGATATCGTCGATATCGACAACAAGGGAATCTCAGTCAGTGTTAAATTTATAAACAGACAAACAACAATGAAGAAATATAGTTGGTAGAATGTCACAACAAAATCTTGAAACGGTAACGAATCGATATCGAAACGATATCGTCGATATCGACAGTAAGGGGAGCTCATTTAGTGCAACATAGCGAAATTTATACACAAGTGTAAAGAAATATAGTAGCTATGACAGTCATAACGAATTGTTTAACAATATTGATTCGATATCGATGATATCGACATAACACCATGTCTTGGACATAACTCTCCTTTTACACCTGGTCTGTCGAGGCAGCGAAAATATCATCCAGCGATTCGGACTCCTCAGGGGAGATTTGCAACGTCCGCTCTGGAACTGAGGGGAACCTCCTCCACATACGTTGCACCGTTTTGTCATAATTATGCGATTTCTTTGAACCTTTGCATTTATATTCTGATTGCGTAGAGAATCCGCTTCATCATAAAGTTTATTTCGAACAGAATTTAGAAATGGTGGATTATGAGGGTAATAAAGAAAGACGAAGTATTTTAGCATTGGAAATTTCCATTGAGCATCTTGACAGTGATGGTGACTGGCCCGTTATTATGCTGCGGGCGGATCCTGTTTCTTACATGTATATATGTATGTGTAGTAATTAGGGCTATACGTACCGTGGATATCGGCCTGGGTAGCTCATTGGTTAGAACACCTGACTAGTAATGCAGGAGTCCCGGGTCCGATTCCCGGTTCTCCTCTCATCTATACTACATATGCGTATAAATTGGACATGGACACCCAGAGATTGTTTTATGATTTTAGGCATAATATGAGCGAGGTCCTCACCAGGAATGAAAAGATAGTAATGAATGAGACTATCATTTCTTATAGATCTGGTAGGAAAATATGTTATATGCCCATTCTGTTTACTACAGGCCGTAGTAGGCCCAGCTCCCGTCTAAGTTGAGCATTTCCCGCACGCAGAGCTGTGAGTTTGATACTACAGGCCGTGGTAGGCCCAGCTCCCGTCTAAGTTGAGCATTTCCCGCACGCAGAGCTGTGAGTTTGATATATTCTATTTACTACAGGCCGTAGTAGGCCCAGCTCCCGTCTAAGTTGAGCATTTCCCGCACACAGAGCTGTGAATTTGATACTACAGGCCGTGGTAGGCCCAGCTCCCGTCTAAGTTGAGCATTTCCCGCACGCAGAGCTGTGAGTTTGATATATTCTATTTACTACAGGCCGTGGTAGGCCCAGCTCCCGTCTAAGTTGAGCATTTCCCGCACGCAGAGCTGTGAGTTTGATACTACAGGCCGTGGTAGGCCCAGCTCCCGTCTAAGTTGAGCATTTCCCGTACGCAGAGCTGTGAGTTTGATACTACAGGCCGTGGTAGGCCCAGCTCCCGTCTAAGTTGAGCATTTCCCGCGAGCAGAGCTGTGAGTTTGATATAGTTGCAATCAGATTTTTTATACCACTTTTAAGTGGGCAGTTAGAGAAGTGAGGTCGAGCGCCTATGGGTTCGTGATGAGCTGTTTTTGCGAACACTTGTCAGAATTATTTCCTTTGTTTCTAGAAAAGTAAATAATTCATTGCGTACATAATGTTTATAAAATTTGATTTGAGGTTGCTTTTGCACTCTCATTGCTTGCTCTTATGGTATCAGTCCAAAACGGAAGTCGTTTTATGCCATCTGAGAATAAGTCCGGGCACCACTCTCCTGTGATCAGCCCGGAGAGTAATTCTGTTTGGCGCCAAAACTATATATATATATATATATATATATATATATATATATATATATATATATATATATATATATACATACATACATACATACATATATATATATATAAAACGACTTCCGTTTTGGACTGATACCATGAGAGCAAGCAATGACACCATGTCTGGTGCTAATCCCATATGTCTCAGAATTAGAGTTTTCTCCGGGCTGATCCCAGGAGAGCGGACATCGTGGCTGATCCCAGCAGACATTAAAACGATATCTACCCCGGGCTGATCCCAGGAGAGCGGACACCGTGGCTGATCCCAGCAGACATTAAAACGACATCTACCCCGGGCTGAACCCAGGAGGGCAGGCAATGACACCATGCCCGGGACTAATCCCGACAGTCATCAAAACAAGCAAACATTCCGGGGCGATCCTCAGAACGATTGTCAAACTTCTCAATCCCGATTTACTATGTCGGCCAGGCTATTCTACACTGCTAAAAGAATGTAGACATTGCACGAAAACTAAACTACCTGTCATCATAAAACAAAGAATATCTATAATATATAACAAGTCTTTGGGGCAAATTCCATCAGGAAAATGCCAAATGAACGAATAGTTAAGAGAAGCCATGTTGTGTAAATTGTTTACTCTTATGTATGTTATGTGTGGTTTGTTAACATGGATCTGTACATACTTATATACCAATCCAATACTGACAGATAATGATAAAACAAGTTAAGCTAACCACTAAGACAATATGATACTCTTTTCTGCAGAGCCACTTTTCTTTTGGTACAATATGTTCTTATACAATTGATAAAAACAGTCAGAGGACCATGCATCATCCAAGATTTTTCGACAGAACACGATATCCTTCATACTAGTACTCAAAGACTAAACAATGCCAACACTCCCTCTAGGCATCACTGCCCCCATCCTCGAATTTCATTAGTCAATCAATTATAGTCTTTATCCCAATTGAATCAATCGTGAATAGAACATACAGAATGAAATAAAAGTAGCAATACTGAAGAAAATAGTTCAATAATTACATGTAGATGTATAAAAAAAAAATATCATGGTGTGTAAATTTTAAGTATAAATGAACCAAACTGGAAACATTGTTGGGATTTGTAAATAATTATTTCCAAAAGCATACACAATAAATTATCCACAATCAAAATAGTTGTATCTTCTTTGTTTTAGGCGGCGTTACGACACAACACACGAACTGAGTCGCCTGGTGCACAGCTAGGTCATCTGTCTTCGGAATATGAAGATTCTTTACAGACAGCAAAACCCACCAAATACAAACGACGGATTATCACGGCCATTATCGTCAGCTGTCTAGTCGTTCTGGGAGCAGCAACGGCAGTTATCGTTATTTTTGTAAACAAATCAAGTAGTACAGGTATTGAATTAGAGAAAGGCATTTCCACACTTTTAATTTTTTTTTATCAGGGATTGAGTACTATATTTCCAGTTGTGACGACCAAAAATACAAATCTGTCGACCGATGACCCTAGGTACAGCTCAGGAAAAAAATACATACTTTAGGCTTTTGTCAGACATCGGAAAATTTAATGAAGTCGGACTGTTCAGAGAACTTACAATTTAGAGTCTCGTTGTTTTCCCTAAATAATCGTTATCAGGTTATGGTAAATCCAGTTTGTATTCCTAATTCAATTACTGTGGACTCATTTTAATTCGTGGGGGGGGGGGGGGGGGGGGGGGGGGGCAATATTCGTGGGTAAGAAAAGTTTTGCTGGTTCGTGGGGATGTAATTTCGTGGGTAAGCAATACGATGTCACTCTACTTAGTTTTTAAAAAATGTTCGAGGACACGTAAATTCGTGTGTATAAGAGTGACCCACGAAATCCACGAACATCAATCCCCCACGAACAATGACGATTCCACAGTATTTCATTTCATTACTTGCGTGGGAAAAGGTTTGATATCAACGTGTCTAAATAAATTTCCTTTGCGCAGTTGTGCAAATACAGTGGACTGATTGACAAATTGTATCTAGACACTCTGAGGTTTGTAAATTCTGTTGCTACATGTATGATGAATAAGTATGATTTAAAGAGCTGATAACGCTATCTGAAAGAGAAGATAATCTGTATATTTTATTTCCTATGCGACAATGAACTATATCCAAACATGTACGAAATTCTGTAATCCTAACCCTGGCGTCCTTTTGTAATCTTGTAGCAAGTGATGATGGATCTCTTAGCTGCAGAACTTTCGCTTTCTGGGAGAATAAATTGGATATACCAGAAACCTACAAATCCACCATTAATATAAAACTTTAATTTGCGATTTGTTCTGTGCTTGATTCAAGCTATCAATTTCACTTCCTTAACTAAAATATTTTGATAAAAGAAAATTTTCCAAAATGTTTCCCCACTTAATATGTATGTATCAATATGTATTCAAACATCTATTAAAACTCCATTCAAACCGAGAGATTAGTTTCTCTAAAATTCGGCTGTTTACGTTACATAGTCGGTTTAGATAGCCGGACAATGAAGTCTTCGTTTGTTAATGCATATTTTTATGTTTCGAATGGAGATACTTCATTTGTCGATGAATGGGAAAATGAGAAAAATCATAAAAGTTCCTCTAGACCTAAAATAAGTTATCAAAGACTGGAAAATAATTCTAGCATCGATTAAATATCTAAATACCGTGTAAAACGTAATCAAACCTCTTCAAAGTATTTATTTTGACCAAGGTAGAATAATTTCATCTAAAACATTTCACTGAATACATAGCTGACATAGGCATTTTTGAGCGTGCATGAAGATGCATAGTGAAAATATTGAAACAAACAAATCTGGACAGATTGGTAACCTAACATGACAACATAAACAGGTAAATGTCTTGATTTTTCAGTTGAAACGGGGCTTTTACTAATGTTTAAAGGTATGCCTCGATACGCACATAGTAGAGAAATATGTCGGGAATTCTTTGGTATTGAAATCTAGAGTCGAAGGTGTAGGTGACTCTCAACACGTAAACCAATTTCCAAAAGTTCCTGTTAATATATTGAGCAATGAAAAGACACTTTTAGTCCTTACTATTTTAATCAATATGAAATATCAAACATGTTATTTTCTCTCTTTCAGAAACATTAAGCAAAATCAGTAAGTATTATTGAAATGACTCCGTTTTCTTGTATCATGAAAAAGTGAATTCTGGGTGACTTCAGTACATTAAACCTATCAGGTGTTTATAGCCACTGCAATATGGCTATGTC
The DNA here is from genome assembly GCF_947568905.1 of Ostrea edulis. Lineage (NCBI taxonomy): Eukaryota > Metazoa > Mollusca > Bivalvia > Ostreida > Ostreidae > Ostrea > Ostrea edulis. The sequence continues at coordinate 26,452,584 of NC_079172.1, read as the reverse complement.
TTAATATGACACTGTGTATTACTACACCATATGACGTTTCCTTATAACCATTATTATCCAGAAATGTTATGGATATGGCATTACCAGATTTAATTTATCTACCGGTATTTATTCTCGAGTTTAAATATGTCACTAAATGAAACTGCACTTTTATGGATACACTAACCACTTTATACAGCAGCGTATTTGTTGTCTACCAAAGGGGATTAAACATGGCGTGAATCATCATTTAAAAAAACAACAAAGAAAGCAAAATAAAATAAAAACAATATTATATCAATATAATCTATTTGTTTTGATCTGAATAATTATTTTGCAATGTGCAAATACACATTCAAGACCCAGGTAGATTTTAATGTCATAATATGTGTCCTTGAATTTATCTTATTCACGTAACATAAATCTTTATTGAACGTGTTGCAGTCATAATAACCATTGAATGTATTACATGGAAATGATTAATTAAGTTGTCAGAACTTATTTCCAATCCTTGTGCATATGTAATACTATAACATAAGTCCATACAATAGATTTTCCTATTATTCGGTATTGGATATAATTCTATTTTCTATCTCATGGGCAAGGTGCGAGGGATTGATTGCAATCAAATCGGTGAAAAAAGTCAAACCCAAACTATAAATTACACCCAGACTAAATGCTACACACAATCTGAAAATTACACTGAAAATTACACCCATCACAAATTTACACTCAAACTGAAAATTACACCCAATCACAAAATTACAAGCAAACTGAAAATTCCACCCAACCAGAATTTTACACAAATCGAAAATAACACCTAATGTAAACAGTACACTCAGTCTGAAAATTACACCCAATTTGAACGCATGGATGAGCCTTTTTGTTTTCAGATCCACTCGTAATCCACATATCTTATTTTTAAAGATTAAAATCCTATTCAATGATTACTACACCAATAGTTAATATTTACACAACTATTCGAGTCTTTTCTTGTCAGTGTTTTCTTCTTTACGAAAAGATGGTTAAACAATGCAGTCATTTGTTAATTGTAAAATTGATTTATCATAGCACAAGTATCCGCTGAAGTGGCAATCAACGAACCATTTAAATCCGAACTTAAGAATTTGTCATCACCGAGGAGTCAAGAATTCATCCACAAGTTCACCCACAGCGTAAGAATTGCTCTTGATAGAATACATATATCAATGTTGTCATTTTTCAAAAACTGTTTTACAGTAATTTTGTACAATCCATTCTTAATTTTTTTTTATATATATAATTCTTACCTCTATTTTCTAAACTCTGTTTGGCAGTTCATATCGTTGCCCGTTCATTCATGAGTTTTGGTCCCTATGTAAAGGATTACAGACTCCGTATCTAAATATTACTGTTTGTATATTATTTTACATTTCTTTCTAAAAAGATAAATCACGCATGTATTTCACTCTATACGAAAGATCCAGTGGAATATCATACTTAGCTCAACGGTTGCTTAGAAGCCTGTCTGATGTTAAGGTGGCTCAGTACACCATGAAAGAGTTTCTTAAATTAGCACGAAATGGTTTAATTATAAACGATATGATGATGTGTATTATGTACATATGTTAAAAAGGCAGAAATATTTAATTTTGTTTTTAAAAACCCATTACATGTATTTTAAAAAATTATTTCAGTAAATATCAACTAAAAACTCAGATTTGAACTCGGGATTTGCAGGTCACTAACCCGATACTTTATCCACTAAGCTTCGATTATAGACAAAGAAATCAATCGATACGAATAATGTCAAAGAGCATTTAAATCGGCATCTTGTGACATAGTGTCATATAAAGCCATGGTGTGATGAGCTAGCTAAAGGACACCTGACCAGGGTCAATGTCAACAGTAAAAGAAAATTGGACTAACTGTTTTTATAGTATTTAGTTAAAAGAATGTATGACAGTTACATATATTTTGAAATATTTGACACGTAGGGAAAAGTTTATTCTAATTGCAAAATATGAAAATGCTACATGAGATACTAGTTTTCTGTTTATGGAAACAATTATTTCATTAGATGAAGTCAGAAGTTATTGATCGCAAAAAAATGGAAAACTTTCGTGATTGTACAGTCCTAAATCTTCGGTGAGTAAAGACAAAATTAAGTTAAAGATTATTTTGGCTGGAAATATTGTTTCTCTGTATAGCTTGAAATCTATAAGAAGTTTTAAAATATTTTTTCTTCTTCTAGAAATGGAAGCATTATTGTGACATTTGTTCTCTCTTTCAACACACCTCTAAACCAAAACGCATCGAAAGCTTCGTATTTTCTTGGAAAGCTCAGCAGGGAAAATGGTCCTCTAAAACTGCAAGGATTTCAAATTCAGACAAACAGTTTAAAAATTACAAGTGTTATTATCACTACCACACCAACAGTAAATACATCTCAAACAACAAGCACTGCAACTCAAACAACGACTACAACACCAAAAGCTACCACAACTCCAACAACTACTACAATTCCAACAACTACTACAACTCCAACAACTACTGCAACTCCAACAACTACTACAACTCCAACCACTAATACAACTCCAAAAACTACTACAACTCCAACAACTACTACAACTCCAACAACTACTAAAACACCAACCACAACTCCAACAACTAGTACAATTTCAACCACTACTACAACTCCAACCACTACTACAACTCCAACCACAACTCGAACAACTAGTACAACTCCAACCACTAGTACAACTCCAACAACTACTACAACAACAACCACAACTCGAACAAATAGTACAACTACAACCACTACTACAACTCCAACCACAACTACAACTCCAACAACTACTACAACTCCAACAACTACTACAACTCCAACCACTACTACAACTCCAACAACTACTACAACTCCAACAACTACTACAACTCCAACAACTACTACAACTCCAACCACAACTACAACTCCAACAACTAGTACAACTCCAACAACTACTACAACTACTACAACTCCAACTACTACTACAACTCCAACAACTACTACAACTCCAACATCTAGTACAACTCCAACAACTACTACAACTACTACAACTCCAACAACAACTACAACTCCAACTACTAGTACAACTCCAAACACTACTACAACTCCAACAACTACTACAACACCAACAACTACTACAACTCCAACAACAACTACAACACCAAATACTACTATACCTCAAACAACTACTACAACTCCAACAACAACTACAACTCCAACCACTACTACAACACCAACCACTACTACAACTCCAACAACAACTACAACACCAACCACTACTACAACCCGAACAACTAGTACAACACCAACCACTACTACAACTCCAACCACAACTACAACTCCAACAACTACTACAACACCAACCACTACTACAACTCCAAAAACTACAACTCCAACCACTACTACAACTCCAACAACTACTACAACTCCAACAACAACAACAACTCCAACAACTACTGCAACTTCAACCACTACTACAACTCCCTCGACTACTAGAACTCCAACCACTACTACAAATCCAACCACTACTACAACACCAACAACTACTACAACACCAACCACTACTACAACTCCAACCACTACTACAACTCCAACAACAACTACAACTCCAACAACTACTACAACCCCAACCACTACTACAACTCCAACCACAACTACAACTCCAACCACTGCTACAAATCCAACAACTACTACAACTCCAACAACAACTGCAAATCCGACAACTACTACAACTCCAACCGCTACTACAACTCCAACCACTACTACAACTCCAACCACTACTACAACTCCATCAACTACTACAACTCCAACCACTACTACAACTCCAACCACTACTACAACTCCAACTACAACTCCAACCACTACAATAACCCCAACCACTACTTCAACTCCAACCACTACTACAACTCCAACCACAACTACAACCCCAACAACTACTACAACTCCAACGACTACTACAACTCCAACCACTACTACAACCCCAACAACTACTACAACTCCAACCACAACTACAACTCCAACAACTAGTACAACTCCAACCACTACTATAACTCCAACCACTACTACAACACCAACCACAACTACAACTCCTACCACTACTACAACTCCAACCATTACTACAACTCCAACAAAAACTACAACTCCAACCACTACTACAACTCCAACAACAACTACAACTACAACCACTACTACAACTCCAACCACTAGTACAACTCCAACCACTACTACAACTCCAACAACAACTACAACACCAACCACTACTACAACTCCAACCACTACTACAACCCCAACAACTACTACAACTCCAACCACAACTCTAACTCCAATCACTAGTACAACTCCAACCACTACTACAACTCCAACAACAACTACAACTCCAACAAAAACTAAAACTCCAACCACTAGTACAACTGCAACCACTACTACAACTCCAACAACAACTACAACTCTAACAACTACTACAACCCCAACAACTACTACAACTCCAACAACAACTACAACTCCAACAACTAGTACAACTCCAACCACAACTACAACTCCAACAACAACTACAACTCCAACCACAACTACAACTCCAACAACAGCTACAACACCAACCACTACTACAACCCCAACAACTAGTACAACACCAACCACTACTACAACTCCAACCACAACTACAACTCCAACAACTACTACAACACCAACCACTACTACAACTCCAAAAACTACAACTCCAACCACTACTACAACTCCAACAACTACTACAACTCCAACAACAACAACAACTCCAACAACTACTGCAACTTCAACCACTACTACAACTCCCTCGACTACTAGAACTCCAACCACTACCACAAATCCAACCACTACTACAACACCAACAACTACTACAACACCAACCACTACTACAACTCCAACCACTACTACAACTCCAACAACAACTACAACTCCAACAACTACTACAACCCCAACCACTACTACAACTCCAACCACAACTACAACTCCAACCACTGCTACAAATCCAACAACTACTACAACTCCAACAACAACTGCAAATCCGACAACTACTACAACTCCAACCGCTACTACAACTCCAACCACTACTACAACTCCAACCACTACTACAACTCCATCAACTACTACAACTCCAACCACTACTACAACTCCAACCACTACTACAACTCCAACTACAACTCCAACCACTACAATAACCCCAACCACTACTTCAACTCCAACCACTACTACAACTCCAACCACAACTACAACACCAACAACTACTACAACTCCAACGACTACTACAACTCCAACCACTACTACAACCCCAACAACTACTACAACTCCAACCACAACTACAACTCCAACAACTACTACAACTCCAACCACTACTATAACTCCAACCACTACTACAACTCCAACCACTACTACAACTCCAACAACAACTACAACTCCAACAACTACTACAACCCCAACCACTACTACAACTCCAACCACAACTACAACTCCAACCACTGCTACAAATCCAACAACTACTACAACTCCAACAACAACTGCAACTCCGACAACTACTACAACTCCAACCGCTACTACAACTCCAACTACTACTACAACTCCAACCACTACTACAACTCCAACCACTACTACAACTCCAACGACAACTACAACTCCAACCACTACTGCAACTTCAACCACTACTACAACACCTACCACTACTGCAACTTCAACCACTACTACAACTCCAACCACAACTACAACACCAACCACTACTACAACTCCAACCACTACTACAACTCCAACCACTACTACAATTCCAACCACAACTACAACTCCAACCATTACTACAACCCCAACCACTACTACAACTCCAACCACAACTACAACTCCAACCACTAGTAGAACTCCAACCACTACTACAACTCCAACCACTACTACAACACCAACCACTACTACAACTCCAACCACTACTACAACTCCAACCACTACTACAATTCCAACCACTACTGCAACTCCAACCACTACTACAACACCAACCACTACTACAACTCCAACAACAACTACAACTCCGACCACTACTACAACCCCAACCACTACTACAACTCCAACAACAACTACAACCCCAACAACTACTATAACTCGAACCACAACTACAACTCCAACCACTAGTACAACTCCAACCACTACTACAAATCCAACCACTAGTACAACTCCAATCACTACTACAATTCCAACAACAACTACAACACCAACCACTATTACAATTTCAACCACTACTACAACTCCAACAACTACTACAACTCCAACCATTACTACAACTCCAACCACTACTACAACACCAACCACTACTACAACTCCAACCACTACTACAACACCAACCACTACTACAACTCCAACCACTACTACAACACCAACCACTACTACAACTCCAACCACTACTACAACTCCCTCGACTACTAGAACTTCAACCACTACTACAACTCCAACCACTACTACAACACCAACCACTACTACAACTTCAACCACTACTACAACTCCAACAACTACTACAACTCCAACAACAACTGCAACTCCGACCACTACTACAACTCCAACCGCTACTACAACACCAACCACTACTACAACTCCAACCACTACTACAACTCCCTCGACTACTAGAACTTCAACCACTACTACAAATCCAACCACTACTACAACACCAACCACTACTACAACTCCAACCACTACTACAACTCCAACAACTACTACAACTCCAACAACAACTGCAACTCCGACCACTACTACAACTCCAACCGCTACTACAACTCCAACTACTACTACAACTCCAACCACTACTACAACTCCAACTACAACTACAACTCCAACAACTATAATAACCCCAACCACTACTACAACTCCAACCACAACTACAACACCAACAACTACTACAACTCCAACGACTACTACAACTCCAACCACTACTACAATCCAAACGACTACTAGAACTCCAACCACAACTCCAACTCCAACAAGTACTACAACTCCAACAACAACTCCAACTCCAACAACTAGTACAACTCCAACCACAACTACAACTCCAACAACAACTACAACACCAACCACTACTACAACTCCAACAAGTACTACAACTCCAACAACAACTCCAACACCAACCACTATTACAATTTCAACCACTACTACAACTCCAACAACTACTACGACTCCAACCATTACTACAACTCCAACCACTAATACAACACCAACCACTACTACAACTCCAACCACTACTACAACACCAACCACTACTACAACTCCAACCACTACTACAACTCCCTCGACTACTAGAACTTCAACCACTACTACAAATCCAACCACTACTACAACACCAACCACTACTACAACACCAACCACTACTACAACTCCAACCACTACTACAACTCCAACCACAACTACAACTCCAACCACTACTACAACTCCAAGAACTACTACAACTCCAACAACAACTGCAACTCCGACAACTACTACAACTCTAACCGCTACTACAACTCCAACTACTACTACAACTCCAACCACTACTACAACTCCAACCACTACTACAACACCAACCACTACTACAACTCCAACCACTACTACAACTCCCTCGACTACTAGAACTTCAACCACTACTACAAATCCAACCACTACTACAACACCAACCACTACTACAACACCAACCACTACCACAACTCCAACAACTACTACAACACCAACCACTACTACAACTCCAAAAACTACAACTCCAACCACTACTACAACTCCAACAACTACTACAACTCCAACAACAACAACAACTCCAACAACTACTGCAACTTCAACCACTACTACAACTCCCTCGACTACTAGAACTCCAACCACTACGACAAATCCAACCACTACTACAACACCAACAACTACTACAACACCAACCACTACTACAACTCCAACCACTACTACAACTCCAACAACAACTACAACTCCAACAACTACTACAACCCCAACCACCACTACAACTCCAACCACAACTACAACTCCAACCACTGCTACAAATCCAACAACTACTACAACTCCAACAACAACTGCAAATCCGACAACTACTACAACTCCAACCGCTACTACAACTCCAACCACTACTACAACTCCAACCACTACTACAACTCCATCAACTACTACAACTCCAACCACTACTACAACTCCAACCACTACTACAACTCCAACTACAACTCCAACCACTACAATAACCCCAACCACTACTTCAACTCCAACCACTACTACAACTCCAACCACAACTACAACACCAACAACTACTACAACTCCAACGACTACTACAACTCCAACCACTACTACAACCCCAACAACTACTACAACTCCAACCACAACTACAACTCCAAAAACTAGTACAACTCCAACCAGTACTATAACTCCAACCACTACTACAACTCCAACCACTACTACAACTCCAACAACAACTACAACTCCAACAACTACTACAACCCCAACCACTACTACAACTCCAACCACAACTACAACTCCAACCACTGCTACAAATCCAACAACTACTACAACTCCAACAACAACTGCAAATCCGACAACTACTACAACTCCAACCGCTACTACAACTCCAACCACTACTACAACTCCAACCACTACTACAACTCCATCAACTACTACAACTCCAACCACTACTACAACTCCAACCACTACTACAACTCCAACTACAACTCCAACCACTACAATAACCCCAACCACTACTTCAACTCCAACCACTACTACAACTCCAACCACAACTACAACACCAACAACTACTACAACTCCAACGACTACTACAACTCCAACCACTACTACAACCCCAACAACTACTACAACTCCAACCATAAATACAACTCCAACAACTAGTACAACTCCAACCACTACTATAACTCCAACCACTACTACAACACCAACCACAACTACAACTCCTACCACTACTACAACTCCAACCATTACTACAACTCCAACAAAAACTACAACTCCAACCACTACTACAACTCCAACAACAACTACAACTACAACCACTACTACAACTCCAACCACTAGTACAACTCCAACCACTACTACAACTCCAACAACAACTACAACACCAACCACTACTACAACTCCAACCACTACTACAACTCCAACCACTACTACAACTCCCTCGACTACTAGAACTTCAACCACTACTACAAATCCAACCACTACTACAACACTAACCACTACTACAACTCCAACCACTACTACAACTCCAACTACTACTACAACTCCAACCACTACTACAACTCCAACTACAACTACAACTCCAACCACTATAATAACCCCAACCACTACTACAACTCCAACCACAACTACAACACCAACAACTACTACAACTCCAACGACTACTACAACTCCAACCGCTACTACAACTCCAACTACTACTACAACTCCAACCACTACTACAACTCCAACTACAACTACAACTCCAACCACTATAATAACCCCAACCACTACTACAACTCCAACCACAACTACAACACCAACAACTACTACAACTCCAACGACTACTACAACTCCAACCACTACCACAATCCAAACGACTACTAGAACTCCAACCACAACTACAACTCCAACAAGTACTACAACTCCAACAACAACTCCAACTCCAACAACTAGTACAACTCCAACCACAACTACAACTCCAACAACAACAACAACACCAACCACTACTACAACTCCAACAAGTACTACAACTCCAACAACAACTCCAACACCAACCACTATTACAATTTCAACCACTACTACAACTCCAACAACTACTACGACTCCAACCATTACTACAACTCCAACCACTAATACAACACCAACCACTACTACAACTCCAACAACAACTGCAACTCCGACAACTACTACAACTCCAACCGCTACTACAACTCCAACTACTACTACAACTCCAACCACTACTACAACTCCAACCACTACTACAACACCAACCACTACTACAACTCCAACCACTACTACAACTCCCTCGACTACTAGAACTTCAACCACTACTACAAATCCAACCACTACTACAACACCAACCACTACTACAACACCAACCACTACTACAACTCCAACCACTACTACAACTCCAACCACAAATACAACTCCAACCACTACTACAACTCCAAGAACTACTACAACTCCAACAACAACTGCAACTCCGACAACTACTACAACTCCAACCGCTACTACAACTCCCTCGACTACTAGAACTTCAACCACTACTACAAATCCAACCACTACTACAACACCAACCACTACTACAACACCAACCACTACTACAACTCCAACCACTACTACAACTCCAACCACAACTACAACTCCAACCACTACTACAACTCCAAGAACTACTACAACTCCAACAACAACTGCAACTCCGACAACTACTACAACTCCAACCGCTACTACAATTCCAACCACTACTGCAACTCCAACCACTACTACAACACCAACAACTACAACAACTCCAACAACAACTACAACTCCGACCACTACTACAACACCAACCACTACTACAACTCCAACAACAACTACAACTCCGACCACTACTACAACCCCAACCACTACTACAACTCCAACAACAACTACAACCCCAACAACTACTATAACTCGAACCACAACTACAACTCCAACCACTAGTACAACTCCAACCACTACTACAAATCCAACCACTAGTACAACTCCAATCACTACTACAATTCCAACAACAACTACAACACCAACCACTATTACAATTTCAACCACTACTACAACTCCAACAACTACTACAACTCCAACCATTACTACAACTCCAACCACTACTACAACACCAACCACTACTACAACTCCAACCACTACTACAACACCAACCACTACTACAAATCCAACCACTACTACAACACCAACCACTACCACAACTCAAACCACTACTACAACTCCAACAACTACTACAACTCCAACAACAACTGCAACTCCGACCACTACTACAACTCCAACCGCTACTACAACTCCAACTACTACTACAACTCCAACCACTACTACAACTCCAACTACAACTCCAACCACTATAATAACCCCAACCACTACTACAACTCCAACCACAACTACAACACCAACAACTACTACAACTCCAACGACTACTACAACTCCAACCACTACTACAATCCAAACGACTACTAGAACTCCAACCACAACTACAACTCCAACAAGTACTACAACTCCAACAACAACTGCAACTCCAACAACTAGTATAACTCCAACCACTACTACAACTCCAACCACTACTACAACACCAACCACTACTACAACTCCAACCACTACTACAACTCCAACCACAACTACAACTCCTACCACTACTACAACTCCAACCACTACTACAACTCGTACAACTAGTACAACTCCAACCACAACTACAACTCCAACCACTACTACAACTCCAACGACTACTACAACACCAACCACTACTACAACTCCAACAACTACTACAAATCCAACAACAACTACAACTCCAACAACAACTACAACTCCAACCACTACTACAACTCCAACAACTAGTACAACTCCAACCACTACTACAACTCCAACAACAAGTACAACTCCAACCACTACTACAACCCCAACCACTACTACAACTCCAACCACTACTACAACTCCAACCACTACTACATCACCAACCACTACTACAACTCCAACCACTACTGCAACTCCAACCACTACTACAACACCAACCACTACTACAACTCCAACAACAACTACAACTCCGACCACTACTACAACACCAACCACTACTACAACTCCAACAACAACTACAACTCCTACCACTACTACAACTCCAACCACTACTACAACTCGTACAACTAGTACAACTCCAACCACAACTACAACTCCAACCACTACTACAACTCCAACCACTACTACAACTCCAACCACAACTACAACTCCTACCACTACTACAACTCCAACCACTACTACAACTCGTACAACTAGTACAACTCCAACCACAACTACAACTCCAACCACTACTACAACTCCAACGACTACTACAACACCAACCACTACTACAACTCCAACAACTACTACAAATCCAACAACAACTACAACTCCAACAACAACTACAACTCCAACCACTACTACAACTCCAACAACTAGTACAACTCCAACCACTACTACAACTCCAACAACAAGTACAACTCCAACCACTACTACAACCCCAACCACTACTACAACTCCAACCACTACTACAACTCCAACCACTACTACATCACCAACCACTACTACAACTCCAACCACTACTGCAACTCAAACCACTACTACAACACCAACCACTACTACAACTCCAACAACAACTACAACTCCGACCACTACTACAACACCAACCACTACTACAACTCCAACAACAACTACAACTCCAACAACTAGTACAACTCCAACCACTACTACAACTCCAACAACAAGTACAACTCCAACCACTACTACAACCCCAACCACTACTACAACTCCAACCACTACTACAACTCCAACCACTACTACATCACCAACCACTACTACAACTCCAACCACTACTGCAACTCCAACCACTACTACAACACCAACCACTACTACAACTCCAACCACTACTACAACTCCAACCACTACTACAACACCAACCACTACTACAACTCGTACAACTAGTACAACTCCAACCACAACTACAACTCCAACCACTAGTACAACTCCAACCACTACTACAAATCCAACCACTACTACAACTCCAACAACAACTACAACACCAACCACTATTACAATTTCAACCACTACTACAACTCCAACAATTACTACAACTCCAACCACTACTACAACTCCAACCACTACTACAACACCAACCACTACTACAACACCAACCACTACTACAACTCCAACCACTACTACAACTCCAACAACAACTACAACTCCAACCACTACTACAACCCCAACAACTACTATAACTCTAACCACAACTACAACTCCAACCACTGCTATAACTCCAACAACTACTACAACTCCATCAACAACTGCAACTCCGACAACTACTACAAGTCCAACCGCTACTACAACTCCAACTACTACTACAACTCCAACCACTACTACAACTCCAACCACTACTACAACTCAAACCACTACTACAACTCCAACCACTACTACAACTCCAACCACTACTACAACTCCAACTACAACTACAACACCAACCACTACAATAACCCCAACCACTACTTCATCTCCAACCACTACTACAACTCCAACCACAACTACAACACCAACATCTACTGCACCTCCAACGACTACTACAACTCCAACCACTACTACAACCCCAACAACTACTACAACTCCAACCACAACTACAACTCCAACCACAACTACAACTCCAACCACTACTATAACTCCAACCACTACTACAACACCAACCACAACTACAACTCCAACCACTACTACAACCCCAACAACTACTACAACTCCAACCACTACTACAACTCCAACAACAAGTACAACTCCAACCACTACTACAACCCCAACCACTACTACAACTCCAACCACTACTACAACTCCAACCACTACTACATCACCAACCACTACTACAACTCCAACCACTACTGCAACTCCAACCACTACTACAACACCAACCACTACTACAACTCCAACCACTACTACAACTCCAACCACTACTACAACACCAACCACTACTACAACTCGTACAACTAGTACAACTCCAACCATAACTACAACTCCAACCACTAGTACAACTCCAACCACTACTACAAATCCAACCACTACTACAACTCCAACAACAACTACAACACCAACCACTATTACAATTTCAACCACTACTACAACTCCAACAATTACTACAACTCCAACCACTACTACAACTCCAACCACTACTACAACACCAACCACTACTACAACACCAACCACTACTACAACTCCAACCACTACTACAACTCCAACAACAACTACAACTCCAACCACTACTACAACCCCAACAACTACTATAACTCTAACCACAACTACAACTCCAACCACTGCTATAACTCCAACAACTACTACAACTCCATCAACAACTGCAACTCCGACAACTACTACAAGTCCAACCGCTACTACAACTCCAACTACTACTACAACTCCAACCACTACTACAACTCCAACCACTACTACAACTCAAACCACTACTACAACTCCAACCACTACTACAACTCCAACCACTACTACAACTCCAACTACAACTACAACACCAACCACTACAATAACCCAAACCACTACTTCATCTCCAACCACTACTACAACTCCAACCACAACTACAACACCAACATCTACTGCACCTCCAACGACTACTACAACTCCAACCACTACTACAACCCCAACAACTACTACAACTCCAACCACAACTACAACTCCAACCACAACTACAACTCCAACCACTACTATAACTCCAACCACTACTACAACACTAACCACAACTACAACTCCAACCACTACTACAACCCCAACAACTACTACAACTCCAACCACTACTACAACTCCAACCACTAGTACAACTCCAACCACTACTACAACTCCAACCACAACTACAACTTCAACCACAACTACAACTCCAACCACTAGTACAACTCCAACCACTACTACAACTCCAACAACAACTACAACACCAACCACTACTACAACTCCAACAACTACTACAACTCCAACAACAACTACAACTCCAACCACTACTGCAACTTCAACCACTACTACAACACCAACCACTACTTCAACTCCAACCACTACTACAACTCCAACCACAACTACAACACCAACTACTACTACAACTCCAACCACTACTACAACTCCAACAACAACTACAACTCCAACCACTACTACAATCCCAAACACTACTACAACTCCAACCACAACTACAACTCCAAGCACTAGTAGAACTCCAACCACTACTACAACTCCAACCACTACTACAACACCAACCACTACTACAACTCCAACCACTACTACAACTCCAACCACTACTACAACACCAACCACTACTACAACTCCAACCACTACTGCAACTCCAACCACTACTACAATCCCAAACACTACTACAACTCCAACCACAACTACAACTCCAACCACTAGTAGAACTCCAACCACTACTACAACTCCAACCACTACTACAACACCAACCACTAATACAACTCCAACCACTACTACAACTCCAACCACTACTACAACACCAACCACTACTACAACTCCAACCACTACTGCAACTCCAACCACTACTACAACACCAACCACTACTACAACTCCAACAACAACTACAACTCCGACCACTACTACAACACCAACCACTACTACAACTCCAACAACAACTACAACTCCAACAACTACTACAACCCCAACCACAACTACAACTCCAACCACTAGTACAACTCCAACCACTACTACAAATCCAACCACTAGTACAACTCCAACCACTACTACAATTCCAACAACAACTACAACACCAACCACTATTACAATTTCAACCACTACTACAACTCCAACAACTACTACGACTCCAACCATTACTACAACTCCAACCACTACTACAATTCCAACCACTACTACAACTCCAACCACTACTACAACACCAACCACTACTACAACTCCAACAACAACTACAACTCCAACAACTACTACAACCCCAACCACAACTACAACTCCAACCACTAGTACAACTCCAACCACTACTACAAATCCAAACACTAGTACAACTCCAACCACTACTACAATTCCAACAACAACTACAACACCAACCACTATTACAATTTCAACCACTACTACAACTCCAACAACTACTACGACTCCAACCATTACTACAACTCCAACCACTAATACAACACCAACCACTACTACAACTCCAACCACTACTACAACACCAACCACTGCTACAACTCCAACCACTACTACAACTCCCTCGACTACTAAAACTTCAACCACTACTACAAATCCAACCACTACTACAACACCAACCACTACTACAACACCAACCACTACTACAACCCCAACCACTACTACAACTCCAACCACAACTACAACTCCAACAACTACTACAACTCCAAGAACTACTACAACTCCAACAACAACTGCAACTCCAACTACTACTACAACTCCAACCACTATAATAACCCCAACCACTACTTCAACTCCAACCACTACTACAACTCCAACCACTACTACAATCCCAACGACTACTAGAACTCCAATCACAACTACAACTCCAACAAGTACTACAACTCCAACTCCAACAACTAGTACAACTCCAACCACTACTACAACTCCAACAAAAATTACAACTCCAACAACTAGTACAACTCCAACCACTACTACAACTCCAACCACAACTACAACTCTAACCACAACTACAACTCCAACCACTAGTACAACTCCAACCACTACTGCAACTCCAACAACAACTACAACTCCAACCACAACTACAACACCAACAACTACTACACCTCCAACGACTACTACAACTCCAACCACTACTACAACCCCAACCACTACTACAACTCCAACCACAACTACAACTCCAACCACTAGTACAACTCCAACCACTACTATAACTCCAACCACTACTACAACACCAACCACTAGTACAACTCCAACCACTACTACAACTCCAACCACAACTACAACTTCAACCACAACTACAACTCCAACAACAACTACAACAACAACCACTACTACAACTCCAACAAAAACTACAACTCCAACCACTACTACAACTCCAACTATAACTACAACTCCAACCACTACTACAACCCCAACAACTACTACAACTCCAACCACTATTACAACTCCAACCACTAGTACAACTCCAACCACTACTACAACTCCAACAACAACTACAACACCAACCACTACTACAACTCCAACAACTACTACAACTCCAACAACAACTACAACTCCAACCACTTCTGCAACTTCAACCACTACTACAACACCAACCACTACTTCAACTCCAACCACTACTATAACTCCAACCACAATTACAACACCAACCACTACAACAACTCCAACCACTACTACAACTCCAACCACTACTACAACTCCAACCACTACTACAACACCAACCACTACTACAACTCCAACCACTACTACAACTCCAACCACTACTACAACTCCAACCACTACTACAACTCCAACAACAACTGCAACTCCGACAACTACTACAACTCCAACCGCTACTACAACTCCAACTACTACTACAACTCCAACCACTACTACAACTCCAACCACTACTACAACTCCAACAACAACTGCAACTCCGACAACTACTACAACTCCAACCGCTACTACAACTCCAACTACAACTACAACTCCAACCACTATAATAACCCCAACCACTACTACAACTCCAACCACTACTACAATCCCAACAACTACTAGAACTCCAACCACAACTACAACTCCAACAAGTACTACAACTCCAACAACAACTCCAACTCCAACAACTAGTACAACTCCAACCACAACTACAACTCCAACAACAACTACAACACCAACCACTACTACAACTCCAACAAGTACTACAACTCCAACAACAACTCCAACTCCAACCACTACTGCAACTTCAACAACAACTACAACTCCAACAACTACTACAACACCAACAACTACTACAACTCCAACCACTACTACAACTCCAACCACTACTACAACTCCAACCACAACTGCAACTCCAACAACTAGTACAACTCCAACCACTACTACAACTCCAACCACTACTACAACAGCAACCACTGCTACAACTCCAACCACTACTACAACTCCAACCACAACTACAACTCCTACCACTACTACAACTCCAACCACTACTACAACTCGTACAACTAGTACAACTCCAACCACAACTACAACTCCAACCACTACTACAACTCCAACAACTACTACAACACCAACCACTACTACAACTCCAACAACTACTACAAATCCAACAACAACTACAACTCCAACAACAACTACAACTCCAACCACTACTACAACTCCAACAACAAGTACAACTCCAACCACTACTACAACTCCAACAACAAGTACAACTCCAACCACTACTACAACCCCAACCACTACTACAACTCCAACCACTACTACAACTCCAACCACTACTACATCACCAACCACTACTACAACTCCAACCACTACTGCAACTCCAACCACTACTACAACACCAACCACTACTACAACTCCAAAAACAACTACAACTCATACCACTACTACAAGACCAACCACTACTACAACTCCAACAACAACTACAACTCCAACAACTACTACAACCCCAACAACTACTACAACTCCAACCACAACTACAACTCCAACCACAACTACAACACCAACAACTACTGAACCTCCAACAACTACTACAACTCCAACCACTATTACAACCCCAACAACTACTACAACTCCAACCACAACTACAACTCCAACAACTACTACAACTCCAACCACTACTATAACTCCAACCACTACTACAACACCAACCACAACTACAACTCCTACCACTACTACAACTCCAACCACTACTACAACTCCAACAAAAACTACAACTCCAACCACTACTACAACACCAACTACAACTACAACTCCAACCACTACTACAACTCCAACAACAACTACAACACCAACCACTACTACAACTCCAACAACTACTACAACTCCAACAACAACTACAACTCCAACCACTACTGCAACTTCAACCACTACTACAACACCAACCACTACTTCAACTCCAACCACTACTGCAACTCCAACCACAACTACAACACCAACTACTACTACAACTCCAACCACTACTACAACTCCAACCACTACTACAACTCCAACCACTACTACAATCCCAACAACTACTACAACTCCAACCACAACTACAACTCCAACCACTAGTAGAACTCCAACCACTACTACAACTCCAACCACTAGTACAATTCCAACCACTACTACAAATCCAACCACTAGTACAACTCCAACCACTACTACAATTCCAAAAAAAACTACAACACCAACCACTATTACAATTTCAACAACTACTACAACTCCAACAACTACTACGACTCCAACCATTACTACAACTCCAACCACTAATACAACACCAACCACTACTACAACTCCAACCACTACTACAACACCAACCACTACTACAACTCCAACCACTACTACAACTCCCTCGACTACTAGAACTTCAACCACTACTACAAATCCAACCACTACTACAACACCAACCACTACTACAACACCAACCACTTCTACAACTCCAACCACTACTACAACTCCAACAACAACTACAACTCCAACCACTACTACAACCCCAACCACTACTACAACTCCAACCACAACTACAACTCCAACCACTACTACAACTCCAAGAACTACTACAACTCCAACAACAACTGCAACTCCGACAACTACTACAACTCCAACCGCTACTACAACTCCAACTACTACTACAACTCCAACCACTACTACAACTCCAACCACTACTACAACTCCAACGACAACTACAACTCCAACCACTACTGCAACTTCAACCACTACTACAACTCCAACCACAACTACAACACCAACCACTACTACAACTCCAACCACTACTACAACTCCAACCACTACTACAACTCCAACCACAACTACAACTCCAACCATTACTACAACCCCAACCACTACTACAACTCCAACCACAACTACAACTCCAACCACTAGTAGAACTCCAACCACTACTACAACTCCAACCACTACTACAACACCAACCACTACTACAACTCCAACCACTACTACAACTCCAACCACTACTACAACACCAACCACTACTACAATTCCAACCACTACTGCAACTCCAACCACTACTACAACACCAACCACTACTACAACTCCAACAACAACTACAACTCCGACCACTACTACAACACCAACCACTACTACAACTCCAACAACAACTACAACTCCGACCACTACTACAACCCCAACCACTAATACAACTCCAACAACAACTACAACCCCAACAACTACTATAACTCGAACCACAACTACAACTCCAACCACTAGTACAACTCCAACCACTACTACAAATCCAACCACTAGTACAACTCCAATCACTACTACAATTCCAACAACAACTACAACACCAACCACTATTACAATTTCAACCACTACTACAACTCCAACAACTACTACAACTCCAACCATTACTACAACTCCAACCACTACTACAACACCAACCACTACTACAACTCCAACCACTACTACAACACCAACCACTACTACAACTCCAACCACTACTACAACTCCAACAACTACTACAACCCCAACAACTACTACAACTCCAACCACAACTACAACTCCAACCACTAGTACAACTCCAACCACTATTACAAATCCAACCACTAGTACAACTCCAACCACTTCTACAATTCCAACAACAACTACAACACCAACCACTATTACAATTTCAACCACTACTACAACTCCAACCACTACTTCGACTCCAACCATTACTACAACTCCAACCACTAATACAACACCAACCACTACTACAACTCCAACCACTACAACACCAACCACTACTACAACTCCAACCACTACTACAACTCCCTCGACTACTAGAACTTCAACCACTACTACAACACCAACCACTACTACAACACCAACCACTACTACAACACCAACCACTACTACAACTCCAACCACTACTACAACTCCAACAACAACTACAACTCCAACAACTACTACAACCCCAACCACTACTACAACTCCAACCACTACTACAACTCCAACAACAACTACAACACCAACAACTACTACAACTCCAACGACTACTACAACTCCAACCACTACTACAATCCCAACGACTACTAGAACTCCAACCACAACTACAACTCCAACAAGTACTACAACTCCAACAACAACTCCAACTCCAACCACTAGTACAACTCCAACCACAACTACAACTCCAAAAACAACTACAACACCAACCATTACTACAACTCCAACAAGTACTACAACTCCAACCACAACTACAACTCCAACCACTAGTACAACTCCAACCACTACTACAACTCCAACAACAACTACAACACCAACCACTACTACAACTCCAACAACTACTACAACTCCAACAACAACTACAACTCCAACCACTACTGCAACTTCAACCACTACTAAAACTCCAACTACTACTACAACTCCAACAACAACTACAACACCAACCACTATTACAATTTCAACCACTACTACAACTCCAACCACTACTACAACACCAACCACTACTACAACTCCAACCACTACTACAACACCAACCACTACTACAACTCCAACCACTACTACAACTCCCTCGACTACTAGAACTTCAACCACTACTACAACACCAACCACTACTACAACACCAACCACTACTACAACACCAACCACTACTACAACACCAACCACTACTACAACTCCAACCACTACTACAACTCCAACAACAACTACAACTCCAACAACTACTACAACACCAACCACTACTACAACTCCAACCACTACTACAACTCCAACAACAACTACAACACCAACAACTACTACAACTCCAACGACTACTACAACTCCAACCACTACTACAATCCCAACGACTACTAGAACTCCAACCACAACTACAACTCCAACAAGTACTACAACTCCAACAACAACTCCAACTCCAACCACTAGTACAACTCCAACCACAACTACAACTCCAACAACAACTACAACACCAACCATTACTACAACTCCAACAAGTACTACAACTCCAACCACAACTACAACTCCAACCACTAGTACAACTCCAACCACTACTACAACTCCAACAACAACTACAACACCAACCACTACTACAACTCCAACAACTACTACAACTCCAACAACAACTACAACTCCAACCACTACTGCAACTTCAACCACTACTAAAACTCCAACTACTACTACAACTCCAACAACAACTACAACACCAACCACTATTACAATTTCAACCACTAATACAACTCCAACAACTACTACAACTCTAACCACTACTACAACACCAACCACTACTACAACTCCTATCACTACTACAACTCCAACCACTACTACAATTCCAACAACAACTACAACTCCAACCACTACTACAACTCCAACAACTACTACAACTCCAACCACAACTACAACTCCAACAACTAGTACAACTCCAACCACTACTACAACTCCAACAACTAGTAGAACACCAACCACTACTACAACTCCAACAACAACTACAACTCCAACAACTACTACAACTCCAACCACTACTATAACTACAACTACTACTACAACTCCAACAACTACTACAACTACTACAACTCCAACAAGAACTACAAATCCAACAACTACTACAACTTCAACCACAACTACAACTCCAACAACTAGTACAATTCCAACAACTACTACAACTCCAGCAACTATTACAACTCCAACCACTACTACAACTCCAAAAACAACTACAACTCCAACCACTACTACAACTCCAACCACTACTACAACACCGACCACTACTACAACTCCAACCACTACTACAACTCCAACGACTACTACAACTCCAACCACTACTACAATCCCAACGACTACTAGAACTCCAACCACAACTACAACTCCAAATAGTACTACAACTCCAACAACAACTCCAACTCCAACCACTAGTACAAATCCAACCACAACTACAACTCCAACCACAACTACAACTCCAACCACTAGTACAACTCCAACCACTACTACAACTCCAACAACAACTACAACACCAACCACTACTACAACTCCAACAAGTACTACAACTCCAACCACAACTACAACTCCAACCACTAGTACAACTCCAACCACTACTACAACTCCAACAACAACTACAACACCAACCACTACTACAACTCCAACAACTACTACAACTCCAACAACAACTACAACTCCAACCACTACTGCAACTTCAACCACTACTAAAACTCCAACTACTACTACAACTCCAACAACAACTACAACACCAACCACTATTACAATTTCAACCACTACTACAACTCCAACAACTACTACAACTCTAACCACTACTACAACTCCAACCACAACTACAACTCCGACAACTACTACAACACCAACCACTACTACAACTCCTATCACTACTACAACTCCAACCACTACTACAATTCCAACAACAACTACAACTCCAACCACTACTACAACTCCAACAACTACTACAACTCCAACCACAACTACAACTCCAACAACTAGTACAACTCCAACCACTACTACAACTCCAACAACTACTAGAACACCAACCACTACTACAACTCCAACAACAACTACAACTCCAACAACTACTACAACTCCAACCACTACTATAACTACAACTACTACTACAACTCCAACAACTACTACAACTACTACAACTCCAACAAGAACTACAAATCCAACAACTACTACAACTTCAACCACAACTACAACTCCAACAACTAGTACAATTCCAACAACTACTACAACTCCAGCAACTACTACAACTCCAACCACTACTACAACTCCAAAAACAACTACAACTCCAACCACTACTACAACTCCAACCACTACTACAACACCGACCACTACTACAACTCCAACCACTACTACAACTCCAACAACAACTACAACTCCAACAACTACTACAACTCCAACCACTACTACAACTCCAACAGCTACTAAAACTCCAACCACTACTAGAACACAAATTATTACTACAACTCCAACCACTACTACAATTCCAACAACTACTACAACTCCAACAACAACTACAACACCAACCACTACTACAACACTAACCACTACTACAACTCCAACAACTACTGCAACTCCAACAATGACTACAACGCCAAACACTACTATAACACCAATCACTACTACAACCCCAACCACTACTACATCTCGGAGAAGTAGTGCAACTCCAACAACTACTACAACACCAACAACTGCTGCAACTCCAACAATGACTACAACGCCAACCACTACTGCACCTCCTACAACTGATAAAACACCAAGAACTACTACAATTCCAACCAGTAATACATCTCCAACAACTACTTCAACTCCTACTACTACTGCAATTCCAACAACTATTACAACTCCAATAACTACTACAACTCCAACAACTACTATAACTCCAACCACTACAGCAAGTCCCACAACTACTACAACTCCAACCACTACTAGAACTCCTACAACGACAACAACTCCAACCACTACTACAACTCCAACAACTACTGGAACACCAACCACTACTACAACTCCAACAACAACTACAACTCCAACAACTACTACAACTCCAACCACTACTATAACTACAACTACTACTACAACTCCAACAACTACTACAACTACTACAACTCCAACAAGAACTACAAATCCAACAACTACTACAACTTCAACCACAACTACAACTCCAACAACTAGTACAATTCCAACAACTACTACAACTCCAGCAACTACTACAACTCCAACCACTACTACAACTCCAAAAACAACTACAACTCCAACCACTACTACAACTCCAACCACTACTACAACACCGACCACTACTACAACTCCAACCACTACTACAACTCCAACAACAACTACAACTCCAACAACTACTACAACTCCAACCACTACTACAACTCCAACAGCTACTAAAACTCCAACCACTACTAGAACACAAATTATTACTACAACTCCAACCACTACTACAATTCCAACAACTACTACAACTCCAACAACAACTACAACACCAACCACTACTACAACACTAACCACTACTACAACTCCAACAACTACTGCAACTCCAACAATGACTACAACGCCAAACACTACTATAACACCAATCACTACTACAACCCCAACCACTACTACATCTCGGAGAAGTAGTGCAACTCCAACAACTACTACAACACCAACAACTGCTGCAACTCCAACAATGACTACAACGCCAACCACTACTGCACCTCCTACAACTGATAAAACACCAAGAACTACTACAATTCCAACCAGTAATACATCTCCAACAACTACTTCAACTCCTACTACTACTGCAATTCCAACAACTATTACAACTCCAATAACTACTACAACTCCAACAACTACTATGACTCCAACCACTACAGCAAGTCCCACAACTACTACAACTCCAACCACTACTAGAACTCCTACAACGACAACAACTCCTACCACTACTACAACTCTAACAACTACTAGAAGTCCAACAACTACTACAACTCTGACATCTACAGCTACATCAACAACGACTACAACTGCAACCACTACTACAATTCCAACAACTACTGCACCTCCTACAACTACTAAAACACAAACACTAACAACTTCACAAGATCCTACAGTTCCAAATGGTTTAACAAATGCAAGCACAACTACATCATTAACGTCAGTTGAAACTCAAACTACTTCTACAACACCAACTAAAACTACAAACCCAACAACTATTACAACTTCAACAACAACTCCTACAACTTCAGGCCTAACTACCCTTCAAAGCACTACCACAATTCAAAACACACATACAACATCATCCACAACTTCAACTCAATACACTGCTACTACGCCAACTAGTACTTCAAATCCAACATTTACTACAACTCCCACAACTCCTACAATTCCAAGCAAAATGACAAATCCAATTACAACAACAAATCCAAGCATGACAACAGCTCAAACAACATCAACAACTCCAACCATGACTACAGCTCAAGAACATCAACAACTCCAACCATGACTACATCTCAAACAACATCAACAACTCCAACCATGACTACAGCTCAAACAACATCAACAACTCCAACCATGACTACAACTTTAAACAAGATCCAAACTCTGACCTCGACTGAACCATCAATCAATAGTACAACTCCAGCAACTACTACAATTCCAAGCAGTGCTTCAACTCCAACATCTACTACAACTGAAATAACTACAAAGATTTCACCTTTAACCACTGCTTCTACTCAAACCACTATAAAGTCTCCAATAACAGCTTCTACAACAATTCCCAGTACAATACTAACATTAACCACCACTAAAACTCCAACCACTTCTAGTACTCCAATTCCTACTACAACCAAAACCACTACAACAACACCAACTACTCCTACAACCAAAACCACTACAACAACACCAACTACTCCTACAACTTCAGAAGCTTCTTCAGTTTCAAGCACTACAATAATTGATGCTGACTAATATCTGAATTTGAACTGCAAACTTTATCCCTCCATCCTATACTTTATCACTTTACAACTGTAAAAAGAAATTAACAAGAAGAATCATCTTTTCATTGCAACAGCCTTTTATCACAACTGGGCGTGGACAAGGGAAATTATTTCTATAATCTACATCATGTCTGAAACAAGTTTGATATAAATGTCATTCTAATTAGATCAGAAGTATTTATATTATTGTATATGGTGTAGCAGCAACTGAAATTCAACTGTCTCCCTATTGTATTTGATAGAAAACCTCTTTATTTGATACAATTTTTTTTACCCCAACTTCGGAATATTTGGAATATGAACTTATCTGTATTTGTGTGATTCCAATGTCATTGATATCAGTTATCCTTATCTTGTGTGCATATAGGGGCAACTGTAAATAAGCTGCCGTTTGTAATGATTGAGTTTTTTAATTTACAGTTTTTAAAATTTGTATGTTACTAAATGCAACAAGATACACGATTAGCAGCATTATCCCTTAATATAATGCATTTCATAAGAAATATTAGCATTTAGTCTTCAATCAAAAACTACACATAACTTCTTTCAATGTGTTTGTAATATTGATGTTCCCAGGAAATTGTAGATTGCACCTGTATCAAAAATGTGTACTACGTCGGAAACGCGTGCTGGTTCTTTGCTGTCTTATCGGTAACAAACTATCTCAAAATGTTCACAACTCTGGTTTGGCTGGTATTTTCAAAGCTGTGCATCTGATGGGATGTTTTAATTGAAGCAACACTTAAACATCGTGCTTTCCTCTTTTTGTTCAGGTCATTGACATTGTGCCAAATAATGTAGTTGTGATATGACACTTAGTGTGTGGGGGTGGGGTGGATGGGTGCGTGAGTTTGTGCATGTGTGTGTGTTACATAAGCTATTTTTATTTCATCTTTCTTCATATCTTTATATACTTTTTTTTACTAATTGTGTGTCTTTTGCCGTTCTTTCTCTTTCCTTTTATATCGTGTATACATATTTAGATACTAATTTTAGATGTTAATTTTATGTTTGTGTATATGTTTTAATGCAGGATCACAATGGAAACTAGCTACATGTATATGCTAATTTGTGTCATCCTGGATAAATAAAAGCTATCATTATCATTATCAATTGGTCTTTAGCTGTATTCAAATCATGTCGTTGTATTCAAATAGTGTCAGCAAACTGTCGATCGGCATAAAATACTGGCGAATCACATGTGTACTAAATAAAGATATAATTTAATCACTATAGTGTAAGATGATCACTTGTAATGTGAATGTGAATATCCTTATTGATGTGCATGTACATTATGTAAACATATATTCAAAATGATAATCATTTTATATATTATTATGCTTGATATATTATACCAAGCATGTGTGATACAATGGTGTACATTGGTGCACATATTCGATTTCGTTATGGCGGTAATAATAATATCTTGTCGAAAATAAATTTACATGTGTAATCGTCTGTTTATTTGTTCTTTGATTGGCTTCTAGTACAAGCTTTATGCTACATTTCTTATCGGATTTTTATCACATTTACAAGAATGTTACCTCTTATACAGAAGTTAGTTACAATTTGTTTTCAAGGTTGGTGGTGGAAGTTCAAGGTCACTGAAAGGGAGATTATGAAAGGTTTGTATACTAGATACACCTCAGTAAGCTAAGGAATCGCTTTCAATATTGTTGCACGTCAATGAAGTTTAGTTTTAACATGGAAATCATTGGTTTTGCATTTGGGGTGAAAAATCTATATATGTATACTTGACCAAAAGTTTAAAGGTTGAGGATATCAGAAAGTTTACATTTGATGTATATTTAACATTTATCACCAGCGTAAATCGTAACATAGCTTACCTGTGAATAGAATAGAATAGAATATGATTTATTTCCCATTTAGGGCCCTCTCGGGCATACAGCATACATGATTGTTAACATTTCAATGTGCAACGACGATAAAAAGAAAAGAACAAAACAAGAGTAAAATATGCGCTATTAGTATGAGCAATGTTCATACATGAGACATTTTGAACATGATAACATGATAATACTTATTTGTATTATATGTAAGTACCACCGTGTATCCTAATGCAAAACAGTCAGAAATACACATAGGGAATATATATATATATATATATATATATATATATATATATATATATATATATACATGTACATAACATCTCTACATGTAATAATAGTAAAGGTAGTATAAGTACATATGATTAACTCCACTGTAATGCAAAAGATACCACGGGACGGTGCATTGGTACTAGATCAACATGTCATGTTTATAATGAGTGCATATGTGCAATATGGTTTCATATGGTTCACACATGTAAAAGGAATGAATTGTATATACTTTAGAACCTGCATTCAATAAATTTTGAAATTGTTGACATTGCCTGCACTACCACTTTGATGTTTCATACATGTATAACTTTCACGTGCTATGTACATTTACGTGATGTGAGTATTGGCCAGCGGAGGTATATATTGTGTGCTGAATTATAAAGTCATTGACATAAAGGTCATGGACATTTAGTACACTTGTGAATTCATAGGGGATAGGACCATACTTTTGTTTCAAATATTGTGTATACTATCACACAGTTTTCATTTTATGAAATTCAAGCAGTTTATCCAGAATTTTTTCTCGGAAAGTTATGGTTTATAAACATGTATTTCTGCGTATATAAAGTGAAAGTAGGATAACAAAATGATTGCCATTTCGCATCTGAAATCATTTTTATCGAGTTGATTTCTGACTTGGGTTTCTATATAGAATTCGTCTGGGCAATAATGTCAAACAATTCAAATATAGATTCAAAAAATACAGTCAACATGTATTTTCTGATAATTGATTTTTTTTTATCAGTATGAGTGAAATATGCATGAAGAGTGAAACAAAATTCAGTCTCTCTGAGGATTTCGAACGATATGTCATCTGGTCCCTTGGGAATTGTATTAACTTCTTGCAATTGTTGTTAGTTAAGATCATGACAATTCTACGGACGTCGTCCATAGTCGTGTACTAACACTTGCATTCCGGACGTTTATAACCGATTAACCGATTCACGTTCCATCAATTAAAACAAACACCCGCCTAGATCGATATGGAGACAGATCTATGATAAACCCTACATTTATAATGAAAGGACGATTAAATGAGGGTTTTTTTTAAAGTAAGCCCAAGAGGATGCTGTTTGTTTTATTGCTTTCTCTATGTGTATTTCAAACTACATATAATCATATTGATGTGCGTTAATATATGTATTCAATTAAGGATTTTTGTTGTCAGAGATGTGGGTAGTGTATATACAAGTACATGTATAGCTCTTTAGGGATAATATTATATACAGTGTAGTTATGTCATGTCCAACTCTAAATAAAGATCATTTGATTTGATTTGATTTGGAATGCTATTTTAACCCAGACACACGGTGATTGTGACAGAGTAACGACTGATTGTATAAAGGTTGTACATCGATTAATCACAAAGTTTATTACTTATTTCTAAAATCGATTGCAATATGAAGTCTCTAATGAAATCAATTCCTTGTTTCACTTCCCTAAATTTGGAATTTCCTGAGGTATTCACATAACATCCACGATATGCTGACATTGTACACACTGAAAGGCCCTTATCTTAGTTCACTCGGAAGGAAATCTAATGTTTAGAAACCTTCCCAATGTGATTTGTCAAGTAAACAAACAAACTTTAAGGTGTGTTCTGAACTATCTTCTTGCCTATTGAGATGTTTATAAAGCCCTTAGTCAATCAGACAGGTGTCAACAGAATTATCTAGTCTATTTCAAGCAATATCAATAAACAGTAAATTGCTAGTATTGAGATGTGGAGTATTTCGGTTTCCTTTAATTGATCTAATGGAGTTAGAACTCCATTTAAGATGCCAACAGAGTGATGATATTACTTTGATAACATTACTTTCATAACGGCTTGGTATTTCCATGGGCATGTCCATTGCTGGAGAACGGAGGATAATTACATTTATATCTTTCACGTGTGAAGGTAGATAACTCACGTCACATATTTCTCTTGCATACAGGATTATTCAATAGACAACATGTATGTAATCATGATATCCAGACCTTATTAGCACATTAAAGGTATTAATAGAATTGGCTACATGAACATGACCTGGCCTCAGGCATCTTAAATTATACACTAAAAATTGTAATAGATACATGTATACAGCACAACCAACCGTGAGACATTTGACGTACTGTCTGTACAATTGAATAGTTGACCTTGACACAAAATGTTGAAAATTTTGCAGCAGAATGATGGGATAGTTCGAACCAAGTTTGTTTCTGATACCGTTTCGGAAACTACCATGACGTCACAGTGACGTAATTCGCAGCTATGTAGGAAAACGATCGGCTGTTTATCTCTGAGCTGTAGTAGAATAGAAATAAAGTTTTTGTTTTCGTGTATGTTGCAGGATGACCTCTTTGGTCTCGAAATGATGTTTGAAATATAAAAGCCTCGGCTTTTATATTTCAAAATAACATTTCTCGAACTCGGAGGTTATCCTGCAATATCCACGAAAGCAAGAACACGCTACAAGAACATGCTACCAGCATGCCCCAAGATGCTAGCTCTATACCATATATTGCGTTATCATTCACATGTGTAGCGGCCATCAAGACCAAAATACATTTGCCTTCACATGATTTTATTTTATTTTTTAACAAGACCATTTCATAAATTGCCACAAAGTTGATTTTCATGAAACTGTTTTCATGTTGAACAATCTCACGTTAAGCAATAACTGACGACAAAATCGAATCTCTGATGTTTTATTCCCAACTGAATTAGTACTAGTATAAAGTATTACAAACGTATCGAACGGTGTTAATTACACAATTACAATGATGCATTGTCATTTCCAATAAATTATTTCTTTTCGGGAATGAGGGAGTTGAAATAATTAATGTATATTCTGATACAAAACGGCATTCAAATGAAATTGTCGAATGGCCAATTTTTTCAGAATATTATTTTAGGCATGCTTAAATTTTTTATTTTCCCCTGCAGACTCTGAGTGGGGTTGTTTATAATATATTCAGAAATATTGAGATTTTAATTATAAGTTAACCATTCAAATAAGATAAAAGGGATTAAAGTCATTAACTTACAACCAAATACAGTCTCCATTGAGACAAAGGTTGTTGGTTTTGTTTCTAAATATACGATGTGGGCCAAGTGTGTAAATACTGTACGTCACAAAATCAATACAATACATGGAGACTGAGTTTACTTTTTATTTTTAAAAAATAAATCAGTTACTCAGAAATCACCTACCTTTTAGTATAAGATTTTGTGAAATCAAGCTACCGATAATGCGGGTTTCCCGAATGCATATTTCACCTTAAAACAAACATACCTAATCTATGTAAACTAGAAATTGTCTGTTCTCAGGAGGTGTGATTTTGCACCTTGATAAATATTGTCGGGTGTGTTATCACTCCGCAGAAGGGGATAACCCCCGTCTACCGTTCCTACTCCCTTTTCGGCGCTTCCAATTCTTTCCCACACATATTAAAGGAGCAAACTACCTCGTTGAAACCCTGATCTTGTAGCCTAAACAAAATTAATGACCTTACAGGTGACGATGAAATTTTATCGTTATACCTTTCACAAATCTCCAGTATCTGTCACCTCACAATTTCTGGAGAGAAATACCGTTACAGAACCACCCCGAACCACACTGACCATATGGAGCTACACGTTTCTGGAATGCGTATAGATGATTGATATATATTACATACGGGGCTTGGTTTGTTTGAAGTGGGCAACAGTAATAATGACAAACCACGGAAGACAGGAGGAAATACAAGCCTGAAAATAATTCCCTGTTGTCATTTTCACTTGCAATACGCGCCGTCAGTCTGATTAAAACCAGCCCCCCTTCTCTTAAACCAGCCCCCTTCTCCTATATCGTCGTTAAGACGACGATATGAGAAGGGGGGGGGGGGGGGCTGGTTTTAATCCGACTGTACTTGCCGTTTAATTGTAGTATCTACTAATTTCTTTAATCACCACGTCCTCGATTGTAAGATTTATCCCATGCTGATAACGCAATGTCTTGAAGAAGAAAAACTGTTGTTACTTTTTCTTAATAATGGATAAAGGGGTTCATACTTTTAGAATGCACATGTACCCATGTACAACTGAAGTCATGCCAGTCAATATACTCTATAAAACCCATCTCGAATAACGATTTTAAAAAGCCTCATAAACCTGCATGTATTTCCGGTTTGTACATCCAGCTAATGTTGTCATATTGAAACTAAAATTATAAATTCCAGACTTTGTTACATGTACCGTAATGTGGAGTAGTCAATAATGAACAATAAGTCCATATAATACTTTCCTTTTTAGCTCACCTGAACCGAAGGTTCAAGTGAGCTTTTCTGATCACATTTTATCCGTCGTCCGTCTGTCCGTCTCTCTGTCTGTAAACTCTTCTTCTCCAGAACCACTGGGCCAATTTCAACCAAACTTGGCCAAAAGCATCCTTGGGTGAAGGGCTTTCAAGTTTGTTCAAATGAAGGGCCATGTAAAAAAGGGGAGATAATCACAAAAATGCAAAAATAGGGTGTGGTCATTTAAAAATCTTCTTCTCAAGAACCACTGGGCCAGAAGAGCTGAAATTTACATGAAAGCTTTCTGACGTAATGCAGATTCAAGTTTGTTCAAATCATGGGCCCCGGAGGTAGGATGGGGCCACAATAGGGGATCAAAGTTTTACATACAAATATATAGGAAGAATCTTTAAAAATCTTCTTCTCAAGAACCACTCAGCCAGAAAAGCTGATTTTTACATGAAAATTTTCTAACATAGTGCAGATTCAAGTTTGTTCAAATCTTGGCCCCCGGAGGTAGGATGGGGCCACAAGGGGGATCAAAGTTTTACATACAAATATATAGGGAAAAACTTTAAAAATCTTCTTCTCAAGAACCACTAAGGCAGGAAAGCTGAGATTTACATGACAGCTTCCTGATATAATGCAGATTCAAGTTTGTTCAAATCATGGGCCCCGGGGGTTGGATGGGGCCACAATAGGGGATCAAAGTTTTACATACAAATATATAGGAAAATCTTTTCAAGAACCACTAAGCCAGAAAAGCTGATTTTTACATGAAAACTTTCTGACATAGTGCAGATTCAAGTTTGTTCAAATCATGGCCCCCGGGGGTAGGATGGGGCCACGAGGGGGATCAAAGTTTTACATACAAATATATAGTTAAAATCTTCTCAATAACCACTGAGTCAGAAAAGCTGAGATTTACAAGAAAATTTTCTGACATAGTGCAGATTCAAGTTTGTTCAAATCATGCCCCCCCCCCCCCCCCGGGGGGGGGGGGGGTAGGATGGGGCCACAAGTGGAGGGGGTCAACGTTTTACATCCAAATATAGGGAAAATCTTTAAAAATCTTCTTCTCAACAACCATTGGGCCAAAGAAGTTGACATTCACATGAAAGCTTTCTGACGTAGTGTAGTTTCAAGTTTGCAAAAATCGTGGCCTCCAGGGGTAGTTGGGGCCATAATAGGGACTAAGGTTTTACATGCAAATATATATGGAAAGTCTTCAGATATGGGCCAAGGTGACTCAGGTGAGCGATGTGGCCCATGGGCCTCTTGTTTAAGTTAATGAAGTATATTTTAGTTCATCTTCACTAGCCAAGGGTGACGATCCACGGTGTTTGCGTCACCCTTGGCTAGCGAAGATTATTTCAATTGATTTAATTCAAAATATTTGGCGGCATAAGAATGTCTCATCTACGCTAATGTACATCTTTCATGCTTTTGTTTTCTCACTCTGTATCAGCTCTTTCAAACGACTGTGAGGTTTATGAATAACCTTGATAATAGTGCATGAAAGGTGAAGATATCGAACAGTGATCAATCTCATAACTCCTATAAGCAATACAAAATAGAGAGTTGGGCACACACGGGCCCCTGGACACACTAGAGGTGGGATCAGGTGACTAGGAGGAGTAAATATCCCCTGTCGACCGGTCACACCCGCCGTGATCCCTATATCCTGATCAGTTAAACAGAGTTATCCGTAGTCAAAATCAGTCAGACAGCATTTGACCCAATGATAGGTTGTATTGGCAAACTAGATCATTATACCAACCATAGAATTTGCGAAATGCTTACTTCAATCGAGACTGTTGAAACCCCTGTACCATTAACTTGTTTGTCAGTAGCTTGCCTCGATTTAAAACCTGATTATACGCAGAACAAGCACTTGTGTATCGAATCAGTTGAGAAATATAAATACCATATGCAGGTGATAGTGGAATGTTGTATATCTTTAGACTACGTCTAGGAAAATGGAGCAAATAAAACAACCAGAAGTAGAAACAAAAGACAGGAAGAACGAGACGGCGACACAGAATTATCCCATACCATAAAAACACTTCTTTCAAAGGAGCGACTGAACCCTAATGCACCGGATATATATACCGAAATAGACGACATGGATATTAAACTAATGAATTGAATCAAGTAATGCAAAAATAATAATGAATTTTATCGAAATGAAGCCTATTTTTGATTGTGGAACTTGTCCAAAACCGAGGAAGAAATTACTTTAAATGAAGAGTTTAGTTTTTACCGATTCTTATGCCTTTCTTTTCATACCATGTTTGACTACATATTACTCCGTTTACCTGATTAAGACGGAGGGCTCACGGTGGGTATGACTGGTCAAAAGGGGATGCTTACTCCTCCCGAACAGCTAATTCCACTTCTGGTGTTAACAGTAGTCCATGTTTGCCCTGTTGGTCAATTTTGTATTCATTATAGTATTTTCATGCATATGATCACTATTATCCTCAGTCCTCACTTTTTTGTACCACTCTTCCGAGCACTTTAACTGAATCTTTGCATATCTTTGAGAAGGTATGGCATACATTGAGAATGCAGAGGGGGATACGTAAAATTATAAATAATAGTTATTATATAACATACATTGTTCAAGAGAATGCAGAGGTGGATAGGTAAAATTATAATATTTTGACATTGAAAACTTTGTCAAGTATCTTTTTAGTGAATATATGCAGATTGAGTAGAAAGTAATCTGGCAAAATTTAAAACCACCTGCTAGATTCGAGCTCACAATCTAGAGATCGACAGTCTTACACATTAAACACTGTGCTAACTAACTACTGAATTAGAATTATTATGGGTTTAATTATAGGGATGATAGACTTTAATTCCCTTACAAATACATGTATGTGTCAATACGTGTATGCCATCCACTTATATCGATAAGAAAACAAATTCAACAGTCATTGTGAATTTAGATATCATGAAGGATCCCGATCCTTTGTTAAATAAAAATTCAGCTTCTGTTTAAGTAACGACATTAATGGTTTCTTGTGAGGGCGGGAGTGTTGTTTTCTTTCCTTTTTCTTCCACATGAAAGGTAAAGATAACGAACAGTCATCAATCTCATAACTCCTAAAACCAATACAAAATAGATAGTTGGGCAAACACGGACCCCTGGATATACCAGAGGTGGGATCAGGTATCTAGGAGGAGTAAGCATCCCCTGTCGGCCGGTCACATCCGCCGTGATCCCTATATCCTTCCAATAAAAAGATACACACTAGTGATCATCTGGAACAAAATATGATATCTGGAAACATCAACTGTAATAGTATATCAATACAGCATGTCTTATGCGTATTGAAATATACACAAATATCCAGGTATTTAATTAAAGATGATTAAATCTGAGTTTAGTAGCATTGTTAATTATTTTGTAGAGACGCTGAGGGAAATAGTTTTCCTCTCTCTGGGAGGCCATGGCTTTGCTATTTCCCTTATTCTCGGTCTTTAGCTGTATGCAATTGACTTCTTATCAAAATGCCGTAACGAATTGAAGATGGTATATCGGTATATTTATTAATCGATATAATTTTGCTTGGAACTTGACTGATATCAAAATATGCTTGCTGATGATATATCCATATAATATCAAATATTAAACATGCTGTGTGAAATATTGCGGTTTAAAAATCTTCTGTTTTAATATTTTAATATTTACATATACAAAACACAAATGACGTTGATAAACAATACGCAATAACACATTGATAGAAAGCAGTAGTTGCCTTTATGAACATTTAAAACGTTCAGAGATTAGATGAAATAAATTACATGCTTGATTTTCTCCCTTCGTCGAAAATAAATACAAAGCAAGTGGAAATTTTTAAATTTCAAAGTACCGAGATAATATCTTCACTGCGCAGGTGCATACAAAAGTTTTCAACATCGATTCGATAGCCTACCAAGGACACACATTTACTACAAATCTGTCAAGAAAAGGTAAGTTTCTTATTTGTAAATCTGTTAAATGTTCTTACTAGTGATGGTGTCTCCAATTACCATGAATTTGAATATTTTTTTTATTAGCAAAATTGACATAAAAAAGCCTATGGATGGAGGGAAGTACAATAGATTTGGCCGGGACACCTCCACCTCGGTAAATACAAATGTGGATTTCGAGGATGTTACAGAGAACATTGACTGCAAAAGCGACTGTATGAACAAGGTTACCAGCGAGGAATTTCGCAAGCAGTATACCGATTGTCCCCTGAAGGTAAGTGAACATAATATATTTATTCGTATTTGCTTGTAATATTCAACTACATTTTGGTTAGAGAAAGACACATAATAAACACTGCTCTTTTAAATTTCAAAGAAATATATATATATATATATATATATATATATATATATATATATATATATATATAAAAGTGAAGACAAGGAACAGTTTTAGCATAAAATGCTTCTCAGATCAACAACGTTAATCTGTTGAAGCACAATATTAAAACCAGTTTATTTTTTTCACAGAGTATACTTTGTGAACCGGTGGTATATACATGTATAGACCTTTCAATATTCATTCTATTCTTCTTCGATGATAACTTCTGGATTACAACATTAATATTTTCCATTGCATATTACTTTGATTTTGTGTTCTAGATATATTCTGAATTTTTTTAAATTGTACTTGAAATAAGCACAGTTTAATAATAATGATTATTGTCTAAAACAAGTCGGAATTTGATTTAGTTAAATCAGTATGAACTTGGTATAAATGATTATTTCTTCCTTAAACTTTGCCTTGGTCCCGATTCACTAGCATATTCATGTAACCGGTTGTTAATCAATTCGTGAATGGAACTTCCTTTGTCAAAGTTATGAGTTTTGTTGCTAAGCTTAATATTTCCTGTTAAAGATAATGGAGTGCATACCCACATATCCAAATACAGGTTAAGAATTCATATTTCCCTGTTCAAATGTTCTCATTTATTTTTGTTTTTAAAACATGGACAGAAAACTATTTTTGATTGATATAATTTCACAAGATCGACGTTTCATAGATATGATATTAATCACTGTTCGTTATCGCATGTCAAACTTTCATATGACAAACTTTCACATGACAAACGCTGGGAGTTACTTATATTTCCTATCTATAATTAGTATTAAACAGAATATCCTGATGGGATTTTCGTCATCATTACGGTACATTGTAGAATGCACATATTTGATCTGTATCAAAACTTTCCGCCCAACCTTAGAAGTTAGTATGATATTTTAAATCAAAATGAGAATGGGTGATTGCGTTAGATATTGGATTAGATATATCCAATTATCTAACAAATAAAAGGCATCTAAAAATAACAAATTATAGAAAAACTTTATCTAAATGAATCTCGCAGGAAATACATGTTATATTTAAACAATTATATTTCTGTTGACGAAAGCATGATTCAAAATATGAAACAAAAAACACCTGGTCTTGTGTATGGTGTGTTTATAGAGGTCAGTCGAGATAAACGGTATCAAAGGAATGTTTTCCGATAAAAGAAACCAAAAGCAAAAGAAAAAACGATTTCATTATACGTGGGTTTCTTAGTAACTTGTAAGGATGAGTAACATTTTTTCATGGATGTTTCATAATTCTGTCCACATACCATCGAATATCTTCGTGACGCACTTAAAGAAATATAAGTATCGAAGAAATCGTGCGGGATTATCCGATGATATACTTTTGTTTATCACTATAAACTTAGTTAGAACAGATTAAAAGATAATGTTAAATTTACGACTGGCACAATCTATCAAAGATTGTACAATATTTTATTGTGTTCTCAAAGGTATTGGGAATGTCTAAATTGCTAATATCTAAACGGAAAGTGGTCTAAATATCTGTTACACTAATAAATAGACTGATATGACATAATATGAGAATAACTTCAAAATTCAAATTTTCAAAATCTCGTTTTTCTCCGTTCCTATTGTAAATACAATGATTTTCATTAGCAGACATTAATGCATTTTTTTTTTTAAATTGCCGCCACATACAATTTCCTTTGGGTCAAATGCTGTCTGACTCATACTGATTGTGAGGCCGTTCTTGGAACACTGATTTTGACTACGGATAATTCCATTTATCTGATCAAGATATAGGGCTCACGGCGGGTGTCACCGATCTACAAGGGATGATTACTCTTCCTAGGCACCTAATCCTAACTCTGGTATATCCAGGGGTTCGTGTTTGCCAAATTCTCTATTTTGTATTGCTTATAAGAGTTATGAGATTGATCACTGTTCGTTATCTTGGACTTTCATATATATATGAAAGAGTGAAGTAACGAACAGTGATCAATTTCATGAATACCATAAAAAATGCAAAAAGTAGAAGTAGGGCAATCACAATCCCCTAGAGATACCAGTGGTGGGATTAGGTACCTGGGAAGAATAAGCACCCCACTTGACAGATCACAAACGTCGTGAGCCCTATATCTCAATCAAGTCGATGGATTACTGCATAGTCAAAATCAGTATGGAAAGAACGGCCTAACAATTAGCATGAAACACATCAGACAGCTGTCGACCCAGTAATACCTCGTATTTGCAAACTAGATCATTATAACTACCAAATAAATTGCGAAATGCTGACTTTGAACAATACTTTGAAACCCCTGTTACATCAACTTGTTTGTCAGTAGCCTGCCGCAATTTAAAAGCTGATCATACGTATAACAAGCTCTTGCGTATTGAATCAGTTGAGAGATGTAAACACCATATGCAGGTGATAATGGAATAGTGTTACATAGATGAAGAAAGTTGACGATGAAGAAACTGAAATCATCCCGTTTGTCATAATTTGTCATGTATTTGTATAATTTGTCATGTATTTGTCATGTATTTCTTAGCATTGATATATCATAATACAGAGGATATAACTCCGAATTATTCATATTTACTAAATCTTTTCTCTTATATTGTTTTTGAGATTGACATTGCTTTCATTTGCGACAATGAATAAATGTTTGTTGCAAACTAGTTCGATCCGGTTTATTACCATCTGTTCGCGTAATTAATACCAAATCTGGAGTGTCGTCAAAGGGTGCAAAAGATTGCAATAAGGGTGTGATATTTTATTACTTAGATATAATTTGTATTCTTAAAAAATACATAAAAATATCAATATACACAATGAAACCCGGGTTATGGATTTTTTCTGCAATGCGTAAATTGCTACTTTCAACAGCGACGAAAGCAATCTAATGTTTAATTGACAGAGGTAACTTACGACGGAATCCTTTTGACAAATTGGGAAAGTTAACAATACGTGTTTTATTTTTGCCATTTATGTCCGTGTCTTTTCTCTCCACATACGATATGCTCGTCGCAGCTCAGCAATCGGTCAATCTTGTGCCATTTCATGTTTATCAAGATATAGATATGCTGAAATGTAAGATATTCCATGCTGACCAGTCAGAAGTAACAGATTAAAGTGCATGCTGGTGATTACATATACTGGCAGCATGCTTCAGCTTCCTACACATCAACTGTTTTCTGTTTGTTATAGGCGACTATACATCATGACATGAGGCATGCTTCTCGTTTTTCTATGGAAATCGAAGGTTTTATACACACAACAGCGAAACCCACCAAATACAAACGACAGATCATCACAGCCATTATCATCAGCTGTTTAGTCATTCTGGGAGCAATTACAGCAATTATTGTTATTTTTGTGAACAATTCAAGCAATACAACAGGTACTGAATTTCAAAACAGGAACAAATCATCCAATTTCTACTAACTGAAAGATTTCCTTTAGCTAGTGCAATCATATTTAGTTTACGGATGGGTGTGTACCGTTATCAGATTCTGAGATTGTCCCTTTACTGATATAATTCACAATCACAAGAAAATCTCTCTATACTATATCATAAATGTAATAAAATATGAAATATTTATCATTTGTTTTCCAGATACATTCAGTCAAATAAGTAAGTATGTTAAAACAACGAATAACGATTCCACGCAAGTCAAACTCATCATATTTGTCAACGTTCATTTCCAATCCAATGACTTAAAAGATTGATTCCTTGGATTTATCCTATTTGTTATGATTGAATACCATATGTATTAATTTACATATGTACTTAGGGCTGTCAAAACTGTGATACAGTTTCAATTTCTATAAATTTCATGGGATATATTTAGACCTCCCGTGATGAACTTAGAATGAGAAAGTGATTATAAGGAGCAGTGATTAATCTCATAAATACCATATACGGACCCCTGGACACATCAGAGGAATCTAAGAAAAGTAAACATTCCCCGTTGACCGGTCGCACAAGCTGTGAACCCTATATCTTGATCAGGTAAACGGAGTAATCCGTTGTCAAAATCAGTATGTATTGAACGGTGTAGCAATTGTTATGAAACACGTCAGACAGCATTCGACCTAACGACAGACTGTATTTGCAAATAAGATCGTTACAGCGGTCTAAGAATTTGCGAAATGCTGACTTCAAACGTGATCGTTGAAATCCCTGTTACAAAAACTAATTTGTCAGTAGCTTGCCATCTATGAATTGTGTTTTTTTTCAGAAATGTTTGGTTTTATTTCAGCAAAGATTGATGCTCAGTTAAAAATAAATCAATCGTTCAATCAGCAGTTCAACAACTTATCATCTAGGGAAAGTAGAAATTTCATAGATACATTTTCCACTAGGGTAAGATATCATTTTACAAAATTATTACCATTTTAGCTCTCTTTAATGGAAATTCTTAATTATTGATATATTCAAGGCTTCAAACACCCAAAATGCGGTATTGGCTATGTCCACTGGCCCAGTGATACTTGTACCCGGGCGGATAGTTGTAGTTCAAATAATAACCATGCACTATTTCTTTCGAAATCGTCTTGTTCACTCTTGGATATCAAACAACCAATCTGGGTACGGAGTAACAATAAGATAAGCTTTTACCGAAATTCATGGTGTCTGAGTCGGGGGCCTTGGTGCTAGTGCAGAGCTCCAAAGTGGATATAATGAAAATGCGCGATTCTTTTTAAAAAAATCGTCTTCTTAGCTCTTGAACAAAAACAATCAAATCGAGTAGTTAGTTATTGAAAGAGAAGCTTGTATTGATATGCAATGTATAGTCTTTGAGTCAGGAGTTCTAACTTTAGTGAACAGCTTTATAGCTTATAAATTATAGTGTTGTTTCTATTAAAATCTTTTAACTTCTGGATATTGAACAACCAAACTTACTTCATATTGATAAGGAGCGAAATCTCTACCAACATTATGTAAAACTTATACGGTATCAATTTTGAAGCACCAGATGCGCATTTCGACAAATCATGTCTCTTCAGAGATGCTCAACCGAAATGTTTGAAATCCGAAATAGCAATGAAGTTTTAGAGCTATTATAGGGAAAACAGTGTGCCAAAAAAGTGGAGTCAAATTCATCTAAGGATAAGACCTATGCGTGAGGGAGATAATCCTTAATTTTGAAATGAATTTCTAAATTTTAAAACAGCAATTAATATATATATCCGTATTTTCAAGCTAGTAACGAAGTACTTAGCTACTGGGCTGTAGAGACCCTCGGGGACGAACAGTCCACCAGCAGAGGCCTCGACCCAGGGGTCATAATGTAAAACTTATACGGTACCAATTTTGATGCACCAGATGCGCATTTCGACAAATCATGTCTCTTCAGTGATGTTCAACCGAAATGTTTGAAATCCGAAATACCAATGAAGTTTTAGAGTTATTCTAGTGGAAAACGGTGTGCCAAAAAAGTGGAGTAGAAACTTGTGGCCTCTGGTAATGGGTTCTGGTGCCTCTGTTGCACATATAGTAAACGTGTGCTTCTCAAAACATCAACTTGACTACTGGACACCAAACGACCATTTTGAGTACATGATAAAATGAAGAAAGCAGCCTCAATGTAAATCAGGAATTGTATAAAATTCATGGCTCCTTGGATTTGGGAGTATGGTGGCAGAGCGGGACTCTTATGTGGTTCTTATAATGAAAATGCATTGTTTCTGTTAACATTGATATCTTGATTAAACAATATAGCTTGTCAATACATGTAGTAATATTGAGGAGAGAAACATGTACCAGCCATTTCCCCATTGATTTTGATATTAAGGTGGGGATCAATGATTTGTGGGTCTCCATGATTTCTATGAAGGGTATAACTTTTTAAAATTGTAATCGTTATATTTTCTCATCTTTAAATCTTTAGAGCTGTGTAGCGTCAACATACAAGACAAAATATTTTACATTGTAATCAACATTTACTGTCTCCAAGCAAATAATCATGAAAGGTACCACAAAATGTTATAGAGACACCAAAATCATCAATGACTCTTAAAATGACAATATTCAGCTAAGGAGTATACATTTTCAAACAATGAAAATTAAGTAATCACCTTTATAAAAATCTTGTTCTTTTTCTTGTTTTCCTAATGGTTATAGATTACTATAAACTTAGATGTGTATTATGACAAAACAGGAAATAACGTGTAGGTAGACAATGCATGTTACTGTAATAATGAAGAAAGAAGCCCCTACCATTTATGTTCCCAGAGTCAGGGACTTTGATCAGGCTCTACAAATTTGATGAAGGGCATAATTTTCTTTCAAAAGTGATACACCAGTTACCACAAACACGCATAGTTTACCGCCAGACGAGTAATGCCTATTATTTCAAAATATCCAGCTGCAAAAGCCATACCTTGTACTCTGTAAATGATGAATTTAAAAACAACGATTACTGTAATGAATACATGTATCAGTAGATGATATAAGATAGCAATTTAGAAATTGTTTTAATTCTTTATAGTTTGATATTACTATTTGATAAATATCGTTACATTTTGACTAACTTGATCAATTCCTCAAGTTCTCCAATTCTCCTCGCTAACAATTCCAATGTTCTCTCTTTCTCCATTTGTTTACAAAATCATATCGTCTGCTTCCAAGCCGAAAAAGTCCGAGGTACTCCGAATGAAAACTACAGAGGTGTTCCAGGAACGTACGTTAAAGGGTGAAATAAAGGGTGCCGATATAGGGTGTGTGATAAAGGGCGCGTGCCTGTGTTCATATCAGGGATGCTGAAATCCTGTATTATATAACAAATATATGATAACCAAATTTAATGTTCATGTTGCTCTTCAATCATCCATTGATTACATGTGTATTGACGTTTAGATGCAGAGTCAACTTCGACGTCATAAAGATATGGAAAACCTGA
This sequence comes from Ostrea edulis, assembly GCF_947568905.1. Taxonomy (NCBI): domain Eukaryota; kingdom Metazoa; phylum Mollusca; class Bivalvia; order Ostreida; family Ostreidae; genus Ostrea; species Ostrea edulis. Next base: position 26,408,725 of record NC_079172.1, on the reverse strand, counting down.
TAAACTGCACAGTGACAAATCTTCAGTAAATATGTTTTTCTTTCAAGCACTAAAATAGAAATATAGTAAGCAACCAATTCCCTATTCGTAGGAAAATCCACGGTTAATACGTTTACTGTGTTTTCAATATGATTTTTTTTTTACAGGAAAGGAAGCATTATCGTGATATTTACATTATATGTGGACACCTCAGCTCAACAATCAACGAAGACATTTGACACGACCTTAATTCAAAATAATTTGAAATCTGAACGGGGAACACTGGAAGTTGGAAACTTTACTGTAGTAGAAAACAGTGTGCTAGTAGTTAAAATCACAATGTATAACCAAAATGGCCTAATCATCCAGAAAACTACAACGAATGGATCAGTGAATGGAATAACAACAATACAAAGACCAAGTATTGGGACATCAAATCCCATATCATCTACAACAATCAAACAAAGTTACTCATTTAAACCAAGTGGTCAAACACCAACTAAAATCATCACAATTCCAAACACTACAACTCCAACAACAAGAAATAAAACAATGCTAACAACTAAAGGAACCAATATGACAGTTCGAACTTCTACTACAACTGCTACAACTACTACAACTTCAAATACTACTACAACTACTACAACTCCAATCGCTACTACACCTCCAACGAAAACCACAACCCCAACCACTACTACAACTCCAACAACTACTACAAATCCAACAACTACTACAAATCCAACATTGACTATAGCTCTAACAACTCCAACAACAACCACTACTACAACACCAACAACTACTACAACAACGCCAAGAACAACAAATAATCCACCACCTACTACAACTCCAAGCACTGCTGTTACTCCAACAACTACTACAACACCAACCACTACTACAACACCATTCACTACTGCAACCCCAACTATTGCTGCAATTCCAAAAACGACTACAACATCAATCACTAGCACAACTCCAACAAATACGACAACTCCAACAACTATTGTAGCTCCAACAACGACTACAACTCCAACAACTACTGCAACACCAACCACTACTACAAGTATTACTATAACTTCAACCACTACTACAACTCCTACAACTCCAACAACTATTACATCACTAACAACTACTACAACTACAACAACAACTACTACTAAACCAATAACTACTACAAAACCAGCAACTACTAGAGCACTAACCACTACTACAACACCAACAACAACAAAAACTCCAACCACTACTACAACTCCAACACCTACTACAACTCCAACCACTACTACAACACCAACCACTACTACAACTCCAACAACAACAAAAACTCCAACACCTACTACAACTCCAACTTCTACTACAACACCAGCCACTACTACAACACCAACAACAACAAAAACTCCAACACCTACTACAACTCCAACCACTACTACAACTCCAACCACTACTACAACTCCAACATCTACTACAACATCAACAACTACTGAAACTCCAACCACTACTACAACACCAACACCTACTACAACACCAACAACTACAACTCCAACACCTACTACAAGTACAACCACTACTACAACACCAACCACTACTACAACTCCAACCACTACTACAACACCAACCACTACTACAACACCTACTACAACTCCAACCACTACTACAACACCAACCACTACTACAACACCAACCACTACTACAACACCAACAACTACTACAACACCAACAACAACAGAAACTCCAACCATTACTACAACACCAACCACTACTACAACACCTACTACAACACCAACAACTACTACAACACCAACAACAACAGAAACTCCAACACCTACTACAACACCAACCACTACTACAACTCCAACCACTACTACAACACCAACAACAACTACAACTCCAACCTCTACTACAACCCCAACAACTACTACAACTCCAACCACTACTACAACTCCAACCACTACTACAACTCCAACAACAACAAAAACTCCAACACCTACTACAACTCCAAGCACTACTACAACTCCAACAACTACTACAAATCGAACAACTACTACAACTCCAAGCACTACTACAACTCCAACAACTACTACAACTCCAACACCTACTACAACACCAACAACTACTGAAACTCCAACCACTACTACAACACCAACCTCTACTACAGCACCAACCACTACTACAACTCCAACAACAACTACAACTCCAACCACTACTACAACACCAACCACTACTACAACTCCAACCACTACTACAACACCAACAACAACTACAACTCCAACCTCTACTACAACCCCAACAACTACTACAACTCCAACCACTACTACAATTCCAACCACTACTACAACTCCAACAACAACAAAAACTCCAACACCTACTACAACTCCAAGCACTACTACAACTCCAACAACTACTACAAATCGAACAACTACTACAACTCCAAGCACTACTACAACTCCAACAACTACTACAACTCCAACACCTACTACAACACCAACAACTACTGAAACTCCAACCACTACTACAACACCAACCTCTACTACAGCACCAACCACTACTACAACTCCAACAACAACTACAACTCCAACCACTACTACAACACCAACCACTACTACAACTCCAACAACTACTGCAACAACTCCAAAAACTAGTATGACATCAACCACTAGTACAACTGCAACACCTATTACAAATACAACCACTGCTACAACACCAACCACTACTACAACACCAACAACTACAATTCCAACACCTACTACAACTCTAAGCACTACTGCAACTCCAAGAATTGCTACAACACCAACCACTACCACAACACTAACAACTACTACAACTCCCACAACTCCAACCACTGCCACAACTCCAACCACTTCTAAGCCAAGCACCACTACAACTCCAATAACTGCTACAAATCCAACCACTACTTGAACTCCGATAAAAATTACAACTAAGAACAGTACTACAACTTTAACCACTACTACAATCCTATAACCATTACTAGAACTCTAAACATTACCACAACTCCTACCACTACTTCAACTCCACCTATTACCATAACGCCTACGAGTACTACATAACTCACTTCTACAATTCCTATCATTAAATCCAATTAAACACATCACTAGAATTGGCGCACTTTCTATAATAAGAAAAGCTTCTTCGATTTCAAATACTACTAAAACTTCCAAGAACTAAAAATAGTATCAAAAATCCAAACAATTACAGAAATCAAACTACTACTACAACCACTACTAAAATTCAAACAACTAATTCAAATCTACCCACTTATACACCTCAGCCACTAATGCAACTAAAAATATTGCTATCATTTCAACATATCCTACAACAGCAAAAATACTAATTTGTTTTAAAAATTACTACTACAGCACCAACCATTAACACAACTCTAATGATTACTACAATTGCAACCACTACCACAACTCAAACCAGCACTAGATTTCCAAACATAACTACAACTCGTATCATTTCTACAATTCCAACCACTCCTACAACTGAAATCATCTTTTAGAACATAACTACAATTCTCAATACTTCTAAACCTAGAACCACTACTATATCTCTAAACACTAATACTAATCCCACTATTACAACTGTAAAAATTACGAAATTTCTAAGTAGTACTACAACTTCAAGCATTAGTAAAACACCACAAAAACCTACAATTAAGACATCTTTAAAAACAGTGCAGCATTTCTACAACTCAGATAAATACAACTACTAAAACTTTAAATATTTTTACAACTCCAATAAGTACTGCAATTTTCAAACCATTTTCAAACCATACTTCTGCCCCAACTATCTCTACATTCCCCCAAAATACAACACTAAACTTTACAACTCAAACCACTACATCTTCAACCACTTAAACAACATCTACTACACCTGCAACCGTTAATACAACTCCAACCTCTATTGTAACTGCCACCACTACTACAATTTAAAATAGAATTACAACTTTAATTACAACTCAAACTTTAAATACGTCCACAACTCCTTTCACTAATACATGGACAACCCCAGCCGCTACTCTAACTCCATTCATACTTCATTTCCAGCCACTACTACATCACAAAACACGATTACCACTACTACAACTCCAAGACGCACTATTAAAACTCCAATCCGTCATTCAACTCATACCTCTGATACAAATAAAAGTATAAAACAAATCTATCGCCTCCTATAATTACAAAAGCTACTACAATTTAAAAACATTACTGCAATGTCAAGCCCTTCTACAAATCAAACTACATATACTACTACAACTCAAACCATACCTTCAACCACTCAACATACAGTGCTGCAACTCCAACTAATATGACAACTCCAACTAATATTACAACTCCAACCGTGACTAATTCCAAACACTACTACATTTCAATCCTCTTCCACAACTTCATCCAATAGTCAAACTATAAAACATTAAGTAAATACCACACTTAAAACCATTACTACAACTCCAAATATAACTTTAATACTTACCCTAACACCTCCTACCACGCTCACCACTATTACAACTCCCACTGGTACAACACCACCAATAGCTATGAAATCTTCACCCGTTACTTCAGCTCAAACCACGGATACAAACACAAACACTCTTACAATTCTAAATACTGCCACAACCCCTAACCCTAATACAACTAGCACAACTGCTACTACGTCAACCACTATTACGACTCCGACGACAATTACAGTTTAAACTATTTCTACAATTCCAATGATTACTTCAGCTCAAAGCAATGATACAACTTCAAACATTTCTACAATTCCAAACATTACCACAATTAAAATCATTACAGCTTCAGCCACTACTAAAGTGTGTAGCTCCAACCAGTACCACAACGTCAACCACTACTAAAATTCAAACAATATTATAACTCCAACCATTGCTATAGCGTCAACCATTTCTACCACTCCAACCAACATCACTAGCAACCAAAGCAGAAATGGAATATGAAATTGTGCCATGCGTTTCTATTTGTTCAGTATGTCAATATTATCAAAAGAATAGAATTATATGCTTTTTATCATGCAATATAAACTATACACTTGGTGTAAATTATACAATTTAACTCGATTGGATTAAAAATCAAGCTAATTTTTTATTTATCTATTTATTCAATATACGGGCAGGATAATACCCCCTTTCAAACATTTATGATCACGTGGCGTTGCAACCTGTTAGAAAGTAAACAATTATAAATATAAATGTTGGCTGAACAAATTCAGCGATAAAACACGCTCATACGGGGAACGGTATATGAAAAACCACAAACATGTGAAGACTCGTGTTTAGAATAAAATCCTTTTTAATACGATTACATATAGTGAACGAATTCTTCTTCAATGATGTTTCTAATAATACTTTTTATGCGCGCTTGTGCGCATTCACCATATACGTCAATCCTTCATAAATTTGCATTAGAAAATCACCCGTTTTAACCTTGTGTTGAAAAGATCAGCACTTTGTTAATAGCAATCAATTTGTCGAAATTGTCAAATATGACCATTTCACGTAGTTTATCTTACTGAAAAAATTTTGGTCTGGTCTCCAACATCGAAAAAATGTTTTTTAATACAGTACGTAACTACGTATACCTGTAAAGATAATTACTGGCATTCATGGTCAGCAAGAATAATTACAGTATATAACATGAATAATTACAGTATATAACAAGAATAATTACAGTATATAACATGAATAATTACAGTATATAACATGAATAATTACAGTTTATGACAAGAATAATTACTAAATAACAAGAATAATTACAGTATATAACATGAATAATTACCGTATATAACAAGAATAATTACAGTATATAACAAGAATAAATACAGTATATAACATGCATAATTACAGTATATCACAAGAATATTTACAGTATGTAATATGAATAATTAGTAAATAGCAAGAATAATTACAGTATATAACATGAATAATTACAGTATATAACAAGAATCATTACAGTATATAACATGAATAATTACAGTATATAACAGAAATAATTACAATATATAACATGAACAATTAGTATATAACATGAATAATTACAGTATATAACATGAATAATTACAGTATATAACATGAATAATTACAGTATATAACAAGAATAATTACAGTATATAACATGAATAACTACCGTATATAACATGGATAATTACAGTATATAACAAGAATAATTACGGTATATAACAAGAATAATTACCGTATATAACAAGAATTACCGTATATAAAATAAATAATTACCGTATACAACATGAATAATTACGGTATATAACAAGGTTAATTACAGTATATAACATGAATAATTACAATATATAGCAAGGATAATTACCGTATATAACATGAATAATTACAGTATATAACAAGAATAATAACCGTATATAACATGGAAAATTACAGTATATAACATGAATAATTACAGTATATAACAATAATAATTACAGTATATAACATGGATAATTACCGTATATAACAAGAATAATTACAGTATATAACAAGAATAATTACAGTATATAACATGATAATTAAAATATATAACATGAATAATGACAGTATATAATATGAATAATGACAGTATACAACATGAATAATTACAGTATCTAACATGAATATTTACAGTTTATAACATGAATAATTAAAATATATAACATGAATAATTAATATATAACAAGAATAATTACAGTATATAACATGAATAATTACAGTATATAGCAAGAATAATTACAGAATATAACAAGAATAATTACAGTATATAACAAGAATAATTACAGTATATAACATGAATAATTATAATATATAACATGAATAATGACAGTATATAACATGAATAATTACAGTATATAACATGAATAATTACAGTATATAACAGGGATAATTACAGTATATAACTTGAATAACTACCGTATATAACATGAATAATTACAGTATATAACAAAAATAATTACAGTATAAAACAAGAATAATTACAGTATATAACATGATAATTACAATATATAACATGAATAATGACAGTATATAACATGAATAATTACAGTATATAACATGAATAATGACAGTATATAACATGGATAATTACCGTATATAACATGAATAATGACAGTATATAACATGGATAATTACCGTATATAACATGAATAACTACTGTATATAACATGAATAATTACAGTATCTAACATGAATAATGACAGTATATAACATGAATAATTATAATATATAACATGAATAATGACAGTATATAACATGAATAATTACAGTATATAACATGAATAATGACAGTATATAACATGGATAATGACCGTAGATAACATGAATAACTACTGTATATAACATGAATAATTACAGTATCTAACATGAATAATTACAGTATCTAACATGAATAATTACAGTTTATAACATGAATAATTAAAGTATATAACATGAATAATTAATATATAACAAGAATAATTACAGTATATAACATGAATTATTACAGTATATAGCAAGAATAATTACAGTATATAACAAGAATAATTGCAGTATATAACAAGAATAATTACAGTATATAACATGAATAATTACAATATATAACATGAATAATTAGTAAATAACAAGAATAATTGCAGTATATAACATGAATAATTACAGTTTATGACAAGAATAATTACGGTATATAACAAGAATAATTACAGTATATAACATGAATAATTCAGTATATAACAAGAATAAATACAGTTTATAACAAGGATAAATAGTTTATAACTTGAATAATTACAGTATATAACATGAATAATTACAGTATATAACATGAATAATTACCGTATATAACAAGAATAATTACAGTATATAATATGAATAATTGCCGTATATCACAAGAATAATTACAGTATATAACATGAACAATTACAGTATATAACATCGATAATTACAGCGTATAACAAGGATAATTACCGTATATAACATGATTAACAACCGTATATAACAAGAATAATTACAGTATATAACATGAATAATTACCATATATCACAAGAATAATTAGAGTATCTAACGTGAATAATTACAGTATATAACAAGGATAATTACCGTATATAACAAGGATAATTACCGTATATAACATCAATAATTACAGTATATAACATCAATAATTACAGTATATAACAAGAATAATTACAGTATATAACATGAATAATTACAGTATATAACAAGGATCATTATCGTATATAACATGAATAACTACCGTATATAACATGAGTAATTACAGTATATAACATGAATAATTACAGTATATAACATGAATAATTACAGTATATAACATGAATAATTACCGTATATAACATGAATAATTACAGTAGATAACAAGATTAATTAGTATATAACAAGAATAATTACCGTATATAACATGAATAATTACAGTATATAACATCAATAATTACAGTATATAACATGAATAATTACAGTATATAACAAGGATAATTATCGTATATAACATGAATAACTACCGTATATAACATGAGTAATTACAGTATATAGCATGAATAATTAATATATAACAAGAATAATCACAGTATATAACATGAATAATTACAGTACATAATATGAATAATTACAATATATAACAAGAATAATTAGTATATAACTAGAATAATTACAGTATATATCATGAAAAACATGAAGATAACTGTCTGATAAATTATTTGTAAAACAAAATTGTGTTCCTGATGAGAGCAATATTTGAGGAATTTGCATCTATCTACAAAATGCCACTCTGCATTGTGAATTGCAACAACAGCAACAACGGTAAAGATAATAATGATAATATACTACTCAAAATTTGATAAGGATCACTAAGTTATATGTGTGTAATTTACCATTAACATAACAAAAGACATAAATTTGACTCAGAAACGTGTTTACTCAGGTTATGAATGAAAATTCATGAACGGCATGAACTTTTATCAATACGGAATGCTTGAAATCTGATAACAACACCAAAAGGCATTTCATTACAAAATGTTAACAGCAAACCAGAGAAAGAATTACACAGTTTTTGGGGATAGTCCATCATTACACTTAGTCGATGGAGTGTTAATACCATGTATGGCCTCCCCTTGCATCAATGAGAGCTTGACAACGTCGAACCATGTTGTCAATAAGCACCCGGATGTTTCCAATGGGAAGGTTGTTCCACTCTTCCACAAGGGCGTTTCCGAGCTCTGCCAAAGTCGTGGGTTGTGCTCTACGGCGTGAAAGGGCAACCTGCAGCATGTTCCATACATGCTCAATCGGGTTTAAGTCCGGCGAGCGCACTGGCCAGTCCATACGGACAATTGTCTCCTGCTGAAGGTACTGCTCCACCACCCTGGCGCGATGAGGACGGGCATTATCATCCATCAGGATGAACTCAGGGCCAACAGCACCAGCGTAGGGTCTGACGTAAACATCGAGGATCTCATCTCAGTACCGCACCCCCGTCATTGTTCCTCTCTCCAGAACATGAAGATCTGTTCTTACATCTCTGCTGATTCCACCCCAGACCATGATGGAACCACCACCATAACCATAACGGTCATGTTCAATGATGTTGGCATCATGGAAACGTTCACGTTGTCGTCGCTACACTCGGTGCCTCCTGTCTGTAAAGTCCAAAGAATATCTGGACTCATCGGTGAACAGAACTTGAACCCAATCGTTCTGTGTCCAAGTGACATGATCTTCAGCCCAGTCCAATCGCTCCCGCCGGTGTCAAACAGTCAGAGAGACTCGAACTCATGCCCTTCTCGAGTTGAGACCTGCATTGTGAAGCCGATTCCGTATCGTCTGAGTGGACACATTCACCCCCGAGGCGTTCAGGAGGTCGTTACGTAGACTGGTTGCTGTCCAGAAGGGATGGCGTCGTGCCTGAAGAGCCACAAAATGGTCTTGGCGTTGGGTTGTTGACCTCTGACGACCACCCCCATGTCGGTGTGTTGCTGCACCAAAAGTTTGCTGTCGGTTCCCGACCCTGTTTACAACGCTCTGGCTGACGTTTAGTGCATTTGCAACGTCACGTTGTGAATAGCCAGCGTCAAGCATTCCAATACATCTGTCCAGTTGTTCTGTCGTCAGGTCACGCCTTACACGGTGAGGGGGCATTGTGTTGATAAACGTAGTGTAAACACTCAAGTGAGTTTGAAATTTTAGAAAGAATCAGACACCGATGCCTGAGTGAAAATCGTGCAATGGTAGCAAAAGCATAAACTGTGATGAGAAACGCATTTCCCATGGCATGAAATGCACGTGCAAGTTTGTTGAAGACGTTTTTGATTTCACTTGGACACAATATTGCCAGTTATGCAGTTATTCATTTTTTAAACAGAAAAATATCTATGATCCTTATCAAATTTTGAGTAGTATACTTTATTCATTGCGGTTAGTGTGAGCACTATTCTTTCCCGGGGCCTTCTTAAACACAACATGTATATACAACATTAACAAGACGTCAAATTACACAACGAATATTGATACACAATTGGTGCAGTAAATACAAAACTACTGATTTTCAAATATAAGTGCAGGTGCTGATGATAATTTTTCTGTCACTTTTCAAAACGGGTAAAGACCGTGAACATCTTATGTGTAGTGGTAATTACAACCCCACAAATGAAGTCTGGGGATAGTGAAATCACCTGACCGTCGTCCTTATGTATACATCATTTTTCCGGAGTATATTTTGAAGGGACTGACTCACGATTTTACCCAAAATTTTGTTTTTCACTTTTAATGATCAAAATCTACTGTCTAATGTGTTTGAAAGATTTTACATGAAAATTAAGGCTATACATCATCACAGACGCTCAATTTAGAGAGTTTATTATTTGTTTTGTAAACAAAGATTCCGGTATGCTATTGTTTACGAAATTTTCAAAAGAAATGGATATCGATCTAAGTATCAATACAATTTATTTTCCTTACAAAATAAATCATATTATTATAAGCAATGAAAAACTCAATCGCTCTTGAATCCAATAAAACTCCTGGAAAATTACTCTATGTTTGAGCATTGTGTCGTCATACTTTGACTTTCATTACGTCACGTTTCGTACAACGGTTGTAAACATACTTCACAAATCAGCTGGGCGTAAAGACTATTTATTAGAAAATAGATTTGAATTTTGAAGTTTAAATTAAAAAAACCCAGCTTTATTGGTAAAATGCAGCCCCGGCAATCTTCTCATTCTGCTGAACCTCGGCCTTTGAAGGAAAAAAGGAAATTTACAGGGAAATCACGTTTGCCAGGAAAAAAGCTGAAAGTTCAATCTACACCGACCGCTGTAGCCAATGCAGGTGTAAACATCGAGGAGGTGGCCTCATCAGTATCTGAATTAATTTTACCCGAGTTAAAGCAGGCGATCCAAACCATTATTACTCAGAGACAAGACAGCGTCCTTTCATCCTCAAGGAACGAACCAGAAACATCAGAAAAATCTGGACCTTCAAGCAGCGTATCGACCGCAAGTCCCGATGTAGAACAACGGATATATGTTTTAATCAATCCAAAACAGCCTGTTCCAAATGAAGGTACTAGTATAGTTCCTTTAAGCGTGGAATCAAACAATTTAGAGCCATGTTTAGAAATGAAAAATGCAATTTTAAGCGTGGACGATGAATTAGGTGCGCACGTACCTCAAGTTACAAAACAGAATATCTTTAAAGGTGAATTTATTGAATTGTACAGTTTACTAGATAGGCATCTAGTCAACAATCAAGAAAACAAAATTGTCTGAAGTAATGGTCAGTTATCTGTCAAACCAGTTAGTCAAAACAAAATACTCGACATTTAAGCATGGTTAGATGCATTTTTTATTTTCATGAGCATATACTTAGTTGCTCATTCTGATCAATCCCAGCAAATGCTTAAATATATGGCAAATGTAAAAGCCGCAGCTGGTCGGTCAACGGGATTTGGTTGGAGGGAATATGACAGACAATTTCGTCTTAAGAAGGCAAGAAATGTTTGTATTCCCTGGAACAAAATCGACCAAAGTTTGTGGCTATTGTACGTAAATTCTTCAAATGTACCTAGACAACAGACATCCCAACAAAAGGGATGTTTTGATTTCAATAACAAAGGTTTTTGTGTTCGTCCTTACTGTCAATATAGTCATATTTGTTTGAAGTGTTCTGGTAAGCACCCTGCTACAAAATGTCAAGTAACAAATCAAAATTCAAACAGATCTATTGTGTCTAATAACCAGGACAAGTCCTCTCCTAGCCTTTTTCGTCGCTCATGGAAAAAACCACAGTCAGCAAACTTTCAGAAATACTGGAACAACACCAATTAATGTACATACATGTAATATGGAGACTTACCTTTCTATTTATCATAAAACTTCAGACGCTAATGAATTAAGGGAAGGCTTTACATATGGCTTTAAAATAAAATATTTAGGCTCTCGTTTTGCATCAACATGTACCAATTTAATATCAACTTGGCAACATCCAGTGGAAGTTAAGCAAAAAATAGACAAGGAAGTCGCTTTAGATCGAGTTGCAGGTCCTTTTGATCAACTTCCCCTACAAAATTTTAGAATATCACCTATAGGTATTGTGGTTAAAAAAGATGGGGGTTGGCGTTTAATACATCATTTATCATTTCCAGAAGGAAATAGTGTAAACGATTTTATCGATACGGAATATTGTACGGTTCATTACACACCGTTTGACGAGGTATTAGAAATGATTGCAGCATTAGGTAAAAACTCCCTTCTTGCAAAAATGGATGTCAAATCAGCATTTCGTTTATTACCAATACATCCCTCTGATCATGAGTTATTAGGTTTTAAATTTGATAACAAGTTTTATTACGATATGTGCTTACCTATGGGCTGTTCTGCAAGTTGTGCCCTTTGGGAAAAATTTGCCCATTTTTTACAGTGTGTAACAATCACAAAAACAGGCCTAAAAACAATAAACCATTACTTAGATGATTTTATTTTCGCTGCTAAAGAATTCGAGGGCTGTAAATTAATAATGTCAAACTTTCAGAATACTTGTCGTGAATTTGGAATTTCGCTGGCGGAGAAAAAAACCGTTGGTCCTAAAAGTTCATTGGTTTATCTTGGTATAGAAATAGACACAGGGAAAATGGTTATAAGTATAACAGAAGAAAAAACCCATTGCACTTAAGGAATCTATTGAAACAATTTTGGCTAAATCCAAAATAACATTAAAAGATCTACAGTCCTTAGTTGGTTCCTTGAATTTTTGCGCCAAAGCCATTCCCTCAGCCCATGCCTTTAATCGCCGTTTCTGCGATGCCATGTGTGGTATTAGACATTCGTCTCATTTTATAAGGGTCAATGCTGGTATGAAGAGCGACCTACGGGTTTGGTTAAATTTCCTCGAGCAATTCAACGATAGTTTCAATTTTTTGGAAGTTAATTGGTTTTCAAATTTTGAACTTCATTTATATACAGATAGTGCGGGTAATGCTCATCTTGGCTGTGGCGTTTATTTACAAGGCCATTGGGCATATTTTCAGTGGCCTACACAATGGCAGGATTCAGATATAATATCTGATATTACTTTCTTAGAATTAGTTCCAATAGTTTTGGCAGTTCTGTTATTCAAAAACCATTTCCAAAATAAGATAATGTTTCATACCGACAACATTGCTTTAGTATCGATTCTGAATAAAAAGACATCAAAATCTAAAAGAGTTATGGAATTAGTGCGCCCTCTAGTGCTCCATTCAATGGTTAATAATATGTATTTTAAAGCAAAGCATATTTGTGGTTGCAATAATTCAATCGCTGATTCTATTTCTCGAAAACAGTGGGAAAGATTCCGGTCTCTTGCACCAGAAGCGGACCAAAATCCTATACCGATCCCAGAAGATTTCACGAAGATGATATTAGAGCTGAAATAGAGCATTTAACACTTGAATCTATTGCCCCAAACACAAAACTACTGTATTCCAATAGTTTAAAGTTATTTTCTAGTTTCAGGAAGGACTACGGTTTAGAGGAAATTTGGGGACCTCCCCTCTGTAGCAATATTCCATTATCACCTGCATATGGTGTTTATATATCTCAACTAATTCGATATGCAAGAGCTTGTTCTGGGTATAGTCAGTTTTTAAATCGAGGTAATCTACTGACAAACAAGTTGATGGTACAGGGATTTCAACAGTCTCGATTGAAGTCAGCATTTCGCAAATTCTATGGTCGTTATAACGATCTAGTTCGTCAATACGACCTCGCATTGGGTCAAATGCTGTCTGACGTGTTTCATACCGATTGTTAAGCCGTTCTTGGCAGACTGATTTTGACTGCAGTTAACTCCGTTTACCTGATCAGGATATGGGGCTCACGGCGGGTGTGACCGGTCAACAGGGGATGCTTACTCCTTCTAGGCACCTGATCCCACCTCTGGTGTGTCCAGGGGTCCGTGTTTGCCCAACTATCTATTTTGTATTGCTTGTAGGAGTTATGAGATTGATCACTGTTCGTTATCTTCACCTTGCATATTCATTGCTCACTTATCACTTCGCAATTTAGCGTACAGCACTATATCATCTTATTTAGCTGGTATAAGTTTTAAGTGCAAACTGATAGGTACCAACGACTATACACAATGTTTCATGATTAGAAAACTACTAGAGGGTATAAAACGTTCCCGCAAAACAATTGACCGTCGTTTGCCTATTACTGAAAATATTTTGAAAAACCGCATGTCAAGTTCAAGTTTAGTGTGTTCCTCTAATTTTGAAACATATTTATTTTGCTCGGCGTTTTCCTTAGCATATCATGCCTTTTTGAGAGTCGGTGAATTTACATGCAGTAATACACGCGACATTCGCCATGTTATTGGTATTAACCACATACAAATTTTATTTGACCAGTCACTGAATAAGAAATTATTAAAGATAACAGTTCCATATTCCAAAACTGACCAATCAGGAAAAGGATCGTTAATTCAGTTGAACGAGTCAGATATTACAGTTATTTGCCCTCTTTTTCATTTACAAAGATATTTGTCTGTCAGACCAAAAATTAATGGTCAGCTTTTTGTTCATGTAGACGACAGTCCACTTACCCGTTATCAATTTACATCAGTCCTTAATAAAGGAATAAATAATTTAGGTCTTTCAAATTCACGTTACATTTCCCACTCTTTCCGAATTGGAGCTGCATCGGACAGTTTTTCAAAAGGGCATTCTGAATCCGAAATAATGAAAAAAGGTAGATGGATTTCAAATGCTTATAAAACTTATATTAGGACTTAGTAGAATATATTTTATCCCATAGGTCAAGAAAAAAGTATATGGATAGGTGGTTCATCCATTATCAAGCGGGCATTCCAACGAGCAAGGCTCTCAACTGAAAAATCACATCTGGGACTTAGACGTCTAAATTATCACATCCTTTGGCAGGGCAAGGGTGGTCTAACTTGGAAAAAATTGTTCCTTCGCATTCAGTTACTAAGGAGGTATGAATCATTTCCTGAAATTTTAATAATTCACTGTGGGGGTAATGATATTGGTAATGTGCCTTTACTCGAACTTCGATTGAGGATGAAAGAAACATTTCAAAGGATTCGGTCTGAGCTTCCAAACACCCTCCTTGGTTGGTCTCACATTCTTCCAAGATTTTCATGGCGTTACAGCAAAAATGTTAGATCTCAAAAGATTGCAGTCAAAAGAATTAACAGTTTTATGAGCAAATTGTTCGTTGTGAACAATGGTTTCTATATCAGCTATCCCGAGATATCTTGGGATTCTAGCGGATTGTTTGTTAACGATGGAGTTCATCTATCTGAACTTGGCAATGACCTACTATTATACAATTTACAAAGTAAGCTGCAACAAGTCTGCTCTTTCAATGGCGAACGTAGGACACGGTCGATGTATGTGTCGCTCATCCTCCACTTTTATTGGCGGTGGTTGTTCTCACATTTGATTGAACAATCATGTGGCGATATTTCGCGACGGTTTTGGCTTTTATAGATTTGATAGCATTATCATACTGAGTATCTGTTCCCAGTATCAGTATAATATTGTCTATCTTTCTCAATCATAAAGCCAATAATGATAATGATAATGCATAATGTCATAATGTTTAATGATATAATGCAACGATGTATAATGATATAATGCATATTGTATTCATAATGCATAATGTTGGAATGCATCATGTATGCATAATGAATAATGTATAATGATGGAATGAATGATATCTTTGAGGGCTCTACATTGGACAGTGGTTGAAGTCGTTCCAAACAATGTTTTGACTATTGAGCCCTCAAATGTATATAATTTAGGGCTAGCCATTTATCATCCGGCAGCCCTACGGCCGTGACCTCGTTCGCCAACAACAAAATAAATCTTATTTAACTTTACATTTGCCTTCATTGTCTATAATAATATATCTTTCACATTTCAAGCATTTTGGGGGTGAAATGTGTCATCTGAAAGTAAAAATTTGTGACTATGCAAAATTAAGATGCATTATATTACAAAAGCAATATTTCACTTGTTTGTTTGTTTACATAAAAAGACTCGAGTCTTTGTTTACATAACACATATTTAAGGCTAAAATATTGCTTTCATCCTTGTATTCAGAAGGTCAAAAATTTGGCTGTCAACATTAAACGAGTTATATTTCTGATGTTTAACATAAAAAATGAAAAATATTTTTATCAAAAATCGTGAACCAGTCCCTGAGGAACTGATTTGATTAAAGCTTTATGTAAATCTTATGAAAGGTGAAGATAACAAACAGTGCTAGAAGTTGTGCACCTGCTATTTTGACTGATATGTTTTGAACATTCAAAGACGTTAGGTACTATTTTTTCATTTTGAGGGGGTGTTGTCATTGTCCATAGTACATGTATATCTTTAAAATCATTTAACATATTTGATTCAATCTTTGAGTATATATTATGTATATATAAGGAAGTTATTCATTTTACAGGTGCTTTACTGACTTGTCTGTCTGCCAATCTGTCCGTGTTTTAATCTTGCGTAATGTAAACAAGTTAAAGTTGATACAATTAAAATAATCTGTATACAAAGAGTTTTTTCCGGACTCCATACTTTCGATTGTTATATTCATACCAGTTTTGTTCAGGTTCTGATACCCTAATTTAGCATTTCTTTTATGAGTACCCAATAACAAACATTTTGGTTTTTTCTTCACTAAAGGTATTCAATGTATAACAACCATATTTCATATCGAGTACATGGATGGTGGAATTGTTGTAATCATGGTATCATTTTGAAGGGTTCATCAAATAAAGATAATCCACCGTAGGAAGTTTGGAAATTTTATTTACTGCTTAATTTATTTCAACTAGCAATTAACATTGAAGTCTATGGGAAGCATGTTTAAATTAATTTATTTTTCAAAGGAATATTGTCCGTCTTCTGAAACAAACGTACTAATTTTTGGCCGGTTACAACACCCGACACCGGTAATAAACTTAATCTTTACTATCCATGGGTTTTGGGTCAACTGTGTCTTTGTGGACGAATATTCTTGGCTAGCGAAGATTGGGGGGGGGGGGGGGGGGGGGGGGGGGGGGGGGGGGGCTACATAGTCCGCTTGCATAAACATGTATTATGGTGGTAAATAGAATAATTATATAGTAAATCAAATAAAGTTATATTATAGCTTTTGAACTTATTATACCCCCCGAACGAAGTTCAGGGGGGTATATAGGAATCACTCTGTCTGTCTGTCCGTCCGTCCGTCTGTCTGTGCAGATTCGTGTCCGGGCCGAAACTTTTTTGTTCTTTGACTTAGGCATACCATATTTGGCACACAGGTGGATCACCATGAGACGATGTGTCGAGTACCTTCATGACCTCTATATGACCTTGACCTCAAGGTCAAAATTAAAGGTTGTTTGTTTTTTGTTTTTACAACGGATTCATGTCCGGGCCATAACTTCTTTGTTCTTTGACATAGGCATACCATATTTGACACATTAGTGTATCACCATGAGACAATGTGTCATGTACCTTCATGACCTCTATATGACCTTGGCCTCAAGGTCAAAATTAAAAGTTTTTACAATGGATTCGTGTCGGGGCCATGACTTCTTTGTTCTTTGACATAGGCATACCATATTTGACACATGGGTGTATCACCATGAGACGATGTGTTATGTACCTTCATGACCTCTATATGACCTTGACCTCAAGGTCAAAATTAAAGGTTTTTACAATGGATTCGTGTCAGGGCCATGACTTCTTTGTTCTTTGACATAGGCATACCATATTTGACACATGACTGTATCACCATGAGACGATGTGTCGGGTACCTTCATGACCTCTACATGACCTTGAACTTTGACCTCAAAGTCAAAAGTGACTATAGGGTTTTGACATAGTCATACCATAAGACATGGGTGTATCACCATGAGACTATGTGTCATGTACATTCATAACCTCTTTATGACCTTGACCTTTGATCTCAAGGTCAAAATTATAGGTTTATGCCATGGATTTGTGTTCGGACTATATCTTCCTTTTCTTCTACAAAGGCATACCATATTTTTACACTCAGGAAAGAGGTAATTTATACCTATTAACAACACCCTTTGGGAGATTGGGGTAAGCGGGGGGTATTCTTAATGAGCATTGCTCACAGTACCTCTTGTTTTATTTTTGATTGAGAGGGAGATCGATAGCTACATGTACATGTAGGCTAGACACGTAACATCGTTTTAGAAGGGGTGGGGGGGGGGGGGGGGGCAGTCCTAACCTTGATCAGACGAAACATTCAACATATAAAGAAAGAAAAATGGGGAAATAAAATATATCAAAATGAAAGGGAATGGGTAAATAATCAGAAAGAAATACAAATAACAACAATACCATGGTATTGTTAATAAATCTGTTTACAAGATCAGGAAATATAAATAGAAGTAAGTAAAATGCAAATCGTCAAATCATTTTTGTCTATAGCGGATACCGGTAACTAGAAAGAGTAACATCACAATTTCTTCACAGAGGTGGGAGAGGACTACCAATACCCTACCACAAAAATTTCAGTCCCCTGGGTAGGGGTCTTCGATGATTCCGAACCCGATGTTTATTCACTAAGTGTAATGCGTTGTGCATAAAACTTGGAGGGGCAGATCTCCGTAACTAGAGAGAGTAACATCACCATTTCTTCACAGTGGTGGGAGAGGACCACTGATACCCTACCACAAAAATTTCAGTTCCAGGGGTAGGGGTCTTCGATAATTCCGAACCCGATGTTTATTCACTAAGTGTAATGCATCATTTAAAAATATCGGAAGGGCGGATCTCCATAACTAGAATGAGTAACATCAACATTTCTTCACAGTGGTGGGAGAGGACCACTAACACCCTACCACAAAATTTTCATTCCCCCGGGTAGGGGTATTCGATGATTCCGAACCCGATGTTTATTCACTAAATGTAATGCGTTATGCATAAAAATTGGAGGAGCGGATCTCCGTAACTAAAAAGAGTAACATCACCATTTCTTCACAGTGGTGGGAGAAGACCACTAATACCCTACTACAAAAATTTCAGTCCCTGGGGTAGGGGTCTTCGATGATTCCGAACCCGATGTTTATTCACTAAGTGTAATGCGTTATGCATAAAACTTGGAGGGGCGGATCTCCGTAACTAGAGAGAGTAGTATCACCATTACTTCACAGCGGTGGAACAGGACCACTAATATTTTACTATAAAAATTTCAGTTCCCGGAATAGGGGTCTTCAATGATTACGAACCCGATGTTTATTCACTAAGTGTAATGCGTTATGCATAAAACTTGGAGGGGCGGATCTCCGTAACTAAAAAGAGTAACATCACCATTTTTTCACAGTGGTGGACGAGGACCACTAACACCCTACCACAAAAATTTCAGTCCCCTGAGTAGTGGTCTTCGATGATTCCGAACCCGATGTTTATTCGCTAAGTGTAATGCGTTACATCTATGCATAAAAATTGGAGGGGCGGATCTCCGTAACTAGAGAGAGTAACATCACCATTTCTTCACAGTGGTGGGAGAGGACCACTAATACCCTACCACCAAAATTTCAATCCCCAGGGTAGGGGTCTTCGATGATTCCGAACCCGATGTTTATTCACTAAGTGTAATGCGTTATGCATAAAACTTGGAGGGGCGGATCTCCGTAACTAGAGAGAGTAGCATCACCATTTCTTCACAGTGGTGGAACAGGACCACTAATATTCTACCATAAAAATTTCAGTCCCCGGAATAGGGGTCTTCGATGATTACGAACCCGATGTTTATTCACTAAGTGTAATGCGTTATGCATAAAACTTGGAGGGGCGGATCTCCGTAACTAGAGAGAGTAGCATCACCATTTCTTCACAGTGGTGGGAGAAGACCACTAATACCCTACTACAAAAATTTCAGTCCCTGGGGTAGGGGTCTTCGATGATTCCGAACCCGATGTTTATTCACTAAGTGTAATGCGTTATGCATAAAACTTGGAGGGGCGGATTTCCGTAAATAAAAAGAGTAACATCACCATTTCTTCACAGTGGTGGGAGAAGACCACTAATACCCTACTACAAAAATTTCAGTCCCCGGAGTAGGGGTCTTCGATAATTCCTAACCCGATGTTCATTCACTAAGTGTAATGCATTATTTAAAAATGTCGGAGGAGCGGATCTCCAAAACTAAAGAGAGTAACATCACCATTTCTTCACAAAGGTGGAAAAGGACCACTAACACCCTACCATAAAAATTTCAGTCCCTGGGGTAGGGGTCTTCGATGATTCAGAACCCGATGTTTATTCAATAAGTGTAATGCGTTATGCATAAAAATTGGAGGGGCGGATCTCCGTAACTAGAGAGATTACCATCGCCATTTCTTCACAGTGTTTGGGGTTGGTAACTGGCACCCCATCCTTATAATTCCAGTGTGGTGTTGTTTTATGCATATAGAAATTTGAATTGTGAACTGCGTTCTAGAATGCAGTTCGTTATTGAATTGCGAATAGTGAACTGCGAACTGCGTTCCAAAATCTAATTGCCCACTTTCTCTTTATGAAAATATGAAATAAAATTAATTATTCACCACACACATTTTTAGAAAATTAGATTTTTCATATTTTAAAAAGGGCAGATAACTCTTCAAAAAAGTCTCAAGTGCAATGAGACGGATTCTAATCATGTACCAGTTATGTGAATTTCATCTACCTCACTTTCATCATTATTTAACAATAAACATTTATGTTGATTTAAATCCTTCAAAATTGTTCATTATCCTTTTGCTATAGTCGTACATTGAATACCTTAATAACACGTGGTTCTGAAAGCGCCGTTTCTCTATTTCGAGATTAGGGTTAAGATCATAATCCAACACTTCTATATTACTATTGTTAATATGAAGGCCATATGAAGGCAACATATCATTTTTGTATCCTTTACATGCAAAGGTGGTATATCATTTACATACAATGTAAGTAATAGTCGACTTAAAAGGGATCCCATCTGTTAGTGAAAGACACAAGGGTGTATCTTTGTAATGTGATGCAGGTCATAAAGAAGATTAGACTTGCTCAAGTCACTATATTTAATAATCGGTGCTCTCTTTAACACGTTTTAATAATGCCAAACATATGTTGGTGATTTTTTTTATTGTTTGATTTTTTATTTGACATTCACATTATATACATACATGTAATTTAACTACACAATAATACCACCAATATTCATGTGCAAAAGACATTTTCGTAAATATAAAGAGAGAGAAAGAAAGAAAGAAAGAACACATAAAACAAAGCGGGACATGGAACACAATCTTAAGGTAAAAAAAACTTTTTAATACACTAATACAACCAATTTATCATAAATAGTTTGCCAGTATCTCTCAAACTTCCTATACCTTCAGTTTTTCAACAACAAAAGTTTTTCAACTGTAATTCTATCAGTGATATTTTTTTTGGATGCATCTATACTTCATTTACATATACTTGAGAATTTACTGATATAAATATACTGCTTTATCATCAAAATTATCAAATTTTCCACCTTGTGTATATTCTTATTAGCAAATTTTCCAAAAAGAATTGCTTGTCTATGAAAACTAATATGCCTGTCCAGTTTTTCGCAAAGCCATTCTTCAATTCCATACCAGATCTCTTTCCCACATGGACATTCTACAAATATGTGATCAATAGTTTCAAAATCCCTCTTGCAAAATGTGCAAATTGGGGAATCAACAATTCTAAGTTGATGTAAATAATAGTTACATACAAATAGTGTGTGCAAGATTTGAAACTGTATCCATTGCAATTTAGATTCTTGAGTTGTTTTAAAAGGAAGTTCAAATGAATTTGTCCATTCTAGCTCTGAAAAACCTTCTGTTTCTTCCCATTTTGATATAGATTTCATTTTGGTTGCTTTATGGCTTATCAATTGCTTATACATATCTTTACAACCTTTTTTATCTTTGAAATATGTTGAAATAGTAGAGGGAATAGGCAAAAGTGGTTTTGTAGTTCTTGCATTGTCTTGTATAAGAACTTGTCTTTGTTGGATTGCATTCTTTAGTCCTGAATATTCTACAAAAATCATTTTAACTTTCAAAACCATTTTATGTTGGTGATATTTAAGTAATGTAGAGAGCAGATATTTAGATTTCTGAAACTACAGTAAAATTTGGACGAAATATAGAAACAACATAGAGACTTGAGCAAGTCTAGTACATTTATGTAGAAGATACTCAGCGTGGATTATAAGAAAGTACACGTACATGTGAAGAGCACAAACCGGGACCTGATATACATGCTATACGTCATAAAGGTTATGAGAAATATACACTAGCGGCTTCCTTTATGTTAACAATTAGGAACTTTAGATGTTTTCAAATGATATGTTACACTACTAAATAGCCAAAAAGCGAAGGTTTTATAGTGTTATTAAATTGTTTGCTTATATTCAAATGATTTTTCTGTAGATATTCATCACAAATAAAAGGGATTTACTTTTTTATTATTAATCTGTAAACAACAAAATGTAAAACACCTCCATTATACTATCTTGGCGTGTAAAACGTTGCAATATTTTACAAATTTTGATCTATATGCAGAAATCTTGATTTATATTCAACAATCTTTACAAAAGCTGGATTTATATTCGATAATTCTTACATCGATATGAGAAAATCTTGATGTGTATTCGATAATTTGGATATTTATATGTAACATTTTGATGCATATTCCGTAATCTTTATATTTATGAACGAAAATTTGATTTATATATGTGATAAATCATTATTTATATTCTATAATTTTGTTCCTTGTATTTTATAAATTTTTATTTATATCCGACAATCTTCTTCAATTTATCGAACATAAATAATAAGATTATCGAATATAAATCAAGATTTACCGTATGTAAATCAAAATTTTCGCGTATAAATATCAGGATTATCGAATATACTAGCAAATTAAACGTTTGTACATCAATATCAAGATTGTCGAATATAAATAAAGTTTTATCGAATATGAATAACGAAATTATGGAATACAAGTCAAAACTTATCGGATATGAATATCAAGATTATCGAATATAAATCATGATTTATCGAATATGAATAAAAATATATATCAAAATTTTCATATAAGAATTTAAAGATTATCGAATATACATCAACATTTTCGTATAGATTCCCGAATATCAATCAGGATTTTTGCATATATATGAGTAACAAGATAATCGAATAAAAATCAAGATTGATCGAATATCAAGATTTTCGCATATGATCAAGATTATCGAATATAAATCAAGATTTGTATAATATTGCAATGTTTTACAGGCCATATTCGGACGTTGTACGTAACTGATAGCTCTTCCTGATAGAACTGTTATACATGTACATACTCTCTTTTCAGCAATTGGCAAAGAGCGACTACATCTTTCCCGCAAATTTGTAATAAAAAGAGAAAGAAAATAAGTTTCGCATGATTTATTCATATACATAGTCAATGTCCGAACCGATTTTTCATCTTCACTTTACAGATGACATTACATCTGTATTTCGAGGATTTTCTTGTTGTGTGCATAAAATATTAACGCCATTACATCTATATATGCATAACAATCTGATAAAGTATGAAATAGTTTCTACAAAAAAAACATCTTTTAAACAGATTAACATTGAAAAATATAATATAATCTTGGTAAAGCTCATCCATGTTACGCAATAACGAACACTAAATTCATAAAAATATTTGTATAGTGTAGCATGCATTCTCTCTGTATCACATTATTCATAAAATGTTTCTGGGGATTACATGTGTCGCATACAGGTACCAACAACTCCAGCCAGCCAGTCAGAAAGAGTTCGCACTCCAAAGAAAGTAATTCCTTAGTGCCTACCTCGCTGTGTGGGCGACACAAAAATCACAGCTAACAATGAGAACAATCAGTATCACAGGTGCTACTGTTTGGGTTAAAGCATAATGCACCACACTGACTAACTCTGGTGATGCTAGTAGCACAATTCAAATATCGAGTGCATTCACCTGGATAAGGATGAAGCCCATCAACTAAACATGGATTAACTGCAAAGAAAATTTAAATGCTTTACAAAACATTGTTCATTTTATCATTTCATGGTGCATCTACTTCAGAAAATTGTTTTTGAATGATATATTTTGGTGTTCGCAGATATATTTCAGAACAGTGACTACAGAATACAGGGTAATTTAGATGCGTCGTAATATACGTACATATACAGTGAAGCTTCGTTAATCCAGACATTTTCCCCTAGCAAAACTGTCCGGATAAATAAAGCATCCGGACAAATGAATCGCATATTTTAGATTTTCATAATAGTAATCATTATTTAACTTGCTTTATCAAATAAATCATAATGTTAACATTTACATGTATTTAATGGACTGATATTTTTCATTTACAATATTTCTCACATTTGCGTCTCCTTCACGTAGGCGTGTTTAATAATCAGTTTGTGAAACGTGAACCATATTTAAAAGTTTGGTGTATTTGCCTTATGTATAGCTTAATCACCAGTTGCTGAAAAATAATTCAATATAGAAAATGAATTAAAAAATTCTTTTTCTTCTTACATGTATACAATTTTGTGTAATTTTTAAGACAAGTTAACAAACCTTACTCATGCAAAACATCGGACTGTTATGCAAATTTTCATAAACTGAGCTTACCAGGAAGTGGGTTGATCATCACTGCATTGGAAGCAGGAAAAGTGTCCGAGCTCTGAAGTGTATGTGGATTATCAGCAACACAACGAATATAGTGTCCCTGGAGATCGGTTGATGTGAAATCAATTGAAAACTCAACATCTAGCGTGTTGGAACAGTTCTCTTCATGGAACTTTGGCTTATCATCTCTAAGCGAGGGGGTATATAATGTATAATTTCCTGATGTCCCGTTTCTTATTTCAAGCGACAATGTTCCGGCAGGGTTTCCAACATCCCCCGAACAAGTGTGAATCTTTTCGTTTTTTCCAATTTCCCACGTGTAACCAATTGCTAACGTAGGTGTTGCTGGTTTGACTGAATAAAAGTTCATACAGTTTATTTACTTAAAGTTAAGGCTTATGATATATAACCAGAAATAATAACAAAATTAATTATTAGTGGCATCTAATTATTGTAAATGTACAATATCCCAATTGAGATTAGCTTCAGATCTGTAGCTCTCTGGGGAAATAATGCGACAGACCATAGACCTACATCTCCTTCCCTTATAAAAAGTATCTTCGATTTACGGCGCAGAAGAAATGCGCACAGTTGATACTTTATACCGTTGTGTTCTTCCATCGCCGTCTCAAAGTTGTGTTATAAATATTTTAACACATTTCCCCACTACGGCTGTGCCCACATATACCTTCCAATTTTCATTAAAGCCCCATGCGTCCCAAAAACTCAAAGCTTTAACTTTCGTTTGTTGATGTACATGTAGCCAAGCTCGGTAGCCACTCAAATCAACCCCGATTCATTTCCACACTCGTACTCTAATATTCCCATGACAAATTTATTTAAATATCTTAGATGAAATAAATCCAGTTGATTTTTTAAAAAAAAAAATAGTTGTTTAAATACATAGGTTTCATTAGACAGGTCCCTATCCCCGCCACTATTTTTATACTTCGCTATTCGCTATCGAACACCTGTGATTTTTCGTATATATTAATATTATCCTATCAGAAGTATATATTCGGTCTTCATTTATTATAAACATGTAAAATGAAAAATATATCATTTCCATCGATGTAAAATAAGTTCATGAGTATTGGAAAGTAATCCTGCTATTCTGTGAAAGCCTAATCTGGTACCCGCCCACAAAACAGAGTGACGGGGAAAGGGACCAGATTAATGAAAACCGTGAATTAAATTCAATATTCGAAATTATTCAAACAAGAATTTTTAAATAATATGGAATAATATCATTCAAAATATCTAACTAATATATCTGTGGGGATATTTGTTTACATTATGACCCCTGGGTCGAGGCCTCTGCTGGTGGACTGTTAGTCCCCGAGGGTCTCTACAGCCCAGAAGCTAAGTACTTCATTACTAGCTTGAAAATACGGGTGTATATTTATTTGCTGTTATAAAATTTAAAAATTCATTTCAAAATTAAGGATTATCTCCCTCACGCATAGCTCTTATCCTTAGATGAATTTGGCTCCACTTTTTTTGGTACACTGTTTTTCCCTATAATAGCTCGAAAACTTCATTGTTATTTCGGATTTCAAACATTTCGGTTGAGCATCACTGAAGAGACATTATTTGTCGAAATGCGCATCTGGTGCATCAAAATTGGTACCATATAAGTTTTACATAGACATTATCGTTTTAAAAAGTACGTTGTATTGTTTAAAAGGGATGGATCTGTAGCTCTCTAGTCTATCCCCATATTTTTCCCAGAGTGCTACATATTTGCAGCTAATCCAAGATATGGAATAGTAAATCACCTTTGATTTTGAAATTGTACTTAATAGTAATAACTGTAGGTCTTTCGCGTGTTCCTCAAAGTATTCGTAAACATATTGGATATGTAATTTTAAAAAAAATCAATATATATATATATATATATATATATATATATATATATATATATATATATATATTCATAACGAATCTCGAAAGATGAAATATCTCTTAAGTAAACAGAGTCACAAAGCTTTAGAATATTACCTTTCAAATCAAAAGACGGTTTTTCAGAGCAGGTCCTCCCGTCATCAGTCTCCACCGTGAATGTATATTCTGATCTGTCAGAACATGACGCGTTCTTGATTGTGAAAACGGAAGATGTGCCCAACGTCCAGGTATACTTGTCGGCATATTCACTGATACTGAAGACAGTGGTACTGTTTGGATACACCACTAATAAAGCTTGACCTTTTTTCGCAACAGTTATTTGTGTATATGACGCAGACATGTTCATAGAACATGACAGTCTAGCAGTTTCCCCTTGGTATGCCGAATCTGACGTGCAGGATTGTAAAGGACCTGTAAATACGGACTCTGTATATCATATTTGTATCAACTTACATATTCTATAATATTAGAATGCAATTATAACCTTTGGCATCTCATTATTTCGAAAAGTCATAAATATCTGAAAACGTCAGTTTTTAAAACAAAACCAATTTCACTGGCATCAATTACTTCCGACAAACTGATTTTTGAAATATAAAATGTCTGCTATAATCTTGTCATCCACCCATGATAATAACTATTGATTGTAAATATAGAAAACTGTTTTATGGATAGCTTACAAAGCAATGCTGGAGTACTAGATGGAGGGATAGTTGTTGTCACTAATTCTGTCGATCCTGGAAAAGAATTTGAAATGTACAACCAAAGTAATGTAACCATTTGTAGCTAATTTCTTTCCCTTAAATGCAAAAATATATCAGGCATACACCGTTACGTTTGCTTCGTCCATGCGTGGCTCTATAGAATGACTTTGCACTCACGGGATTCATTGTTACGCTATAATGCCACGTTTAATCATAATAATTATAACGGAGAAAATTCACATTCTATGATCCACATATCTCTCCAGATGTAGTTTACCATGACTTTGAAATGGTTGAAAATACTTATGTTGTCAATGAGTTACTCAGCGAGGATTTTTTGTCCCTTTGTAAATTAGTTTCGCGAATTGATTTGCGTCTAACGAGTTACATTTTATCGGGAAAAATAAATCTGAACTGGTCGCTATGTAATGATACACGTTCAAGTGTTTAATCAAATTATCTTTATGATGTTTTGACGATGTTTTATTGAAGTTATGAGATTAACCACTGTTCGTTATCTTCACCATTCATACACTATATATACCAAGTTTGACCCCGTATTGAAGTCAGTCTCTAACACGGGAATCATAAAATTTCCCATTTTTGGCACTTTTTGTCCTACATCGGAGGCCCTAGGGGTTCAGGAGACCTGAAATTCACATGTTATACTCCCTTATCCCAATGATGTTTCATATCAAATTTGAAAAGAAATGGAATGGTAGTTATCAAGAAGAAGTTTAAAATGTTAAATTGTTAACGGACGATGACGTACGACAACAAATTGCAATAAGTCACCTGAGTTTACTCAAGTGACCTAAAAGCCCTTTATATTAAATCATTCATGCTAAATCAAGAAAAATGACAGTGTTGTCAAATTAGGTACATGTACTCGCATAACATGAGGACTGTACAGCAATTGCATCTCAAATATTGATTCACAAAGAAATGTTCAAGGAACAACATTTCTTTAATAATATCTAAATACAAGTCCTATATCATGATACATACAATTGTAATTTGATAAATGTCTCACATACTTGACATTTTAGAACTGAAAATCGACAAATACATTTACCTTCTGTCGTAGTCGTCATCTCCGATTCGCACTTCACATTATAGCACCAATCACAAATCCTTTTTTCATGGTCAAAACACAAGTAAAAAATACAACGTTGGCCTGCTGGTATGTAATTATAACATCTCACATAAGTGTGGCATCCATCCATTTTTTCGTGCGGTCGGAATGCATCAGTCCCATTCGTATCATCACATATACTCTCTAAAACAATGGAACCAGGTTAATCATTAAATAGGTTTCCATCATATTATAGCAAAATATACATTATGTAAATATAAAACCTCAGAGTTGTTTCTGTTAAATATTACATGATATATTACTATCTTATCATTAGACTATATATACTATCCTATCATTGGGTCAAATGCTGTCTGACGTGTTTCATACCGATTGTTAGGCCGTTCTTGGCACACTGATTTTGACTGCAGATTACTCCGTTTGCCTGATCAAGATATAGGGATCACGGCGGGCGTGACAGGTCGACAGCGAATGCTTACTCCTCTTGGACACTTGATCCCATTTCTGGTATATCCAAGGGACCGTGTTTGCCCAACTCTCTATTTTGTATTCCTTATACCAGTTATGAGATTGATCACTGTTCGTTATCTTCACCTTTCATACTACTTAATTTGAGACGAGTAAGTTTGAATTCAGTGAAGATTTTTGCATACAAAATAAGCACAAATTTCAATATGGCATGCAGAGGCTTTAAGTTCTGTAAACTTGGTTAAAATCAATTAGTCTACACAGATTCAGAGTAGCAATATTAAAAACAATTATTCCATTTGAAGTTTCGGGTGTTAAAGTAATTCCACCCTCCTGTGACGTCAGAAGATTTTACAAAATCAATGATTTTAGATTTGTGCATGATATTACCATAAATGTTGTTGGAGTCTTTTTCAATGTTATTGTAAAAAATCTTGTTAAACATAAAATATTTCAAAGTCTAAGTTATATATGAATAATCAATATGTTTAAAAATATTGAAATCAAGGGCAATAAATTCATTAGTTTTAACTCTAATGAATTGAAATAAATACACATTTCAAACTTTCATCAGATGATAATGCGAGTATGGAGTTACCTTAAAAACGAATGATTTAAAACAACCTACAGATAAACTCGTATATTATGAAGTAATTTACAATAATACATTTTACTTACTTGGAATAACGTATATTTCATCTTCAACTACGGTTTCCTTTATTTCACCATTATCTGTTTTAACACTGCAGTGAATCTTCGCCATATTCCAGTCCCTCGTAACTTGCAATAAGAACTTTATCATTCTCGTCCTTGTACAGTTGATATCAGTTGTTTCGTCATCTTCTACAATTAGTATGCTTAGTCCAGTTGCAAGACTGACTCTAAATTTAAGAGGCGATGTTTCGGGAGTTTTCATGGCATCTGTAACTGCTTTTTTATCATATGAATAGTTAACATTGGTGTCGGGGTTAGTAATTGTTATTGATAAATATCCCTCGCTCACTGGATAGCCTACATCTCCCGTACAGGTGTGTACTTTGGCGCTGTCGTAACTGTTTTCTTTTATGTCTGGATCGAGGCGCAATGTCGATAACTGCTTTTTGGGCGGATCTGTAGAGAGTAATCAAACTTTTAGTGCTACTTTTTAGACTATTGACTTCCGCACAACCATGCCTTGGTCACCTTTTATTGTTCTCCATCAATACGGTGTACATATACATGTACCTATATATTTCGTATTAATGTATTTTCGTTTAGAATATAAGAGAACTCATACATGTAGTAGCACAAAACACTCCAAAATAAAAACACCACTAAGATAAGCTTAGATATATTCAGTATTATATTTTAATAGCTATATTTCTTTCTAGTGAAATGACACCAATACCTTTTGGTTGAATGTGAAGTTGCGCCGGTGCACTGGTCTCTGCATCATCAGATTTTACAACGGTGCAGGTATAGTATCCCTCATCCCAACAACTTAATGCTGCTATGGACATCGTCAAAGAGTTGTTTGTGTAACTGACCGTTACTCCATCTACACTGAAGGTAAGGGTGTTTGTTAGAGAGATACTGGCGACCGTCGCGTTATTGTCAGCTCTTCTTATAACAATCGCTTTTACAGCATTCACATTCCTTGCAAAGCATTTGGCAGACACCATGCTGTTGATGTTAGCTTCAATTTTGTAGATATCAAAGGCGACATCTGTAAAAAGGTAATGAAAGTTAGGCTTATCATGCATAGTATTACATAAACACGTTTAATACATTTAACTTTAATAAAATGTTCATTAAAGGTCGAAATATCAAAAGCAGATTTTTAGTTTTTATAAAATTGTGAAATAGAGTGAGTGCAGAGACGCTTGTAAAAGGGAGATTGGGTATACTTTATTTACACCATTTTGTGCAGAATGATATGTCCTTTGAAAAAACGAAAGACTGATTCCAAAACAAAGTTATCAAACTATTTCGTTTTGTAACGGTTACTTTAAGCACAATGTACTAATAGTCTAGTTGCATCATTTTTCAGATTTATAAAAGGCTTGCAGTTTTCATGTTTACAAATCAATTGATTATTTGGTTGGTTGGTTGTATATTGTTTAATGTCTCTCTCGGGAATTTTTCACTTATATGGAGACGGCACCAATGCCGGTGAAGGAATTATTTGGAATCTTTTATATTGACAAAGACAGTGTGGTATCCAAATATATATATCTTTATGGATGACCTCTTTAAAGAACTATGGTCACTCAACCACATTTCTGATTAATTTGTAGAAGATCCTTGATATAAATACAATACGTATACTGTAAAATATATTTTGGATTATAGCTCTAAAAATATACAAATATAAAATGTATTGTAGACTTAAAAATATTGATGAAACATCTGAAGGACTTTTATGTAACTTTAAAGGATGTATTTCACAATATTCAGAAACACTATTTGCTACTGGCAATACAAAGCATTTTCATTTTTTCAAAGAGATGGTAATTAATCTTAGAGAGTATTATCATTGAATATCATAATCCCACCGTCCAAGGGGGGCTGCCCCCCAGTTGAAGATCAAGAGGATACTTTCATGGACTAGCTATTAAAAATTGTGTATCCTTTTGCATGTGGGGGCCTTTCAATTAATCCCAACATTACTATCGTTACATGGTACATTTTTGCAACATATAATTATAAACCTATAAGTATTTCTTTAAATGTGTGTGTTTAATACTTAATTTTCGACGTTGCACCATACACGTAAATCTTAGAAGACAAGTAAATATATGTATAATACTTGTGTGTCTGATGTATAGTGCTTGTGTATACTATATGTATAATACTTGTATATCTATGTCTGATGTATAGTGCTTGTGTATACTATATGTATACTACTTGTATATCTATGTCTGATGTATAGTGTTTGTGTATAATATATGTATAATAGTTGTATGTCTGATGTATAGTGCTTGTGTATACTATATGTATGATACTTGTATATCTATGTCTGATGTATAGTGCTTGTGTATAATATATGTATAGTACTTGTATATCTATGTCTGGTGTATAGTGCTTGTGTATAATATATGTATGATACTTGTATGTCTGTCTATTGTATAGTGTTTGTGTATAGAATATGTATAATACTTGTATATCTATGTCTGATGTATAGTGCTTGTGTATAATATATGTATAGTACTTGTATATCCATGTCTGGTGTATAGTGCTTGTGTATAATATATGTATAATACTTGTATATCTATGTCTGATGTATAGTGCTTGTGTATAATATATGTATAATACTTGTATATCTATGTCTGATGTATAGTGTTTGTGTATAATATATGTATAATACTTGTATATCTATGTCTGATGTATAGTGCTTGTGTATAATATATGTATAATACTTGTATGTCTATGTCTGATGTATAGTGCTTGTGTATAATATATGGATATTGCTTGTATATCTATGTCTGGTGTATAGTGCTTGTGTATAATATATGTATAATACTTGTATATCTATGTCTGATGTATAGTGCTTTTGTATATGTATAATACTTGTGTGTCTATGTGTGATGTATAGTGCTTGTGTATAATATATGTATACTACTTGTATGTCTGTCTGATGTATAGTGCTTGTGTATAATATATGTATAATACTTGTATATCTATGTCTGATGTATAGTGTTTGTGTATAATATATGTATAATACTTGTATATCTATGTCTGATGTATAGTGTTTGTGTATAATATATGTATAATACTTGTGTGTCTGATGTATAGTGTTTGTGTATAATATATGTATAATACTTGTATGTCTATGTCTGGTGTATAATGCTTGTGTATAATATATGCAAATCCCTATAATTCAGTGACACATAAAACACGCAAGTGTATCAAATTAGAGATGCAATACGTACAAGTCTATGTGCTGAATTTTTTTCTTATGTAAATCTGTTTATTGTATATCAGTTGTTTTAATAATAATTAAAAGATAATTTAAAAAAAAAAACTTCCATGCGAAACTATACCTGCGCTTCCAACAGTAATTGACTTAAATTTATTTGCAAATGGCCATTGCATAATTGAACATTTAAGATCGGTATTATTGAAACTTCCATCAGCTATCATAAGATTTGATGGTTTCCAAACGACATTCACAAGACAGTGTGGGTCGTTTCTTCCAGTGATAACTGTTGATCCTTCAATTTCGGTCAAACTGCTCTCTGATTGTCTTTTGTAGTACGCTTTAATGTCTGCGTGAGACTCATCTAGAGTAGCTGTACAGTTGAATTCAATCTGTGAACCCTCTTCGTAAATTGGACTCGTGTTTATACTGAATGCTGTCAGATTGCCTGAAAATTAATTTTTATAGTACTGTAAAATTATTAGATTTCATGGATTTCCAGATTACTCCTATCTCAGGAATTCCAAACCACAACGAAATACACAAATATGATAATTCAATGTACCGAAACCATACCCACGAAATTACATCCCAACGAAAGGGTAAAATCTGGGAATCCACGTAAATTAGTCCCCGCAAAATCAAGTGATTTCACGCTAAATAATGGACTTGATTTTAACATATCGCTGTACTTATTGTGATATAGGATTTACAATAATAGTAATTAGTAAATGGACAAACTATAATAAAGCATATGTGCTTTAAAGTTTTACGATATATGCACTCCACAAAGACTAGAGTCAATTTAAAAAAAAATGATCAAACAAATAGTTTAACAAAATGAACTGAACTGAACTTAATATAATAAAGTAATTGTGTTTCTGCTGAAATGTGTAGTCAGAATGGTTATTTTTGTTCAATCCCAGAAAGCTTGTGACAAATGTAAAGTAACTGAGTAGGTTTTATGTATTAT
Source organism: Ostrea edulis (assembly GCF_947568905.1). Taxonomy (NCBI): domain Eukaryota; kingdom Metazoa; phylum Mollusca; class Bivalvia; order Ostreida; family Ostreidae; genus Ostrea; species Ostrea edulis. The sequence continues at coordinate 26,374,530 of NC_079172.1, read as the reverse complement.
TTTACGTCATATCAAAAAACAATTCACCAATGTAGAGACGTCACCAGTCGTAACGAAAGTGTCACAATTTTTTACCTGTCTATGATGATTACGACCAACCCAGGGAGGGTTCTTGATGCAAAGTGAGCGACCTACCTGCACTAAGCGACCGCGGCCGGTAACTAAGAAAGTATTCTATCACATAAAACATTATGGTCACTAGTAATACTAGTTTTAAAAGAAATGCGGTACATTCCTTTATAAAATTATGGTACAAATCACTCGCCTTTAGAAGTTCATTTATCTATAACTAGTTTTGTTCAATTCAAATGAAAGCTCGCAATTATACTTCATATCTGGGAAGGAAACTTTAATTAGTTGCAATTTCTGACAGCGGAAGGTCAGTGGTAGAGCATTCTCTTCGTGGTCGGGAGCCCTGTTCGTGTCATGACCGCGCCAAGCCTTAGATGTAAACAAAAATATAGTGACTAGTTCTTTGCCAAACACTCGGAAGTGGAAGTGAGTGACACGGATCTTTGGGATATGGCCGTAAAAATGAAGGTCCCGTGTCGCGGAAGGCGTTGGCACGCTAAAGATCACTAATTGATACGGCCCTGAGCACTAAGCATAGGTCTAAATTTGTTGAATTTCGCCTACAACTGGTGACATAATACAGAAACAGAAACAAGCATACCCCCCGAAACAAACATTCCCCCGAAAGATAAAACACATAGAACATGAAATGATTTATTCTAGCATCTGGACGAAACGGTCAATAGTTTTGATTTTCTAAACGTGGACCAAATGGTCAACTGTTCTGATTTACTATGAATTTGGTACTTACTGTTTGATCTGAAACTGATATCATAAATGTTCAGTGACTGGATAAGGTTAACAATGTGTTACAATTGGTGTGATTTTAGAGGTGTTTTTTTTTTTTTTAGATATCTTGATTTTGTGTTAAATGTATTGCCAAAACTGGAATATGTGAGTTGCAAATATTGTTAACAGGTACACTTATAGTACTCATAATTGAATACTAACTACATAATGCCTATTAGCAAACCATTTTATACCATATATCAAAGTCTCTTATATCGATGTTTCATGAATGATAACTGTAGTTTTATTTGTTAGTTGGTTGGTTGTATATTGTTTATCGTCTCACTGAAGACTTTTGCACTCCTATAGAGACGTCACATTGCCTGTGAGGGACTGTACGATTCTGTAACCTCGGCGCGTACGGCCTTTGAGCAGGGAGGGGTCTTTATCGGGCCACTCCTACTGTGACACGGGACCTCTTCATTCGCGGTCTCATTTGAAGGACCTTCCCATTAAGTCGCCCCTTATGACATACAAGGGGTTCTGAGGACCTATTCTAACCCGGATCCCCACGAGAGTGGTTTTATATGAATATTGCTGTCTTGTGATAAATGCTGAAAATGACTGTCACTGACACACATGTAACTACATGTGTGTTCTAGTATATCGTCTAAACTTTGTACATTTACAGTGATTGAGAACGAATTGTTATCTATATTTAGAAATGTAATGCAACCTTGACCGATTCCTGTGCCTTACAGAGTATAAGTTATATAATAGACATGCTTCCAGTATTCAATAATTAATTCAATTATTTACTGCCATCGTTGTACATGTAAATGCTGGTTAATTACTGCTAATTGACCTGATCAATTTGATAACTCAAAATGATAAAGAAACAACTTACTAATAACATTTAGTCTAAATGTTTCAACAGAAAGGGCAAATGATGAATCTGTTCCCATGCCGGTGATACTATATCGTCCTTTACCACTGCAATTTACTGAATGGAACGTCATTGATAAAATCATAGGCGATGAAGCAAAGTTGGTGGATATGTCCATGTCAGGACGAGACTGAGATTGCACCGTGCCGTCTGGAAGAATTCCCGCTATTTTTTCCTCACTCCCTTGACTTGACTCTGGGAGGAATGTGATGTTTAGACTGACGAATGTGTTATCTAGGACAACACATTTTACGATGGCTGATGTCCCCTCCGAGTGGGTGGAATCATTACAGGACACATCTATAATACCCGCAATGTTATAAATGTCTTGTATATCAAACGTTTTGCACTGATATTGTTGAAAACATAATGCATGATACACATAGGATATATAGCAAAAAAGCGTTATATTCACACACATCTTTCATCAAAGTAATGTAGAAATACACAAATTCTGAAAATCAGATTTAACGTCAAATTAGGCCCTATTCATACCCAGCAGACACAGGACTCAAAAGGACGTTGGTCAATATTTGGTTGCGATGATATATGACCATATTTGAAAGCCGAATTCATAATGCTTTCTTGTGATTATATATATATATATATATATATATATATATATATATATATATATATATATATATATTGTCCTTTAATGAACATTTAGTTCTTGCAACATTTCACAGAAATAGTTCTACAATTTGATGGGGATCTACAACATCATGGATAATATGAAATAAAACATTGAAGCCATTTCTATTTGATATAAATGTAGGTAAAATAAATTCCCACTCACAGCGTGTTCCTGGGGGTAGGGTTGTCATTATTGTTGTAGGCCCTAAATGGATACAATGAGGTCTTATGCATACAAGTTTACTGTTAAACATCTACTATTTAACATAATTATTTGAAATAATGATGCGTTTTCCTTGATATCTACAGTAAATTGGAATATATCAATATCATTATGTGTTTAGAATATTATTGTCAATGATTTTGAATTTACGTCCCACTTCAAATGATATGATTGTTTTTAAATTTTATGACTGCTATTCCACCTTAAAGTTATATTTATGATTACCAACAAATAGATAAGAACGTTATCAACACAAAGTAAGATTTCTTTTCATATTGTAGATCATGTGCTAGCTTAATATTAAACATTTAAAAGAAATTACACATGAAATAAACTATAAAATTGAATCGAAGTCAAATTAAATGTGCTATCATTACTAATAGTGTTAATTAGGAGTAAAAAAAACATTTTTACCAGGTGTTGTTACTTCCTCGCAAGTAAAACTTCCGTCACAAGTTACACAATATTTGTTTGTAAAGTCCATGCATTGGCCAGTAGGACATTGATTTCCCACGGCATACATTTTCCCTCCGATTTTCGAACAATCGACAAAACTATTGCAGTCATTGTTCGGATGTTTTCTGATAGATTGGTGCTCATATCCGTCACAAAAGTTACCTAAAATAAATTCTTCGTTACAATTCAAACAACAGAAAGAAAGACCAATAAGCCTTGTACAAACTAATCTGTCATCAATGAGATTGAAATTCTTCCTAGATTGTTATGAAATTATAGAAAATGTCTTACCAGAAATCACTGTTATGCGTGACTCCACAGAAGAGTGCACTGTCTCGTCGTCCTTCAGCACACATTTCACAGTCCCGTTATTGAACTCCATCGTCAAGTCCAGCAAAAATGTTATCGTTTCCGGGTTGTTACACGACACATTCGTTTTCCAATCAGACACAAGAAGGAACTGGGCAGTCGTTCCTGTGATGTTGATGTAAGTTATATTGTTCGTAGGATCCAGCATTTTTTCGGTCTCTGCTATTCTGTTTGAGTATCTAAAACCAGTCACAGTGTTCGGTTTGAATATTTGAACTTCCAAGTAGTTATTTCTCTCTTCCATTCCGGTGTGCTCCGTGGAACAAATATGATTGAGGCCTGCTCTAGCAAAAGGTTCGAAGATGTCGGGATGTAATTTCAATTCTGGTTTAGCTCCTTGTAATATGACAATAACATTCAGTAAGGATATGACCAAGTAATTCAGAAGTGATAATAGTTGATGGATAGAATTTGATAACACAGTGTTTAAGTACATGTAAACATGTATAATTAAGTACATCACAATTATTTTAAAATACTATTTACAGAACAAGATTACTAGGGAAATTATATGGATCAAACTAAATACTGTAAATGTATTACATTTGGCTGTGTATTCTATTTAGCGCCTTTGGCGGAACGCAGCTTCCGCTAAATCAAATACATCGCTAAATGCCATCCGTAAATCTAGATGTTTAAAGTAATTCAGGAATGCGCTAAATCAAATCTAAACTAACTTGTTGAAAAAACGATTTCCGCCAAATATAATACGTTTACAGTACGTTGAAGTGCCTGACTACGCATAGATACAGCGAAACTGAATTGACAATTTCGCGTTTGAAATATATCAAAAATTCACAAATTTCTGAATACAAATACATAATGTAGGCAAATAAGTAAACGTTAAATTAATTACCTTCCACAATAAACGTCATATTGGGAGCGGTTATTATAGAATTGTTCTTTGTCGACATTTTGCAACCAAACATTCCTTGATCTTCGCACTCCACACTGGATATTCTCAAGATCAGTCGTTCATCGCCACTAAACGATTGTGTTGTTACAGAGTATCTCGCATTAGTTATAAGCATCGAGGCCGTTCCTGAACTATTCATAACAGCAATTTCGGCACCATCTTTAGATAAAATGATTTCCTGAAATATTGATGACGCACTGCGGGCTATGCATTCTATTTCTTGGAAACTTTTTTTCAGGTTTGATTTGATATATTCAAAAAATGCAACACCTGAAATAAAGTAATGTATATTGTTATTTTATACACACACTCATGTACATATCGTTATTTTATTTTTGAAATGTATATATTATTTTCATCTTTTTGAAACAGGTGCTCTCCCGTGGGGATCCGGGTTAGAATAGATCCTCAGTACCCCTTGCTTGTCGTAAGAGGCGACTAAATGGGGTGGTCCTTCGCCTGAGACCATAAAAACCGAGGTCCCGTTTCACAGTAGGTGTGGAACGATAAAGATCCCTCCCTGCTCAAAGGCCATAAGCGCCGAGCATAGGCCTAAATTTTGCAGCCCTTCACCGGCATTAGTGACGTCTCCATATGAGTGAAATATTCTTGAGAGGAACGTTAAACAATATTCAATCAATCAATACAACAGTTATGTGGGTCGTTTCTACGATGGTATGTTTGTTCATTCGTTCATTAATAAGACCTTTCTTGATTAGTTTGTTCAGCCCTGCATTCAAAATTTAAGACAAATCTCTTTTCGAATGCCTTAAAACTCGCAGAAAGTATTACTTATATGACGTCCTTGATTCATATTGGTTTTCAAAGTCAGGTATGAGAGGTGAGGGTCACTGAAATGGATATTGGGAATTGTTTCAAAAAGAGTATCAAAATGCCAGACAGGCACCTAATATGCAAACTTTAGTTCCTAGTGGTGTTAATGAAAGGTGAAGATAACGAACAGTGATCAATATTGTACTCGATACATTAAGGCACTGAAATGGAAATTTCGAAAATCTTTGTATACAATACTAAATCATAAGCTGTAATTCTTATTCAGATTTATCAAACTTTCAGAAAAGAAAAAGTACATGTATTTCATGTTGGATCTCAAGAAGGAAAGTAAGTTCCCTGTAGTTTTTGTTATGTGCTATGTACATATTTGATTTCAAATAGACGTGCTGAATGCTATCGTACGCAAACATCTTGATTCCTACAAGTGTTCAAGTTTAAATCAAAGTTACTAGATGAAAATCCCCTGTGTTTCTCATTTCGAAAACTCCTGTGGGTCTTTTATATTATGATACGCCATGTTGTGATAGGATACCCCGCTTTTTCATATATCTTCCGAAATACGTGCAAAGTGCATTTTCTCATATTTTACTAGGGAACAAATGCTTCATCTAACGTTACTAGAAATTGGGACATTTGATCGTATTAGTTCACTCCATTGTTTATTATACATACCAGCAGATGATACATTCAGCGTCTTTTCAGCAATCTTAGTCTTATTCAGCACAGTGTTTCGTACAACACAGCGGACTATGACGCCGTTTTGATTGGAAGTCAGCGGAAGAGGGGGACCACCAACCCAGTTGAAATCAATGGAACAGTCGGTGTTAAGTCCAGTCCCAAAATCTGGACCGGGAATTGTGAAAAGAGTGTTGGAATTTTTGATTAATTCAGCATGAAAGTAACTATAATCTGGATCCACTTTCGTTGTACAATTGAAGGTCATCAGATCACCTTCGTTGTAATGTACCTTAGAGTCGATGCTTACTTCTGACATAGGAGCTGGAAGTACAAACAATTCTGAATATTGAAAGTTGTGTTTTAGGTATTATATAAAGCTAAAATAGAGTCCCCTCATCCGCAATGGAATCAATCTCAGAATAAACATTATCATGTTATATGATTAATCACAATAGGCTTGTAATTTTGATAAGCAAAAAAGCAAATTTTACCCATAACCTTGACCTTAGGGGTCTGACATTCGTTCAATTTGCTATACTTTTAACAGTCTAAAAATGTTTTAGGCATACCAGATGCCATTACTGGATGATCACACTAGTGTGTGCTTGTGTGAAAAACGAAAAAGTGAATATAACAAACCGTGATCAATCTCATACATGTAACTCCTACAATGAATACAAAATCAAGAGTTGGGCAAACACGGACCTCTGGATATACCAGAGGTGGGATCGGGTGACAAGGAGAAGTAAGCATCCCATGTCGATCAGTCATACCCTCTGTGAACCCTATATTTTGTAATCCGTAGTCAAAATCAGTGTGTAAAGAACGGCCTAATAATTAGTTTGGAACAGGTCACACTGCATTTGACCCAATGACAGGTTGTATTGGAAACTTAGATCCTTATGAAGACCATACGATTTGTGAAATGCTGACTTTCAACTAGACTGCTGACACTCCTACAGCATCCACGTGTTTGTCAGTAGCTTGCCTCGATTCAAAAACTTATCATACACACAAGCTCTTTCATATCCAATCAGATGAGAGACATAAACACCATATGCAGGTGATAATGGAATATTGCTGCATAAATACGTGGAGTTGACGATGGAGAAGCTTAAATCATCCCGTTGAGTTATTAGTTTGTCGTTATCATCTATGTTCAATAAAACAATCGATTTTCGATTGACCTATGTCACATACGTCGAATATATATGCGCCATATCTAATTGTTTAGCATTCATTAACCAGCAATTTATCGAGGGTAATATTTAATACACAGTACATCGTTTCCATTAGGAACAATGATTAAAAATAAAATAGTTAAAATTAACAAAAAATGAGGGGATAACATTTTCTTCTATAAAGCCCGTCTTACCCACTACAATCTATTATCATGGCAGTGGAATGAAGATATCAAGTTTGGGTATGTTTCCCTTCTGTATTTGAGAGTCACTTACCTGTCACGGAAATTGCATTGAACTCGACCACCTTAGTCGGAAAAGTGTCGTTCATAATCACAGAGCAATACACTTTATAACTGTTGTCCCTGGAGCAGATTTCGGTTGTTGGTTCCGTTAGATTCAGAGTCACCATCACATCAACTGTATCACCATTCATGCGGATACTAGCATTAAATCTGTCCAGGGACGATGGGTTTTCAAAAGATTGGTTGTAATCTAATTTCCCGATGACGTGTGACACCCCGGCCGAATCGACTGATACGTTGATTTGAAGCCATTCTCCGTGCGGAGTGACTATGCACGCTTTTGATGTCGTGAGTTCTCCAACAGTAGCAACTATACTGGAAACATGGATATCTGAAATTGATTTAATTCAATTCGATTTAATTCAATTTCAAAGCTTTAATGATTGTTTTATTCATTGGAATTTGCAAAGAGCGATGGTGACGGTTTTCTGTCCCTTTATTAAGTTACTATTCGAGATAGAATTACATGTATTATAATTCCTATATGAAACTTAGGGATGCCACCTTGTTTCATCACTGTAAATCTTCGTTCGTATTCTGTTGTCACAAGTCAGTAATGATGCCACGAAAATGAAGTAATCATAGAGTGAATTCGTGATTAAAAAACGTTTACTAACATAATGTGTAAATTCGTGATATGTATGAAATATCTGACAATGGTATCTAATCAGTTATTTACCAGATGGGAAAATACGAAAATGTTGAACATTTGTTGCATTTTCGAGTAAATGTTTTTTGTTTTGTTTTCTTTTTTTTTTTAATTCCTGACTTTATATAGAAAATGCATTTACAAACAATGTTATCGTCTCCGAAATACATGTATTTTCGACAGTCATCTATTTACATATATTCCATTAAATTTATCAAACGTTTCAATCATTTTCATTTTCTGATATTTTATGGGGCCAGATATTAAAAAGGTTCTCAATATACATGTAGTTCTACTCTTCTTTGTTACTTCATGGGTAATGTATCCACAGTATGATGACCTGACGTATATCTCCTGAATACCTTACCTGCTGTATATTTCACTGGTTCAGCTGTTGCTGTGGTTTCTGGTGCTGTTGTCGACGTGGAACTGTCGGTTGTGGATACTGTTACTGGTGATGTCGTCGATGTGGAACTGTCGGTTGTGGTTTCTGTTACTGGTGCTGTAGTCGATGTGGAACTGTGGGTTGTGGATACTGTTACTGGTGATGTCGTCGATGTGGAACTGTCGGTTGTGGTTTCTGTTACTGGTGATGTAGTCGATGTGGAACTGTCGGTTGTGGATACTGTTACTGGTGATGCCGTCGATGTGGAACTGTCGGATGTGGATACTGTTGCTGGTGCTGTAGTCGATGTGGAACTGTCGGTTGTGGATACTGTTACTGGTGATGTCGTCGATGTGGAACTGTCGGTTGTGGATACTGTTACTGGTGATGTCGATGTGGAACTGTCGATTGTGGTTATTGTTACTGGTGCTGTAGTCGATGTGGAACTGTCGGTTGTGGATACTGTTACTGGTGCTGTAGTCGATATGGAACTGTCGGTTGTGGATACTGTTACTGGTGATGTCGTCGATGTGGAACTGTCGGTTGTGGATACTGTTACTGGTGATGTCGTCGATGTGGAACTGTCGGTTGTGGATACTGTTACTGGTGATGTCGATGTGGAACTGTCGGTTGTGGTTACTGTTACTGGTGCTGTAGTCGATGTGGAACTGTCGGTTGTGGATACTGTTACTGGTGCTGTAGTCGATGTGGAACTGTCGGATGTGGTTCCTGTGGAACTGTCGGTTGTGGTTTCTGTTGCTGGTGCTGTAGTTGATGTTGTTGTTGAACTAGTTGTTATGGGATCTATTACATAAGTCTCAACATTTACCGTGATAGTCAAACTCGTTGTTATGACCACAAAATTAGACAACTGTGCATGACTGGAATTTATTGGTGTTAGGGAGCTGTTGATATCTTTTTGGACCGTTTCCTCGATGATTATAGTAGTAGTGAACTCGTAGTACACCTTGTATTGAACCACTATGCTTCCGTTCCTGTGAAAATGATTGAAAATGATTGTAACTAGGTCTCATAGTCCGGTGTCCAGTGATATTATCTAATTATATTATTTGATATATACAATTTTGAATTAGAGTCACTCCATCCTCTAGATAGTGGCGTCTCACTATTATGGGTTCAAAGTAGTTTATTTGATAAATAATCAAAGACAATATATGTATTTGCCACATTTTTATAAGATGTTAGACATTCATAAACAAAAGTATATGTCAATATCAATAAGTGCATATTTACGTTAAACAGCATCATAAAAGTGCATAGAAACTAATAAAAATGATAAAATTTTAATTTTAACAATTTAAAAAAACTGCATTTTATAAATGTATATAAATTAATGGTGGATATCGGAGAAATCATTGTAAAATAGACCTACAACAGAGAAAATCCCGGTCTGGGAATTTGCCCTTGGAATCTTTAATCAGAATGTGTAGACTTTTTCAGCATCATAGTTTACCCTTTTTTATTGTACCCAGTGAGTAAAGAATTTACAAAAATATGTTTCTTCCATGCACACATTTAATCTGCAAACGCCTATGACGTTACATAATGGCGGAGTTACCTTAAGCTAATATTCCCCAAATTCATGCCATATAACCTAGACGAGAGCAGTTTATGCCGTATTATACCTTATCAAAACAAATTCTGATGCTGTTTTATTCAAACTGATATCATAAAACTGAAACCTGCTCACTTTTGATCTCAGTTTTACGTTTTTTTTTTTTTAATATAGCCATCTTATAAACGTGGAAACTAAATTCAATGAAAGCTCTTTCAATCATACAAGTACGGATTCTGAATTTGTTATGAAGTAACACCGTTATCACAACGTATTGAAAATCTGTATCATGACGTCATCCGCAGCCGACCCCATAGCAAACCCATTCATGATATACATGTACAAACTGGTTTATAATCATACTCACCTGAAATTAGTCACGTCACAATGTTGGTATTTATCTCCGTATTCCGAAGAGTTTTTCTGCAGCGCATCTTTAATCTTAAAATAGATAAAAAGTTCTGTTTTTACTACTGGATTCAAACAGTACCATAGTATTCAAAATTCAGAGAGGATATACGTGTATATTCTATGATAAGCCGAACCCAATGCAGCATATGACCCGAATGTTGTCAAAGCAGTATAACTATATAAGATGGAAAAAATCATTCAAAAGATAAAAACAAGATACCCATGGGTCATATCTCTCACCTGAGCAAATACAAGGTCAAACCTTCGTTCAATGTTCATAGAGGGGGAAATACTTAAATATCCACTACATCAAAATACTATTGCTAGCAATTAACATATACACTTTTGTGGTTCTTGAAAAGATTTCATGCAAAACCTTTAATCCCTTTTGTAGTCCCGTGTAAACATCAGGAACAATGTTGACGACCAACCTTACGCGGTCACTATATAAATATATATAAATACCCTAGCAGTTCTTCAGAGGAAGAGATACTGTCTATTCACATGTAAATTCAACAGTCATCAATATCATAACTCCTATAAAGAATACAAAAATAATAGTAGGACAAACAAGGGCCCCTGAACATACCAGAGACTTATATCTTATTACGTTCTTGTTTCCCGGTAGTCATGTTGTGAAAATGCTTGTGATACCTGAGATTGTTTGTTTCTTTATATGTATAGTTTTATATATGTACATGTATATTGTTTTACGTCCCGTCGAGAAAGTTTTACTCATATTGAGAAGTCACCAGATGTATTTGAAGTACCACAAATTTAGACCTATGCTTAGCGCTCAAGGCCGTAGAAGTGAGGGTTCTTTAACGTGTCAACGCCTGCCGAGACACGGGACCTATGTTTTTAAAGTCATATCCAAAAGACTTGTGATTCTCGCTTCTAAATGCCGAGCGTTTGTTGAAGGAGCAATTAATCACTACCTATAATAATGCCTTAAGTTTGACGGGGCTATATGGCACCTGAAAAGAAATATTTCAAACCTATTCACTATGTATTCATGTGCAAAACCTTCATCCCCAATCATGGCCTCATTAGGACTCAAAAAGTCGACAAACTTGAATCTTCTTTGAATTAGGAAATTTTTTTTAAAAATCGGCCTTTCTGATTAGCTGGGTTTTTCAAACACGTGTATACCACCCTATATTTACATGTTCCTGACTCTATCCCTACACGTACACCCCACCCTATGTTTACATGTTCCTGAATCTATCCCGACACGTGCACCCCACCCTATATTTACATGTTCCTGACTCTATCCTCACACGTGCATCCCACCCTATGTTTGCATGTTCCTGAATCTATCCCTACACGTGCACCCCCCTATGTTTACATGTTCCTGGCTCTATCCCTACACGTGCACCTCACCCTATATTTACATGTTCCTGACTCTATCCCGACACGTGCACCCCGCCCTATATTTACATGTTCCTGACTCTATCCTCACACGTGCACCCCACCCTATGTTTACATGTTCCTGACTCTATCCCTACACGTGCACCCCACCCTATGTTTACATGTTCCTGAATCTATCCTGACACGTGCACTCCACCCTATGTTTACATGTTCCTGACTCTATCCCGACACGTGCACTCCATTCTATGTTTACATGTTCCTGACTCTATCCCAACACGTGCACTCCATCCTATGTTTACATTTTCCTGACTCTATCCCTTCGGAAGGAACCTGTCTCTTCAAACTTGAATGCCTTTACTCAATGATGTTTTAGGTATGATTGTACTGATTTTTTGTTTAAATTAAAACTCAAACTGTGAAAGGTTTACGGCCGACAGACTAACGATAGACAAACATTTTCACAATGATTCCTGTGGGAACCTGGGTTAGAATAGGTCCTCAGTTCCCATTGCTTGTCATTGAAGGCGACTAAATGGTTCGGACGAGACAGCAAAAACTGAGACCCCGTGTCACAACAGGTGTGACACGATAAAGATCCCTCCCTGCTCAAAGGTCGCAAGCGCCGAGCATAGGCCTAAATTTGTAGCCCTTCACCAGCAATGGTGACGTTTCCATAGGAGTGAAAGATTCTAGTGAGTGACGTTAAACAATATGCAATCAATTTCACAAGATCGGTAATTGTATAGGTAAAAAACTAAAAACGAAAAAGAATTTTTTAAATTTTATAGATAGATAGATTGATAGAAAGTGTGTGTAAGTGTACGTGTGTGCGAAACCAAAATAATATGCTTATCGCATGGCTTCATGGGAACAATCAAACTATCATCCCGAGGTAGGATTAGACCTGGAAAACTGTTGCCCAAGACCGATGATTAGTTCACCTTTCTTCTAAGTCACGAGACAGAGAAAAAAAGTGCGACTGAGATCAAAAGTGAGTTTTTATGGCCCCAGAGATTGAAATTAACGTTGTTAATATTGATTAAATCATGAAAACACCACAATTGAAAAAAGGAACATTGGGAACTTTATCCTGCTTTGGTTCAAAATCGTGCATTTTCATTGGACAAGAAGTATTTGGTGGGGTTCAGAATTCGGATGCCCACCGAGAGACCAACATGTCCATACCTACTTTTAACGAACAATTTCACAACAGAAATGGTAAATGTGTTTGACAAACCATAAATCATTTATACAAACAGCGAAAAGATGATACTGAAGGGAAGATAAAGACAAACATTCATCGTTTTTAATACATACTGCGCCACAGAATTCTGTACTCAAATTCTTGAATTCTGGAGAAGACGAATTGGCGAGTTCTTCATAGAATACTTGGTCTAGACTCATTTCACCGAACACTACATCTGTAAAGTAACATAATTTGCTATATGATATAACTTAAATGACTCGTTTTCTTTTCATACAAATATCTTTATACATACCTGTTTATAGACATAAAACAATTTTAAAAGATTTGAATCTGATTTTTGTGTTATTGGCAATCCTTTTGGAGATGGATGTACAATTTCTAAATGGAAAGGAAGTCATAAAAAACAAAAAGGAAAACAATTGATCATCATGCTTTGGAACAGAGTATTAAACTGGACTTTTGTACTTATTTTGTACTTGATTTATTCGCATAAACTTGATTCATTTATTGATGTCAACACGACAGAATTATAGCAACAGAAATCAATCCTTACATTAAAGCAATGTATACTCATATCTTCCAACAATGTAGACATAAAAATGTTTCATTGTACAGTAAAACACGCTAATAGCGAACTGCAGTGTACAAACAATTTTGATTCATTGTAAACGTAATTCGGTATATTCAATAAGTTTATAACTCTTGAAATCTTAAAATTACAGTAAATGAAAATCACCTCGCTGAATTCATTATAATAGTGTTTGCTGTACCCGCATTTTTGTAATTTATAATATACAAAATAGTTTTGGTTGGGGTGCACTCAAAATATGTAAAAATTCATCTTATAAAAATTCAGTCTAGGAGTTTGTACATAAATTGCGATATTTTCTCTTGAAATTAAAGATGGAATATGAAAAGGGGTGTCATATTCTTTCAAGTTTCATTACATGTAGTAGGTACATGTACTTTATGCAGTAGTTTTCACATTACATATACATACGATTTCAGCTACATGTAGTTCGACAGCAATCAGTGAATCAGAGATATTCTTACACGATTTTCAATGGTTTCTAATGAGTAACATTTAATGGTGCAAAAATATAACCCAAAACATTCCTAAAGATGGCCCTATAACCAAAAAATAGCTTTAGATTTACAGTTCAATTTCAACCTAAGCTCGATGCCCCAAAGCTAAACACATCTAAACTGCGATTCTGAAATTGTCGTTTTAAATTGTGAGTTGAAAGGTCCAATGCTTAGAGAATTGAAAACTTTAGTCAATAAAATGATTAAAGCTTTAAAGGCTTGAATTGAAAACACCGACTGAAAGCAAACTATTGTGTTCTAAACGACATGTAACTCATAGCAAAATTAGCATTTCCTCAGAAATTCATTTCACCTTCACACCTAAAAAGTATTTGCATGGCAGAAGATGAATGAGATGTTTGCTGAGATAAACTACCAATAGACAGACATGTCCCCCTGTACCATAGTTTCATTTCAAAAGGGAAAATAACTCGGAAAAAGAGTCCAAACTTCTGCAAACCGAGGAAATTCTGTGTGATAACTGCTGGCCGGTTTAAACAATTTTTACCGAAACACTACGTTATCACTAAAATAACAATATATCAACATCTAAAGAAGGGCATTGAATATGCAATACAACAATAATTTGCTGTTTGCTTCATGATTATACATGTAGCAATATCATTGAAAATAGATCAACGTTTTGTATCCATAACCTGATTTTTTCTGCGCATTCATACAAATACTTACAATATTTTATAGAGGCGTCCTCTTCATCTCCTTTTGAAAATTAAGAAGAAAAGTATCATAAATGTATCCATATGTCAAATGATGAATGGTAAAACTGAATGTTATTTATATATGACGTCATAAAGTTAGTACTTTTTTTAGGTTTTTGAATGTTTTGTATACATGTAACAAATACTTATTAGCTGGGCGTCTTCGTCAAGAAGACTGAATTTCAACAGTCTTGATTAAAGTCAGCATTTAGCAAATTCTATGGTCGTCATAACGATCTAGTTTGACAATACTGCTTGTCATTGAGTCAAATGCTGTCTGACGTGTTTCATACCAATTGTTAGACCGTTCTTTACACTCTGATTTTGACTATGGATTACCCCGTTTACCTTGATCACGATATAGGACTCGCGGTGGCCAGATAGGTTAATGCATGTTTCCGTTTCACTTCTTTTATCATCAAAAGTGAAAACCAATCTTGTAACAAGAGACTCATGGGCCACCCCGCTTCCCCGAGTCACCTTGACCCATATCTAAAGAATTTATTGGGACCCCAACCTACTCCCGGAGGGGGGGGGGCATAATTTTTACAAACTTGAATCTGTACTATATCTGACAGGAAGCTTTCGTGTAAATGTATACTTCTCTGGCCTAATAGTGTTTCAGAAGAAGATTTCTAAAGACTTTCTTTTTATATATTTGTATGTAAAACTGTGATCCCCTATTGTGGTCCTAACCTACCCCATGGGGTCATGATTTTAACAAACTTGAATTTGCACTATGTTAGGAAGCTTTGGTGTAAATTTGTACTTTTCTGGACCAGTGGAAGCTTTCGTTTAAATGTATACTTTTCTGGCCTAATAGTTCTTGAGATACAGATTTTCAAAGATTTTCCCATACATTTGTATGTGAAACTGTGATCCCTTATTGTGGCCCCATCCTACTCCGAGGGTCATGATTTTAATAAACCTGAATTTGCACTATATCAAGCAGCTTTCATGGAAATTTAAGCTCTTCTGGTCCAGTGGTTCTTGAGAATATTTTTAATGACCCCACCCTATTTTTGCATTTTTTTTTATCATCTCTCCTTTGAAGGGAACATGGCCCTTCATTTGGATAAACTTGAAAGCCAAGTTTTGTTGAAATTGGCACAGTGGCTCTAGATAAGAAATCGAAAATGTAAAATGATTTACAGACAGACTCACTTTAGCTTTCAGCTTAGGTGAGCTAATAACAGTTGATTGACAGGTTTGTTATGTTTGCAGTTTTATTTTCATAATCATAGAGTAAAGAAGAAAAAAAAACTATTAAAATTCTCTGTTTCCCAGTATACTTGCACATGGGGCTAGAACTACAGCGTACTAATATTTTGATATGGGATTATTTTCTAATTGATTCCTACGCATTATTTACTTTCCTGGTGGACTACTTTTGAGACGATAACAGTTCTAATTGAAAACGAAGCATGCGTAGTGCCCTCTGGAGAAGTGGCGACATGTGTACATACTTGTAACATATACATCAGAATTATTAAAGATATATTTGAGCAGTGGAGGTGTGAAGAGGAGTTAACATAAAATCACTTTTTTAAAATACGACTAGATATAGTACACGGAATCCTCTTTCTACGTGGTGTTTCTAATAATACTTTCCCTTGCCATCAATCATTCATAAATATACATTAGAAAGTCATCGTTTTGACCTTGCATTGAATAGACCAGATTATCGTTAATACCAAATTCATCAATACTTTGTCGAAATAGCCATGTATTATTCATTATTTCATATAGTTTAACATACTGACAAAATTTGTATGTGTTTTCCATCATCGAAAAAAACCCTAATCAATACGGTACATATACCTTTAATTTTGTACTAAAAGGTGATAAATCGTTATATTTCTATCGTCATATCACACAAAATGATGTGAAGCCAGTAATTAATATAACATTGGAAAAGAGCTTAACAAAACAACACAAATTCAAATCTCAATAATGAATTTTACGTTTCTGAGGAGCCAAATTGGCGAAAACAATATCCTTTCTGGTAAATATTAATTAGTACGTATGCTATAATTACCCTTTTGTGTCAAAAACCAGGCAAGGACAGCTGCAATGCCTCCGATTAAAAGAACTCCCAAAATGATGCCCACAATGGTTCTTTTGCCCCTTTTCTTATCTCTAAGGTATACTGACTCCCTGTCGTATCCATTGTCACGAAACTCCCGAGCATTCTGAGGGGGCATTTTGGTGTCATGCTGAAGCGTGGGCTTAAAATACAAATGTTTGAAAATATAACAAAAATACATGATATCTAAAGATAAACTAAGAGTATTTACAGCAATTATCGATTCCTTACTCCAAAACAAGAGTACTTACAGCAATTATCGATTCCTTACTCCGAAACGAGAGTACTTACAGCAATTATCGATTCCTTACTCCGAAACACAATGCTGTATGTCGGATTCAACAGGGATAAAAGTCCGGCCTTCATAAGTACGTGTAAACGTTTGAGCGATTGCTGAAGTCTAGTGGTTATGGCGTTCGTTCGCAACCGGGAGGCCCGTGTTCGAACCTGGCGCCTTACCTTGATCAAGCAAACGCACTTAATATGGGTAAGTGAAAGTCAAGGAACTTTCGGACTTGACCTATCTTCTGTCATGGAAGGCGTTGGCAGGACAATAAACCCTCACTGCTACAGCCCTTGTATAAGTCAGTTTGTAGTATTTCACCTAACGTTGGTGACTTACTACATGAGTGAAAAATTCTCGAACGGAATGTAAAACAATACACAGAGAAGGCACGGACATGTCCCTAACAATGAGTTTCTAGAAGTTTTTTTTTCTACTACGTCCCCTAGTGGCCTTGACCTTTGACCAAAAAATCAATAGAGTTTTGTTTTTTTAATTTCTTCCTAACAAAGCTATATCTAAAGTATCATATCAATCGAGCAAAAAAAATTATATCCGTAGAGTGTTCAAAAGCTTTTTCTATGAAATCCCGTGGTGACCCTTCACCTTTGCCCTCTTGACCCCAAAATCAATACGATATACAATGGTACATGTGAAGTATCAAATCAACTGAACAAACACTGTGGCCTATAGAGTGTCTACAAGCTCAATGTTACACAAAGACACAAACGGTTCTGTTACTATATCCTCTTGTAATTGAATTACGAGGGGATAACACAAGTAAATTTCAAAAGCTACAGTCATCTTCACAAGTCAAGGGTTATTGATTCGTTAAAAATGTAACGAATCAATAACCCTTGACTTGTGAAGATGTAACTACAGTATATATAAATGATAGACGAAAGAAGATTTATATACATGTATGTTTACAAATGTATATTTATGTTTATCAGCTTCTATTACCCAAACTCTGCTCACCGTAGCTCGTTTTTGCTGTCATAAAAAATCTGAACAAAGAATGATTGAGATTGAAAATTTGTCATTTATTACAATACCAAATGACGAAAGAAATCTTCAACATAAGATTTTGGGGGAAATCAGATAATACATTCTACATGAAAGTACCTGCAAAGCTAAATTACTCAAAGTCTGATTTCTCCCAAAGAAGACAAAATAACTTAAATAATGCTACGCTATAAGATGACAAATAAAAATTCATCAAAACAAACCCAGAGCAAAAAGATGGCGAACAAATATATATTTTCTCCTCTTCATAATTCAAAAGCTTTATACATGCAGATTATCATGAAATATATAATACTAGTAAAACCGGTTCCATTGCAATCTGTGAGAAGTATCGCCCAAACATTTGCATACTCGATCATGTTAAGTGACACGCTGTTCTTGGAACAACAGTAGGACAAAGTCATATTTCACTTAACATTCTACTCATCATGCTCATATAGCTAAAATGTATTTGTTCAAACCTTCATTAAATCAGATTGCTGTAATAATACATAGACGTTTCGTCATCTTACAAGTTCATGTTCAATCATTTTTGGCTTTGTATTATATTGATGAATATATAGAGAAATATTGCTCCATATTTCAAAATCGATTCTCTATACTTCCATTGAAAAAGTCAATAAATAACTAACTAGTGCATTTTATGATTATCGTAGTAAATTGGATGAAATATATCATCTAAAATAGATTCTGATTATGATAGAGCATTTGGACAACAACTTATTACAACTTATTACTTACACATATATGTGCGTGTGTGTTTATGAAATATGTATTAGAATATACGCATACCAGTACATCATACTGCAGAAATTGTTTTAATTAGTGTTGATGCTGGGGGGAGGGGGGGGGCTTAACATGAGGTTATTTATATTGGTCATACCTTACAGGGTAGTGAAAAACTAAAGAAAACGAAGCTATGAGTTAAATACAGAATAGTAAATCATTTGATTAGGGTTAAATGACATTTTAATCAGTTAAAATCGTATATTAAAATATTCGTCAATTTTCTGCATTTAAAGAAATCCTGTTTCATACATACATGACGTGAATTTCATTAGAACACATATTTGTATGTGTATGTCATATAAATCGGCACTTGTGTTTATTTTTCGCATTGTGTAATGTATGGTCTTTGATTTAAATTCATCATTTGATCATTCAACATTGTTATTTTAGGGTACGAATTATCTTTCTGTTTCAGACGGAAATTTTGTATTCTGTGATACCAGGACACCATGCATATAACGCAGGTTTATTTTACGTGCACATCGTACTAAAACTAATAGTTTTATACAAAAAGGTTTTAAACTTGTAAAGAGAAGAAATACCGATCAGGTATTTATGTGCACCCATTCGTTCTCATTTTGTTGTTTAGAGATCAACGAACCTGGCAACACTTTGAATGGCCGTGGTTTATCTAAAAATGTGCTAAATTCATCACATCTTTGTTTTCCTATTCCCTGTGTATATTTTGCTATTTCATGCTTTGATAAACATTAATGTAGCTCCACCTTCATGTGATTTATCAACATTAATGGTTGAAAGTGACAAACTGTATTAATTTCCCCTGAATATAGTTTAATTCAATTGATAACCAAAGAAAATGTGTATGTTGCCACCTTTGAGACTTGCAAAACTGGGGTATAGGTCAACATCAGAAAATCGCACATTTCGTAAAACAGAATAATAAAAAATAGATAAAAACTGTTTAAAATGATTTTTTTTAATGCCAACGATTTAGAAAAACTGCCAATATATATAGATATGCATAAATTAAAAGGTAGAGGAAATACCAGCATGGGAGTTATTGCCCTTGACACCTTTTTTTTCCATTGAACATAATTGATTATCTATGGAAAATATAACCCTTTTCACAATTAATAGTCTGCCTTTTTTCTATCCAGGGAATAAAATTCCTCTGAAAGATATGCATTGCATTTGTATTATGCGCAAAGTTTGATTTAATAAAGATTTTTGCAAAAACCTATGACATCACACGAGGATAGATCTACCTTAAATTCGATATTCTAAGGACTGATACCCGGATAAACGATTTCTACGCCGCGATGTTCATGTTTAAATGAACAATGCATTTTCTGACAATTTTTCCAAGGTAATTCTGTCCAGTAGGCGTTTTCGGGGTACCCGAGGAAATATTTTAAGGTTTCTAAGAAACAAACAATTGACTCCAGTAAACTGTATTAGGTCGGCGGTGACGCTGGCAGATTTAATCATATCCATTGAAATACACGTATTGTTATCTTGTTACGTAACTCTAAATATTCGTGCAAATTATCACTGCACCATAAAATCTTTAAACAAAAACCTTTCAGCTTGTCTAAGGGTACGATGTACATAAAACTACCTTAATCAAGAAACATACCCGGTGATCACCCAATCCTGATTTTCCAATAAATCCCGTCGAATACATTCTTTCGGATTTTCGATACTCGTCTCGGACGGAAGAGTCTGGAAACTTCAACGGATCACAGAGTACGTTTTAAGGGCTTACAATCTTGTTAGAGTTTAAGATATCTTCATTTTCTAGATCGGGTTGTCGCTGTCTTGGTCTTTGGACATATTTAGAATCTCTACCGGTGTATTCAGGTTTGGGTTTACTCGAATACATATACATTGAGTCCCTTATATGGTTTATTGTTTAAAAAAGAGGACCGCTACGTTAATTCCATTCATGTCATTTCAAAGTTAACAATACACCACGCTTTACATCGAAGAATTAAAATGCTCAGTTATTAGTGCATCAGCCCAGTCCCTTTAAAATCATGTCAGTATATTCTTCCTGGTTGAAGGTTCATTCTGTAAATTCTTCTGGCATTGATTCCTATATTCGTCATGCTTCTATGACTTCAAACGCAGACAGCAGGGGATGGGGCTACTACCTCATGTATTCTTATAATCATCCAAGATAACTATAACCGTTTTACATTACATAAAGATCATCACGGACATGCTCAGATTTATACTTTTTACATCCTATTACCTTTTGTTATAATTTTGACATGAAATTTCTATATATGTTTTAACAGAAATAGTGGTGGAAACATTTTTTTTAAATTTTAAACCATATTTTATTCATTGGCAAGTGAATGGGATTGGGCAGCAGGCATAGCCTATTTCAGCCCTCTCCCGAAACATTATGGTATGGACGTAAATTGGTTTATTGCGAAAACAAATTAGCATTACCAATCTTTCTATTAAAACTGTTGTTTTCATGAAGTGATGGCTGGTTAGGGCATTCTTTAATGTCATCCAAAAGTCATGACGCTTGCGTTAGAATCTGTACCTGTATAATTCTGAGCCTTGGGTCTGATCAAAGATAATTCTCACGGTATTTTATTTCAGTCAAATCAGTTACACGTGGTGTTTAAAACATTACAACATACTGATATCGAATTAGATTTGATCATATGTTTACATATTAACTATTCAATAATTAGTCTTGTATTATTTTCAACAAGGCTAAAATCACGTATACATTATTATGAGCTTTGCTCATAGTCCGTGAAAGAGGAAGCATAAATAAAAAAAATTAAATACTCTAGGATTAAAATCAATGGATTTACATTTTATAGAAGCATGGGGTGTTTGTAGTACTTCTTATTCTCCTCGGAATACAATTGATAATCTTAGGAGTACTGGTATTGCGCTAATGAATTCATGCCCTGTGTTTCTAAATGAATTCGTACAGATTTACAAATATCCAACACTTCCTAGTTTCAGTTTCTGTTTTACAGTAACGAAGGGCGTAACACATGAGCACGCATTTGGAAAAAATTACAACCTTACCAAGGGGGTAATATAAACATTCAATCATGCATACTCTTGCAAAGTAATTATTTATAATGTGTTATTTTTCTGTGTTCGTACCCGGAACTCAATACCTTAGATTTCATAGTCAGTTTACCCTCTTAAGTATTCAAATATCAGTGCGCCGCTCCTATAAATTATAGTGAAGTAACCGTCGGCTTTCTAAATATCTGATAAAAGTGAAAACCGACAACAGAATTGGAAATATTGAAGAGAGGAAATAACATGTCTAGAATTATAAATCTCCATGCCACCTTAAATTTATTGGAGAAAAAACAAATACAGATGAGACATAGATTCGGTTTCTCTAATATTTCATTTCTTCTTCTTCTAGATATTACACAATGGATTACTAGATTATTGATAGTTTATTTTTTAAAAAAATGCATATGACGTATTCAAACATTCTCATGATTTAAATTATTATATCAGTTACGCTATAATCTTCCTGGTCAATATTTCATTTCTGCTTGCATGCATAATTAGTCGTAACATTTCTTTTATCTCGTTGAAAATAGAATATTTCTCTTTTATATTATTTCATCACGTCACAGTCTTGTGCTTTGAATGATATGAATAGCATCCATTATTTGAAAATAATATTCCAAATACAAAAATTTGCTTTAAAGATGTATGTAATCATTGCAATGACTTGTGAAAACAGGTCTTGCTAAGCTCGAGTGACCTACCACAATCATGCCAAAAATGTGTATTAAGAACAAGTAGATCTGATTAGGACATTCGCTCTTTAGCTCCTTCGCGTTTAAATATGAAAGAGCGAAAAAAAGTGAGGGCGATTCGATGGAACGAAAGCGCTAATGAAGTCGACGAAGAAAACGGGAGAAGTTGCAAAGGTTAAGAAGCGAAATTAACTAATATTTAATCGCAACATCACTCCTCCTCCGCTTTTATGACTTCGCTCTCACGCTCCCTTTGCCCTCAAACGTTCGTCCCTTCTATTCTTTGCATGAGGAAGTTTGGATATACGTATGCATATAAGGGGCTTCATTTGACTGTGAAGTTCTTTCATTCGGGCTACACTAATACTGAACACAATTATTACCATTCTATATAACAATTTTGAACAAGAGGCCCAAGGGCCACATCGCTCACCTGAGTTACCATGACCCATATTTCAAGGTTTTCCGTATATATTTTAAGACTTTGATCCCCATTGTGGCCCGGAACAACCTGAATCTGCACTACATGTATGTCAGGAAGCTTTCATGCAAATATAAAATTCTTTGGCCCGATGGTTCTCGAGAAGAAGATTTTAAAAGATTTTCCCTATATATTTGTATGTAAAACTTTGATTTGAACAAACTTGAAACTGCACTATGTCATAAAGGTTCCATGTATATTTCAACTTTTTTGGCACAGTAGTTCTTGAGAAGAAGATTTTTAAAAATTTATCATATATTTACACATATGAAATACGGTTTCCCTTATTGTGGCAAAACCTGACACCCCGGGGGCCATGATTTCAACAAACTTGAATTTGAACTATGTCATAAAGCTTCAAACTTGAATCTGAACTATGTCAGGAAACTTCGATGTAAATTTGAACTCTTCTGGCTCAATGGTTCTTGAGAAGAAGATTTTTCCTATATAAATACATATAAAATGTGGTTTCCCCTAGTGTGGCATCACCCGACCCCCAGGGGCCATGATATGAACAAACTTGAATTTGCATTATGTCAGGAAGCTTCCATGTAAATTTGAACTCATCTGGCTCAATGGTTCTTGAGAAGAAGATTTTTAAAGATTTTTCCTATATATATATACATATGAAATATGGTTTCCCCTATTGTGGCCCCACCCGACCCCTGGGGGTTATGATATGAACAAACTTGAATCTGCATTATGTCAGAAAGCTTCCATGTAAATTTGAACTCTTCTGGCTCAATGGTTCTTGAGAAGAAGATTTTTTAAAGATTTTTCCTATATAAACACATATAAAATATGATTTCACTTAGTGTGGCCCCACCCGACCCCTGGGGGCTATGATATGAACAAATCTGAATCTGCACTATGTCATAAAGCTTTCATGTAAATTTGAACTCTTCTGGCTCAATGGTTTTTTGGAAGAAGATTTTTAAAGATTTTTCCTATATACACACATATAAAATATGG
Organism: Ostrea edulis; assembly: GCF_947568905.1. Lineage (NCBI taxonomy): Eukaryota > Metazoa > Mollusca > Bivalvia > Ostreida > Ostreidae > Ostrea > Ostrea edulis. The sequence goes on along the minus strand of NC_079172.1, from coordinate 26,350,461 downwards.
TTTCCCCTAGTGTGGCTCCACCCGACCCCCGGGGGCCATGATATGAACAAACTTGAATCTGCATTATGTCAGGAAGCTTCCATGTAAATTTGAACTCTTCTGGCTCAATGGTTCTTGAGAAGAAGATTTTAAAAGATTTTTCCTATATAAATACATATAAAATATGGTTTCCCCTATTGTGGCGCCATCCGACCTTTGGGGGCCATAATATGAACAAACTTGAATCCCCATTATGTCAGCAAACTTCCACGTAAATTTCAACTATACTGGTACAGTGCTTCATGAGAAGAAGATTTTTAAATGACCCCACCCTATTTTTACACTTTTGTGATTATCTCCCCTTTGAAGAGAACCTGGCCCTTAATTTGAACAATTCCCTTCAACTAAGGATGATTTGCATTAAGTTTGAATGAAATTGGCTTACTGGTTCTGGAGAAGAAGATTTTTTAAAAATTTCAGTGTATTTTTACTGATTTGCTATTATCTCCCCTTGGATAAGGGGGTTGGCCCTCATGTGAACAATTTTGAATCCCCTTCACTGAAGGATGATTTGTGCCAACATTGGTTAAAATTGGCCCAGTGGTTTTGGAGAAGAAGTTGAAAATGTAAATGTTTAACAGACGGACGGACAGACAGACATACAGACAGACGACGGACAAAAAGCGATCAGAAAAGCTCACTTGAGCTTTCAGCTCAATTGAGCTAATAAAATACAAACTTATTTGCTGGTAGATAAATTTGAAATTTAATTTATCCAATACATTACCGATTCGCCATATGTACATGTGAATGTTCAATACAAGACACGACTGATTAATTATTCTAAAAACAAACGAATATAAAAATTGAGATTCGCAGATCCTCGTCTGAATACACTCTGAATACACTCTAATATGTAAAGTTGTTATAAAAACTACCACATTCCCATTGGCATCATGATACACCTTTATTTTCGTATTTCAAGCACACCTACCGACTTCTTCGATACCCATTGCAAAGAAGGGAAAAAAGAGAACGAAGGGGAAAAGGTACGAGTTTACAAAGGAGCGATGATAGTTTGCCCAGACGCCTGCGCATTTTCATTTCTTTGCCTTCACAACTTCGTATTTTCGTCTTTACCGCGAATAAACGAAAGAGCGAACATTGATGTTAAAGACGAATATATATCTATTGATGATAGAAATATATATATATATATATATATATATATATATATATATATATATATATATATATAATCCAAATAGAAAGAGTTGATATCACACAGTCAAAATAATTCAATAAAAAAAGCAGGAAAATATACAGTTCCAAAATATATTTAAATCACTTTTAACATCCATCCTCAGGTGAATACAAATTAATAATGATTATTAATTTGTATTCACCTGAGGATGGATGTTAAAATCCAGAAAGCGCTAGTGATTTAAATATATTTTGGAACTGTATATTTTCCTGCTTTTTTTATTGAATTACACACACACACACACACACACACACACACACACACACACACACACACACACACACACACACACACACACACACACACACACACACATATATATATATATATATATATATATATATATATATCTAAATTGTTGTTTTTTTTAAATCACAGTGTCCGGTATAAAATTTTAAAAGAAATAGAATAAACAGTACACAAAGTTAAATATTTAACGCTAAACAGTACACAAAGTTAAATATTTAACTTTGTGTACTGTTTATTCTATTTCTTTTAATATATATATATATATATATATATATATATATATATATATATATATATATATATATAAAGTTAAATCTATAATGTGTAACTAAGCAATAATGTCATACTTCTTGAAAATGAAACCTGTTGAGTTATTTTCGGCGTTCTAGTTTTTCTTTATCATTCTATTACTTGTGTGGATATTTACTTATATTTTGGATTTTAAAAAATATATATAGAGAGAGAGTATTTTGATTATAGAGTATAAAAATATTTGTTTTTCGATTTCCGTCATTTTTTTCTTCAAACACCGATACACAACACAGCCAAACTTTGAATGAGTTCTGGAATGGGGGCATATACAGCTGAAGTTTGACGGTGACCAACAGAAATTTAAAAGGATAATGAAACCTTAAAATCGTCCACGTGCAGAATTCATTATGGGGGAAATTATAGTTCAATCACCATACTAGTATACTGATAAAACTTCTACAAATTCATACAATGTTAATCTTTTGCATGTTTCCGAGCACAAGTGATCTGCGTCACGTTGTTGGTATTATTTGAACTTTGCTTCAGTATTTCAAATTTTCTAAGACCTGTTTTTCGTTTATTGTCTCCAAGCCGGATGAGAAACTGTTCGACTTAAAAAAAATGTGATCTGTGTGTCGGTGAATGTGCAATATCATGACAGCTGTCATAAATTTAGAATTGATTAACTTGGGCAAATGCTTTTGCGTACAATGTACCTCAGCTACTACGCACCAGTTGCACTTGGGTACATCTGAACAAGAAGTGATACAATAAGCCTTTGTTACGAATGCTTAGTAAACGTTATGGATAGTTAAAATTTTATCAACCCGTAGGACAAGCATATCATATACATGTAATCTTAAACACGAGGATTATTATCATTTTTAATTTCAAAACATTCTTTGCTGGTCGTCATATTGTATTATCTAAGACTGCATTAAACCATAAGTTCAGCTTTCCCAAAACATAAACTGATATTGGGAATTATACGATACACTTCCTCGTGAATTCTTGAGATGAAACGCATGTATAAGCGTTTAACAATTTATTGTTTGGCAGATAATGACCACAGTGATCAGAAACAACATTTACAACCAACAACGGTGGGGCCACCGATCAACAGGACTCATCCCCAACAGCAACATGTGTGTGTCGTCCGAATGGGCAAGTAGCCTGCTGGGTAATAATCACAATCAAGCTACCGACACAATCAACATACATTGTCTTCAATACTGTATTTAACTTGTAACCTTATTGAAATTGTCAATATCAAATAAAAATTCATCAATTAAAATCCACATATCAACTGTCAACATCACAATATAACATCCAATTTGAAGGTGACGATTTCGTCCCGAACCACTAAGTATGCCGACAGCAAGCGATATCTGAAACGAAAAATCTAAACAGCAGAAAAACCAACTTAATCAAAAAGAAGGGTGTGTTGGGTGGTATTTCTAAAAAACAATATATAAAAAATACCGACCTTCTCGAATGCTGCAGAATAGGAAAAGAGAAGGGACAAACTTCTTACAGTGTCAACTCTCCGGGACAATAATGATATTGGAGTTGTAGCGTAATGGAATATACTGAGCTGACCGGAGGTTGGGGAAGGGATGGTGCAGTAAATTTAGAATGATGTCTCTCCAGAACACAATTCCGAATTAAACATAACTGGCATTGATGCCTAAATTAACAACATGATCTGCCTTAGATTAAACAACATAATCATCAAATGACACAATAACTCTCATCTACTTCAATAAAATATTACCCATAGAAGTAAAGGGGGGCTTAGATAACAACACATATTTACAGACAAGCTGAAATATGTGGAATTATTCATCATTTCAAACACATAATCTTACAATAAGCCTTATATCAAAATATTGGGCTTTTTAAATTTATTTATTTTGATTATACTTTAACTATTCCTACCATTACTTATCACAATGCTATTTAAAGCCATTTGCACATTTCATTTAACTATTAACTCTCAAAGAGGAAGTAGCATGAAAAATTTAAATGGCTGGTTTTTCAAGTGAGGAGGCATTGAAATAATCAATACAGAGACTTTAAACAAGCCGGGGAGGCATGCATTGAATAAATAATTGATTTTCAGACCAAGGTCTTCGAATGTATTATATTAAACAAAAGATATAAATAAAATTTTAATGATCCGTATATTAACTATATATCCGTAATAAGTTTAGTTCAGTTCAGTTCATTGTTTATCAAAGTACATGTTATAATATATACGCACAATACTTATAGACATGTGTATACAGATTATATTGGATAGATGACCTATACATTTATAGACATATGTATACAGATTATATTGGACAGGTGACCTATACATTTATAGACATGTGTATACAGATTATATTGGACAGGTGACCTATACATTTATAGACGTGTGTAGAGATTATATTGGACAGGTGACCTATACATTTATAGACATGACTATACAGATATATTGGACAGGTGACCTATACATTTATAGACATGTGTATACAGATTATATTGGACAGGTGACCTATACATTTATAGACATGTATATACAGATTATATTGGACAGGTGACCTATACATTTATATATAGACATGTGTATACAGATTATATTGGACAGGTGACCTATACATTTATAGACATGTATATACAGATTATATTGGACAGGTGACCTATACATTTATATATAGACATGTGTATACAGATTATATCGGACAGGTGACCTATACATTTATAGACTTGTGTATACAGATTACATTGGACAGGTGACCTATACATTTATAGACATGTGTATACAGATTATATTGGACAGATGACCTATACATTTATAGACATGTGTATACAGATTATATTGGACAGATGACCTATACATTTATAGACATGTGTATACAGATTATATTCGACAGGTGACCTATACATTTATACACATGTCTATACAGATTATATTGGACAGGTGACCTATACATTTATAGACATGTGTATACAGATTATATTGGATAGATGACCTATACATTTATAGACATGTGTATACAGATTATATTGGACAGGTGACCTATACATTTATAGACATGTGTATACAGATTATATTGGACAGGTGACCTATACATTTATAGACATGTGTATACAGATTATATTGGATAGATGACCTATACATTTATAGACATGTGTATACAGATTATATTGGATATATGACCTATACATTTATAGACATGTGTATACAGATTATATTGGACAGGTGACCTATACATTTATAGACATGTGTATACAGATTATATTGGACAGGTGACCTATACATTTATAGACATGTGTATACAGATTATATTGGATAGATGACCTATACATTTATAGACATGTGTATACAGATTATATTGGACAGGTGACCTATACATTTATAGACATGTGTATACAGATTATATTGGACAGGTGACCTATACATTTATAGACATGTATATACAGATTATATTGGACAGGTGACCTATACATTTATATATAGACATGTGTATACAGATTATATTGGATAGGTAACCTATACATTTATAGACATGTGTATACAGATTATGTTGGACAGGTGACCTATACATTTATACACATGTGTATACAGATTATATTGGATAGGTGACCTATACATTTATAGACATGTGTATACAGATTATATTGGACAGATGACCTATACATTTATAGACATGTGTATACAGATTATATTGGACAGGTGACCTATACATTTATACACATGTCTATACAGATTATATTGGACAGGTGACCTATACATTTATAGACATGTGTATACAGATTATATTGGATAGATGACCTATACATTTATAGACATGTGTATACAGATTATATTGGACAGGTGACCTATACATTTATAGACATGTGTATACAGATTATATTGGATAGGTGACCTATACATTTATACACATGTGTATACAGATTATATTGGATAGGCGACCTATACATTTATACACATGTGTATAAAGATTATATTGGACAGGTGACCTATACATTTATAGACATGTGTATACAGATTATATTGGATAGGTGACCAATACATTTATAGACATGTGTATACAGATTATATTGGACAGATGACCTATACATTTATATATAGACATGTGTATACAGATTATATTGGACAGGTGACCTATACATTTATAGACATGTGTATACAGATTATATTGGACAGGTGACCTATACATTTATACACATGTTTATACAGATTATATTGGATAGGTGACCTATACATTTATAGACGTGTATACAGATTATATTGGACAGATGACCTATACATTTATAGACATGTGTATACAGATTATATTGGACAGGTGACCTATACATTTATACACATGTCTATACAGATTATATTGGACAGGTGACCTATACATTTATAGACATGTGTATACAGATTATATTGGATAGATGACCTATACATTTATAGACATGTGTATACAGATTATATTGGACAGGTGACCTATACATTTATAGACATGTGTATACAGATTATATTGGACAGGTGACCTATACATTTATAGACATGTGTATACAGATTATATTGGATAGATTACCTATACATTTATAGACATGTGTATACAGATTATATTGGATAGATGACCTATACATTTATAGACATGTGTATACAGATTATATTGGACAGGTGACCTATACATTTATAGACATGTGTATACAGATTATATTGGACAGGTGACCTATACATTTATAGACATCTATACAGATTATATTGGACAGGTGACCTTTACATTTATATATAGACATGTATATACAGATTATATTGGATAGGTGACCTATACATTTATACACATGTGTATAAAGATTATATTGGACAGGTGACCTATACATTTATAGACATGTGTATACAGATTATATTGGATAGGTGACCAATACATTTATAGACATGTGTATACAGATTATCTTGGACAGATGACCTATACATTTATATATAGACATGTGTATACAGATTATATTGGACAGGTGACCTACACATTTATAGACATGTGTATACAGATTATATTGGACAGGTGACCTATACATTTATAGACATGTGTATACAGATTATATTGGACAGGTGACCTATACATTTATAGACATGTGTATACAGATTATATTGGATAGATGCCCTATACATTTATAGACATGTGTATACAGATTATATTGGATAGGTGACCTATACATTTATACACATGTGTATACAGATTATATTGGATAGGTAACCTATACATTTATAGACATGTGTATACAGATTATATTGGATAGATGACCTATACATTTATAGACATGTGTATACAGATTATATTGGACAGGTGACCTATACATTTATAGACATGTGTATACAGATTATATTGGATAGATTACCTATACATTTATAGACATGTGTATACAGATTATATTGGATAGATGACCTATACATTTATAGACATGTGTATACAGATTATATTGGACAGGTGACCTATACATTTATAGACATGTGTATACAGATTATATTGGATAGATTACCTATACATTTATAGACATGTGTATACAGATTATATTGGACAGGTGACCTATACATTTATAGACATGTGTATACAGATTATATTGGATAGATGACCTATACATTTATAGACATGTGTATACAGATTATATTGGACAGGTGACCTATACATTTATAGACATGTGTATACAGATTATATTGGATAGATGACCTATACATTTATAGACATGTGTATACAGATTATATTGGACAGGTGACCTATACATTTATAGACATGTGTATACAGATTATATTGGATAGATGACCAATACATTTATAGACATGTGTATACAGATTATATTGGATAGATGACCTATACATTTATAGACATGTGTATACAGATTATATTGGACAGGTGACCTATACATTTATAGACATGTGTATACAGATTATATTGGACAGGTGACCTATACATTTATAGACATGTGTATACAGATTATATTGGACAGGTGACCTATACATTTATAGACATGTGTATACAGATTATATTGGACAGGTGACCTATACATTTATACACATGTGTATACAGATTATATTGGACAGGTGACCTATACATTTATAGACATGTGTATACAGATTATATTGGACAGGTGACCTATACATTTATACACATGTGTATACAGATTATATTGGATAGATGACCTATAAGATAAGATGAGATAAGATAAGATATTCTTTATTTCCTCCAAGGTAATGGAGAGTTATAAGTAATTGACAACTAGAACATTATATAATTAGATATGAACAGGAACAAACAAACATAATTATATATGTACAAAGTTACATTTTACGACAATCAAAGATAAAGAGATTTTTCAATTTGAAAACGTAATTTGAAACAATTTGAATTACTTTTTTCCATTTATCACGAGACAAATTTCCAAAGCTAGTACCATTAATACATCCCAGAAGAGAAAGATATTGTGTTTCAATACTTTGGCTCTCAAAATTAACATATTCTTCAAGGTCTAACAGATCCAATATATTCTCTAGTAAATGTTCTCTTTCTGATAAAACATTGAAGCAACTAAGCATTACATGCATGTTATAATTTAAAACATTTTTACCACACAAAGTACATTTTTTTGAAACTATTTTCATAGAGGCAAGTTGCAAGAGACAATTAATAGACCGTCGTTGACCAGGATTTTCATTAAGGATACACCAGATATGACTTGGTCTTAATTTACAATGAATTTTCATAAACAACGACATATGTTGACATTGTGATATTGCATTATGCCATTTTCTATCTTCTACTAGAAATACATTTTTAAAAACTAATTTTGAAAACGATTGTTTATCAAAAACAATATCAGCATGGTCAGAAAAGACATTAGACATTTCGTATTTTGTCAGAGTATCAGTAATAAATTTTGTCACGAGAAACTTTTCAGCAACACAAACATTGGATATAAATCTATATACTTTATTGTGAGTAGAGTTTTGATCTGCTCTATGCAGTCTACCGAATAATAATAAACGACATTTATCAATATATCCTTCCATAGTCCATAAACCTAGATTTGCAATACACGAAAGAGATGGAGAATATTTTGAAAAACCTTGTATTATTCTAGAAAAATGTCTTTGGATATATTCAATTTTGTTCAGATCTTCTTTAGATAATGCTGTCCATAGCTCACAAGAATAGAATGCCGACGGTAACACAATCCTTTTCCAAATTTTAGCTGAAACTATAGGATGAATCTGAAAACTGTTCACACCAATTGTATAAAAGGAATGTATTTTAGTTCTTGCAGCCTTGCACGCTCGATCTGTCAATTTGTCACATTTCATGTTTGCTTGAAGCAAACAACCTGCATATATGACACTATCACAATATGGTATATGATCATTAAATAATTTCATTTCATGATTTACAAATGAAAGAGGAAACTTATTAAAAACTATAAAAACACTTTTACATGGGTTGTAATGAAGTCTCCATTTGTATACATAACGCTCAACAATAACCAACAGACTTTGAAGAGAGCGAAGGCGAATTACTCAGCAAAACAGTATCATCTGCTAACAGTATACTTGGTATATGTATATCACCCAACAATAACCCATAGTTGAGTTTACAAATTTCATTTAAGAGATCGTCTACATATACAAGGAACATAAAAGCACTAAGAACTCTTCCTTGACCAACACCTTGTGAAACATTGTATAATGACGAATTCATCCCAGCAAAGGATACAAAACATTTATTGCCATTGTACCAGTATTTCAGGATTTTCCATATTCTACGATCAATTCCAAGAGTATGCAGTTTAAATAAATGGACATTATGCCATATTCTATCAAAAGCCTTTTCGTTATCTAAAAAAGCACAGAAGACTGGCGAACCCCTTCATACATAATAGCCAATGGTTTCTTTCAAGACATAACAGGCTGGTATAGCACCATGCTCATTTCTGAAACCGAATTGTAACGGATGTGGAAATAAGATGCGCTTTTCAGTTAATTCATTTTCAATGCGACATAGAATAACCTTTTCAAATAGTTTGCTTATTGCAGAAGTCAATGTAATACCTCTGTAGTTTGTAGGGTTACATTTATCTTTATTTTTGCCTTTGTAGATAGAGATTACTTTACCAACCTTAAACATTTCAGGAACATATGTACATTGCAATATGTGGTTGAAAAGAATACATAAATGATCTACGAGTTTGTTTCCGCCGTATATGATGTGTTCATTTGTAAGAAAGTCTGGACCCGCTTCTTGTCCCTTTGATATTGCTGTAATATGTTGCCGTATTTCCTCAGTCGATAATGGATCCTGTACAAGAGTAAATTGGGAGAAGCTTCTGGACTCACTATCTAGATGATTTACTTATTCATCAATATGTTCTTTGAATGAATCATCAAATTTGTTTGGAGTGTGTTTCTCCGCGGCAAGATCAGAATAATATTTTCTCCAGAGGTTGCACATGTCTATAACATTATCGGCTGTATTATCCATGTACTTTAGATGTTTAGGGAGTGTAGAGGACGCTCGTTTTGAATTTCTCCACGCTGTTCTGTAAAAGGTAAATAAATAGTCCCTGTGTATAATATATGTATAATACTTGTGTGTCTGATGTCTGATGTATAGTGCTTGTGTATAACATATGTATAATACTTGTATATCTATGTCTGATGTATAGTGTTTGTGTATAATATATGTATAATACTTGTGCGTCTGATGTATAGTGTTTGTGTATAATATATGTATAATACTTGTATGTCTATGTCTGATGTATAGTGCTTGTGTATAATATATGTATAATACTTCTGTTTCTGATGTATAGTGTTTGTGTATAATATATGTATAATACTTGTATATCTATGTCTGATGTATAGTGTTTGTGTATGATATATGTATAATACTTGTGTGTCTGATGTATAGTGCTTGTGTATAATATATGTATAATACTTGTATATCTATGTCTGATGTATAGTGTTTGTGTATAATATATGTATAATACTTGTATATCTATGTCTGATGTATAGTGCTTGTGTATAATATATGTATAATACTTGTATATCTATGTCTGATGTATAGTGCTTGTGTATAATATATGTATAATACTTGTATATCTATGTCTGATGTATAGTGCTTGTGTATAATATATGTATAATACTTGTATATCTATGTCTGATGTATAGTGTTTGTGTATAATATATGTATAATACTTGTATATCTATGTCTGATGTATAGTGCTTGTGTATAATATATGTATAATACTTGTATATCTATGTCTGATGTATAGTGTTTGTGTATAATATATGTATACTACTTGTATGTCTATGTCTGATGTATAGTGTTTGTGTATAATATATGTATAATAATTGTATATCTATGTCTGAAGTATAGTGCTTGTGAATAATATATGTATAATACTTGTATGTCTATGTCTGATGTATAGTGTTTGTGTATGATATATGTATAATACTTGTGTGTCTGATGTATAGTGCTTGTGTATAATATATGTATAATACTTGTATATCTATGTCTGATGTATAGTGTTTGTGTATAATATATATATAATACTTGTATATCTATGTCTGATGTATAGTGCTTGTGTATAATATATGTATAATACTTGTATATCTATGTCTGATATATAGTGCTTGTGTATAATATATGTATAATACTTGTATATCTATGTCTGATGTATAGTGCTTGTGTATAATATATGTATAATACTTGTATATCTATGTCTGATGTATAGTGCTTGTGTATAATATATGTATAATACTTGTATATCTATGTCTGATGTATAGTGCTTGTGTATAATATATGTATAATACTTGTATATCTATGTCTGATGTATAGTGCTTGTGTATAATATATGCATAATACTTGTGTGTCTGATGTATAGTGCTTGTGTATAATATATGTATAATACTTGTGTGTCTGATGTATAGTGTTTGTGTATAATATATGTATACTACTTGTATATCTATGTCTGATGTATAGTGTTTGTGTATAATATATGTATAATACTTATATGTCTATGTCTGATGTATAGTGCTTGTGTATAATATATGTATAATACTTGTATATCTATGTCTGATGTATAGTGCTTGTGTATAATATATGTATAATACTTGTATGTCTATGTCTGATGTATAGTGCTTGTGTATAATATATGTATAATACTTGTGTGTCTGATGTATAGAGCTTGTGTATAATATATGTATAATACTTGTATATCTATGTCTGATGTATAGAGCTTGTGTATAATATATGTATAATACTTGTATATCTATGTCTGGTGTATAGTGTTTGTGTATAATATATGTATAATACTTGTTTGTCTGATGTATAGTGCTTCTGTATAATATATGTATAATACTTGTATATCTATGTCTGATGTATAGTGCTTGTGTATAATATATGCATAATACTTGTGTGTCTGATGTATAGTGCTTGTGTATAATATATGTATAATACTTTTGTGTCTGATGTATAGTGCTTGTGTATAATATATGTATAATACTTGTATGTCTATGTCTGATGTATAGTGCTTGTGTATAATATATGTATAATACTTGTATATCTATGTCTGATGTATAGTGTTTGTGTATCATATAATGTATAATACTTGTATATCTATGTCTGATGTATAGTGCTTGTGTATAATATATGTATAATACTTGTGTGTCTGATGTATAGTGTTTGTGTATAATATATGTATAATACTTGTATATCTATGTCTGATGTATAGTGCTAGTGTATAAGATATGTATAATACTTGTATATCTATGTCTGATGTATAGTGTTTGTGTATAATATATGTATAATACTTGTATATCTATGTCTGATGTATAGTGCTTGTGTATAATATATGTATAATACTTGTGTGTCTGATGTATAGTGTTTGTGTATAATATATGTATAATACTTGTATATCTATGTCTGATGTATAGTGCTTGTGTATAATATATGTATAATACTTGTATATCTATGTTTGATGTATAGTGTTTGTGTATAATATATGTATAATACTTGTATATCTATGTCTGATGTATAGTGCTTGTGTATAATATATGTATAATACTTGTATATCTATATCTGATGTATAGAGCTTGTGTATAATATATGTATAATACTTGTGTGTCTATGTCTGATGTATAGTGTTTGTGTATAATATATGTATAATAATTGTATATCTATGTCTGATGTATAGTGCTTGTGTATAATATATGTATAATACTTGTGTGTCTGATGTATAGTGCTTGTGTATAATATATGTATAATACTTGTATATCTATGTCTGATGTATAGTGATTGTGTATAATATATGTATACTACTTGTATATCTATGTCTGATGTATAGTGCTTGTGTATAATATATGTATAATACTTGTGTGTCTGATGTATAGTGCTTGTGTATAATATATGTATGATACTTGTATATCTATGTCTGATGTATAGTGCTTGTGTATAATATATGTATAATACTTGTATGTCTATGTCTGGTGTATTATGTTTGTGTATAATATATGCAAATCCCTATAATTCAGTGACACATAAAACACGCAAGTGTATCAAATTAGAGATGCAATACGTACAACTCTATGTGCTGAATTTTTTTCTTATGTAAATATGTTTATTGTATATCAGTTGTTTTAATAATAATTAAAAGATAAAAATTTTTTTTTTAAAAACTTCCATGCGAAACTATACCTGCGCTTCGAACAGTAATTGACTTAAATTTATTTGCAAATGGCCATTGCATAATTGAACATTTAAGATCGGTATTATTGAAACTTCCATCAGCTATCATAAGATTTGATGGTTTCCAAACGACATTCACAAGACAGTGTGGGTCGTTTCTTCCAGTGATAACTATTGATCCTTCAATGTTGGTAAAACTGCTCTCTGATTGTTTTTTGTAGTACGCTTTAATGTCTGCGTGAGACTCATCTATAGTAGCTGTACAGTTGAATTCAATCTGTGAACCCTCTTCGTAAATTGGACTCGTGTTTATACTGAATGCTGTCAGATTGCCTGAAAATTAATTTTTATAGTACTGTAAAATTATTAGATTTCATGGATTTCCAGATTACTCCTATCTCAGGAATTCCAAACCACAACGAAATACACAAATATGATAATTCAATGTACCGAAACCATACCCACGAAATTACATCCCAACGAAAGGGTAAAATCTGGGAATCCACGTAAATTAGTCCCCGCAAAATCAAGTGATTTCACGCTAAATAATGGACTTGATTTTAACATATCGCTGTACTTATTGTGATATAGGATTTACAATAATAGTAATTAGTAAATGGACAAACTATAATAAAGCATATGTGCTTTAAAGTTTTACGATATATGCACTCCACAAAGACTAGAGTCAATTTAAAAAAAAATGATCAAACAAATAGTTTAACAAAATAAACTGAACTGAACTTTTAAAAATATATAATAAAGTAATTGTGTTTCTGCTGAAATGTGTAGTCAGAATGGTTATTTTTGTTCAATCCCAGAAAGCTTGTGACAAATGTAAAGTAACTGAGTAAGTTTTATGTATTATTTTACGTCATATCAAAAAACAATTCACCAATGTAGAGACGTCACCAGCCGTAACGAAAGTGTCACAATTTCTTACCTGTCTATGATGATTACGACCAACCCAGGGAGGTTTCTTGATGCAAAATGAGCGCCCTACCTGCACTAAGCGACCGCGGCCGGTAACTAAGAAAGTATTCTATCACATGAAACATTATGGTCACTAGTAATACTAGTTTAAAAAGAAATGCGGTACATTCCTTTATAAAATTATGGTACAAATCACTCGCCTTTAGAAGTTCATTTATCTATAACTAGTTTTGTTCAATTCAAATGAAAGCTCGCAATTATACTTAATATCTGGGAAGGAAACTTTAATTAGTTGCAATTTCTGACAGCGGTAGGTCAGTGGTAGAGCATTCTCTTCGTGGTCGGGAGCCCTGTTCGTGTCATGACCGCGCCAAGCCTTAGACGTAAACAAAAATATAGTGACTAGTTCTTTGCCAAACACTCGGAAGTGGAGGTGAGTGACACGGATCTTTGGGATATGGCCGTAAAAATGAAGGTCCCGTGTCGCGGAAGGCGTTGGCACGCTAAAGATCACTAATTGATACGGCCCTGAGCACTAAGCATAGGTCTAAATTTGTTGTATTTCGCCTACAACTGGTGACATAATACAGAAACAGAAACAAGCATACCCCCCGAAACAAACATTCCCCCGAAACATAAAACACATAGAACATTAAATGATTTGTTCTCGCATCTGGACGAAACGGTCAATAGTTTTGATTTTCTAAACGTGGACCAAATGGTCAACTGTTCTGATTTACTATGAATTTCGTACTTACTGTTTGATCTGAAACTGATATCATAAATGTTCAGTGACTGGATAAGGTTAACAATGTGTTACAATTGGTGTGATTTTAGAGGTGTTTTTTTTTTTTTAGATATCTTGATTTTGTGTTAAATGTATTGCCAAAACTGGAATATGTGAGTTGCAAATATTGTTAACAGGTACACTTATAGTACTCATAATTGAATACTAACTACATAATGCCTATTAGCAAACCATTTTATACCATATATCAAAGTCTCTTATATCGATGTTTCATGAATGATAACTGTAGTTTTATTTGTTAGTTGGTTGGTTGTATATTGTTTATCGTCTCACTGAAGACTTTTGCACTCCTATAGAGACGTCACATTGCCTGTGAGGGACTGTACGATTCTGTAACCTCGGTGAGTACGGCCTTTGAGCAGGGAGGGGTCTTTATCGGGCCACTCCTACTGTGACACGGGACCTCTTCATTCGCGGTCTCATTTGAAGGACCTTCCCATTAAGTCGCCACTTACGACATACAAGGGGTTCTGAGGACCTATTCTAACCCGGATCCCCACGAGAGTGGTTTTATATGAATATTGCTGTCTTGTGATAAATGCTGAAAATGACTGTCACTGACACACATGTAACTACATGTGTGTTCTAGTATATCGTCTAAACTTTGTACATTTACAGTGATTGAGAACGAATTGTTATCTATATTTAGAAATGTAATGCAACCTTGACCGATTCTTGTGCCTTACAGAGTATAAGTTATATAATAGACATGCTTCCAGTATTCAATAATTAATTCAATTATTTACTGCCATCGTTGTACATGTAAATGCTGGTTAATTACTGTTAATTGACCTGATCAATCTGATGACTCAAAATGATAAAGAAACAACTTACTAATAACATTTAGTCTAAATGTTTCAACAGAAAGGGCAACTGATGAATCTGTTCCCATGCCGGTGATACTATATCGTCCTTTACCACTGCAATTTACTGAATGGAACGTCATTGATAAAATCATAGGCGATGAAGCAAAGTTGGTGGATATGTCCATGTCAGGACGGGACTGAGATTGCACCGTGCCGTCTGGAAGAATTCCCGCTATTTTTTCCTCACTTCCTTGACTTGACTCTGGGAGGAATGTGATGTTTAGGCTGACGAATGTGTTATCTAGGACAACACATTTTACGATGGCTGATGTCCCCTCCGAGTGGGTGGAATCATTACACGACACATCTATAATACCCGTAATGTTATAAATGTCTTGTATATCAAACGTTTTGCACTGATATTGTTGAAAACATAATGCATGATACACATAGGATATATAGCAAAAAAGCGTTATATTCACATACATCTTTCATCAAAGTAATGGAGAAATACACAAATTCTGAAAATCAGATTTAACGTCAAATTAGGCCCTATTCATACCCAGCAGACACAGGACTCAAAAGGACGTTCGTCAATATTTGGTTGCGATGATATATGACCATATTTGAAAGCCGAATTCATAATGCTTTCTTGTGATTATACATACATACATACATACATATATATATATATATATATATATATATATATATATATATATGTATATAAGATAAGATAAGATAAGATATTCTTTATTTCCTCCAAGGTAATGGAAAGTTATAAGTAATTGACAACTAGAACATTATATAATTAGATATGAACAGGAACAAACAAACATAATTATATATGTACAAAGTTACATTTTACGACAATCAAAGATAAAGAGATTTTTCAATTTGAAAACGTAATTTGAAACAATTTGAATTACTTTTTTCCATTTATCACGAGACAAATTTCCAAAGCTTGTACCATTAATACATCCCAGAAGAGAAAGATATTGTGTTTCAATACTTTGGCTCTCAAAGTTAAGATATTCTTCAAGGTCTAACAGATCCAATATATTCTCTAGTAAATGTTCTCTTTCTGATAAAACATTGAAGCAACTAAGCATTACATGCATGTTATAATTTAAATCATTTTTACCACACAAAGTACATTCTTTTGAAACTATTTTCATAGAAGCAAGTTGCAAGAGACAATTAATAGACCGTCGTTGACCAGGATTTTCATTAAGGATACACCAGATATGACTTGGTCTTAATTTACAATGAATTTTCATAAACAACGACATATGTTGACATTGTGATATTGCATTATGCCATTTTCTATCTTCTACTAGAAATACATTTTTAAAAACTAATTTCGTATTTTGTCAGAGTATCAATAATAATTTTTGTCACAAGAAACTTTTCAGCAACACAAACATTGGAGATAAATCTATATACTTTATTGTGAGTAGAGTTTTGATCTGCTCTATGCAGTCTACCGAATAATAATAAACGACATTTATCAATATAACCTTCCATAGTCCATAAACCTAGATTTGCAATGCACGAAAGAAATGGAGAATATTTTGAAAAACCTTGTATTATTCTAGAAAAATGTCTTTGGATATATTCAATTTTGTTCAGATCTTCTTTAGATAATGCTGTCCATAGCTCACAAGAACAAGAACAATTAGTTCTTGCAACATTTCACAGAAATAGTTCTACAATTTGATGGGGATCTACAACATCATGGATAATATGAAATAAAACATTGAAGCCATTTCTATTTGATATAAATGTATGTAAAACAAATTCCCACTCACAGCGTGTTCCTGGGGGTAGGGTTGTCATTATTGTTGTAGGCCCTGAATGGTTACAATAAAGTCTTATGCATACAAGTTTACTGTTAAACATCTACTATTTAACATAATTATTTGAAATAATGATGCGTTTTCCTTGATATCTACAGTAAATTGGAATATATCAATATCATTATGTGTTTAGAATATTATTGTCAATGATTTTGAATTTACGTCCCACTTCAAATGATATGATTGCCTTTAAATTTTATGACTGCTATTCCACCTTAAAGTTATATTTTATGATTACCAACAAATAGATAAGAACGTTATCAACACAGAGTAAGATTTCTTTTCATATTGTAGATCATGTGCTAACTTAATATTAAACATTTAAAAGAAATTACACATGAAATAAACTATAAAATTGAATCGAAGTCAAATTAAATGTGCTATCATTACTAATAGTGTTAATTAGGAGTAAAAAAACATTTTTACCAGGTGTTGTTACTTCCTCGCAAGTAAAACTTCCGTCACAAGGTACACAATATTTCTTTGTAAAGTCCATGCATTGGCCAGTAGGACATTGATTTCCCACGGCATACATTTTCCCTTCGATTTCCGAACAATCGACAAAACTATTGCAGTCATTGTTCGGATGTTTTCTGATAGATTGGTGCTCATATCCGTCACAAAAGTTACCTAAAATAAATTCTTCGTTACAATTCAAACAACAGAAAGAAAGACCAACAAGCCTTGTACAAACTAATCTGTCATGAATGAGATTGAAATTCTTCCTAGATTGTTATGAAATTATAGAAAATGTCTTACCAGGAATCACTGTTATGCGTGACTCCACAGAAGAGTGCACTGTCTCGTCGTCCTTCAGCACACATTTCACAGTCCCGTTATTGAACTCCATCGTCAAGTCCAGCAAAAATGTTATCGTTTCCGGGTTGTTACACGACACATTCGTTTTCCAATCAGACACAAGAAGGAACTGGGCAGTCGTTCCTGTGATGTTGATGTTAGTTATATTGTTCGTAGGATCCAGCATTTTTTCGGTCTCTGCTATTCTGTTTGAGTATCTAAAACCAGTCACAGCGTTCAGTTTGAATATTTGAACTTCCAAGTAGTTATTTCTCTCTTCCATTCCGGTGTGCTCCGTGGAAAATATATGATTGAGGCCTGCTCTAGCAAAAGGTTCGAAGATGTCGGGATGTAATTTCAATTCTGGTTTAGCTCCTTGCAATATGACAATAACATTCAGTAAGGATATGACCAAGTAATTCAGAAGTGATAATAGTTGATGGATAGAATTTAATAACACAGTGTTTAAGTACATGTAAACATGTATAATTAAGTACATCACAATGATTTTAAAATACTATTTACAGAACAAGATTACTAGGGAAATTATATGGATCAAACTAAATACTGTAAATGTATTACATTTGGCTGTGTATTCTATTTAGCGCCTTTGGCGGAACGTAGCTTCCGCTAAATCAAGTACATCGCTAAATGCCATCCGTAAATCTAGATGTTTAAAGTAATTCAGGAATGCGCTAAATCAAATCTACGCTAACTTGTTGAAAAAACAATTTCCGCCAAATATAATACGTTCACAGTACGTTGAAGTGCCTGACTACGCATAGATACAGCGAAACTGAATTGACAATTTCGCGTTTGAAATATATCAAAAATTCACAAATTGCTGAATACAAATACATAATGTAGGCAAATAAGTAAACGTTAAATTAATTACCTTCCACAATAAACGTCATATTGGGAGCGGTTATTATAGAATTGTTCTTTGTCGACATTTTGCAACCACACATTCCTTGATCTTCGCACTCCACACTGGATATTCTCAAGATCAGTCGTTCATCCCCACTAAACGATTGTGTTGTTACAGAGTATCTCGCATTAGTTATAAGCATTGAGGCCGTTCCTGAACTATTCATAACAGCAATTTCGGCACCATCTTTAGATAAAATGATTTCCTGAAATATTGATGACGCACTCCGGGCTATGCATTCTATTTCTTGGAAACTTTTTGTCAGGTTTGATTTGATATATTCAAAAAATGCAACACCTGAAATAAAGTAATGTATATTGTTATTTTATACACACACTCATGTACATATCGTTATTTTATTTTTGAAATGTATATATTATTTTCATCTTTTTGAAACAGGTGCTCTCCCGTGGGGATCCGGGTTAGAATAAATCCTCAGTACCCCTTGCTTGTCGTAAGAGGCGACTAAATGGGATGGTCCTTCGCCTGAGACCATAAAAACCGAGGTCCCGTTTCACAGTACGTGTGGAACGATAAAGATCCCTCCCTGCTCAAAGGCCATAAGCGCCGAGCATAGGCCTAAATTTTGCAGCCCTTCACCGGCATTAGTGACGTCTCCATATGAGTGAAATATTCTTGAGAGGAACGTTAAACAATATTCAATCAATCAATACAACAGTTATGTGGGTCGTTTCTACGATGGTATGTTTGTTCATTCGTTCATTAATAAGACCTTTCTTGATTAGTTTGTTCAGCCCTGCATTCAAAATTTAAGACAAATCTCTTTTCGAATGCCTTAAAACTCGCAGAAAGTATTACTTATATGACGTCCTTGATTCATATTGGTTTTCAAAGTCAAGTATGAGAGGTGAGGGTCACTGAAATGGATATTGGGAATTGTTTCAAAAAGAGCATCAAAATGCCAGACAGGCACCAAATATGCAAACTTTAGTTCCTAGTGGTGTTAATGAAAGGTGAAGATAACGAACAGTGATCAATATTGTACTCGATACATTAAGGCACTGAAATGGAAATTTCGAAAATCTTTGTATACAATACTAAATCATAAGCTGCAATTCTTATTCAGGTTTATCAAACTTTCAGAAATGAAAAACTACATGTATTTCATGTTGGATCACAAGAAGGAAAGTAAGTTCCCTGTAGTTTTTGTTATGTGCTATGTACATATTTGATTTCAAATAGACGTGCTGAATGCTATCGTACGCAAACATCTTGATTCCTACAAGTGTTCAAGTTTAAATCAAAGTTACTAGATGAAAATCCCCTGTGTTTCTCATTTCGAAAACTCCTGTGGGTCTTTTATATTATGATACGCCATGTTGTGATAGGATACCCCGCTTTTTCATATATCTTCCGAAATACGTGCAAAGTGCATTTTCTCATATTTTACTAGGGAACAAATGCTTCATCTAACGTTACAAGAAATTGGGACATTTGATCGTATTAGTTCACTCCATTGTTTATTATACATACCAGCAGATGATACATTCAACGTCTTTTCAGCAATCTTAGTCTTATTCAGCACAGTGTTTCATACAACACAGCGGACTATGACGCCGTTTTGATTGGAAGTCAGCGGAAGAGGGGGACCACCAACCCAGTTGAAATCAATGGAACAGTCGGTGTTAGGTCCAGTCCCAAAATCTGGACCGGGAATTGTGAAAAGAGTGTTGGAATCTTTGATTAATTCAGCATGAAAGTAACTATAATCTGGATCCACTTTCGTTGTACAATTGAAGGTCATGAGATCATCTTCGTTGTAATGTACCTTAGAGTCGATGCTTACTTCTGACATAGGAGCTGGAAGTACAAACAATTCTGAATATTGAAAGTTGTGTTTTAGGTATTATATAAAACTAAAATAGAGTCCCCTCATCCGCAATGGAATCAATCTCAGAATAAACATTATCATGTTATATGATTAATCACAATAGGCTTGTAATTTTGATAAGCAAAAAAGCAAAATTTACCCATAACCTTGACCTTAGGGGTCTGACATTCGTTCAATTTGCTATGCTTTTAACAGTCTAAAAATGTTTTAGGCATACCAGGTGCCATTATTGGATGATCACACCAGTGTGTGCTTGTGTGAAAAACAAAAAAGTGAATATAACAAACCGTGATCAATCTCATACATGTAACTCCTACAATGAATACAAAATCAAGAGTTGGGCAAACACGGACCTCTGGATATACCAGAGGTGGGATCGGGTGACAAGGAGAAGTAAGCATCCCATGTCGATCAGTCATACCCTCTGTGAACCCTATATTTTGTAATCCGTAGTCAAAATCAGTGTGTAAAGAACGGCCTAATAATTGGTTTGGAACAGGTCACACTGCATTTGACCCAATGACAGGTTGTATTGGAAAACTAGATCCTTATGAAGACCACACGATTTGTGAAATGCTGACTTTCAACTAGACTGCTGACACTCCTACAGCATCAACTTGTTTGTCAGTAGCTTGCCTCGATTCAAAAACTTATCATACACACAAGCTCTTTCATATCCAATCAGATGAGAGACATAAACACCATATGCAGGTGATAATGGAATATTGCTTCATAAATACGTGGAGTTGACGATGGAGAAGCTTAAATTATCCCGTTGAGTTATTAGTTTGTCGTTATCATCTATGTTCAATAAAACAGTCGATTTTCGATTGACCTATGTCAGATACGTCGACTATATGCGCCATATCTAATTGTTTAGCATTCATTAACCAGCAATTTATCGAGGGTAATATTTAATACATAGTACATCGTTTCCATTAGGAACAATGATTAAAAATAAAACAGTTAAAGTTAACAAAAAATGAGGGGATAACATTTTCTTCTATAAAGCCCGACTTGCCCACTACAATCTATTAACATGGCAATGGAATGAAGATATCAAGTTTGGGTATGTTTCCCTTCTGTATTTGAGAGTCACTTACCTGTCACGGAAATTGCATTGAACTTGACCACCTTAGTCGGAAAAGTGTCGTTCATAATCACAGAGCAATACACTTTATAACTGTTGTCCCAGGAGCAGATTTCGGTTGTTGGTTCCGTTAGATTCAGAGTCACCATCACATCCACTGTATCACCATTCATGCGGATACTAGCATTAAATCTGTCCAGGGACGATGGGTTTTCAAAAGATTGGTTGTAATCTAATTTCCCGATGACGTGTGACACCCCGCCCGAATCGACTGATACGTTGATTTGAAGCCATTCTCCGTGCGGAGTGACTACGCACGCTTGTAATGTCGTGAGTTCTCCAACAGTTGCAACTATACTGGAAACATGGACATCTGAAATTGATTTAATTCAATTCGATTTAATTCAATTTCAAGGCTTTAATGATTGTTTTATTCATTGGAATTTGCAAAGAGCGATGATGACTGTTTTCTGTCCCTTTCTTAAGTTACTATTCGAGATAGAATTACATATATTATAATTCCTATATGAAACTTAAGGATGCCACCTTGTTTCATCACAGTAAACATTCGTTCGTATTCTGTTGTCACAAGTCAGTAATGATGCCACGAAAATGAAATAAACATAGAGTAAATTCGTGATTAGAAAACGTTTACATTTCAAAATTAAGGATATCTCCCTCATGCATAGCTCTGATCCTTGGACGAATTTGGCTCCAGTTGTTTTTTTTTTAGGGGGGGGGTGGCACTCTAGTGATCCTTTTAGCTCTTACAAGTTTTTTGTCATTTAGAATTTCCAAAATTTCGGCTTGAGCATCACTGAAGAGACATTATTTGTCGAAATGCGCATCTGGTGCATCAAAATTGGTACCGTATAAGTTTTACATTACTAACATAATGTGTAAATTCATGATATATATGAAATATCTGACAATAGTATGATGACCTGACGTATATCTGCTAAATACCTTACCTGCTGTATATTTCACTGGTTCAGTTGTAGCTGACGATGACACATTCAGCGTCTTTTCAGTTGTCTTAGTCGTATTCAGTACAGTGTTTCTTACAACACAGCGGATTATGACGCCGGTTTGATTGGAAGTCAGCGGCGGAAGAAATTGACCACCAACCCAGTTGAAATCAATGGAACAGTCGGAGTTAGTTCCAGTCCCAAAGTCTCCACCGGAATTGTTGTAAAAAATGTTGGAATCTTTGATTAATTGAACATCAAAGTAACTATAATTTGGATCCCCTTTCGTTGTACAATTGAAGGTCATCAGATCACCTTCGTTGTAATGTACCTTAGAGTCGATGCTTACTTCTGACATAGGAGCTGGAAGTACAAACAATTCTGAATATTGAAAGTTGTGTTTTAGGTATTATATAAAGCTAAAATAGAGTCCTTTCATCCGCAATGGAATCAATCTCAGAATAAACATTATCATGTTATATGATTAATCACAATAGGCTTGTAATTTTGATAAGCAAAAAAGCAAAATTTACCCATAACCTTGACCTTAGGGGTCTGACATTCGTTCAATTTGCTATACTTTTAACAGTCTAAAAATGTTTTAAGCATACCAGGTGACATTACTGGATGATCACACCAGTGTGTGCTTGTGTGAAAAACGAAAAAGTGAATATAACAAACCGTGATCAATCTCATACATGTAACTCCTACAATGAATACAAAATCAAGAGTTGGGCAAACACGGACCTCTGGGATCGGGTGACAAGGAGAAGTAAGCATCCCATGTCGATCGGTCATACCCGTCGTGAACCCTATATTTTGTAATCCGTAGTCAAAATCAGTGTTTAAAGAACGGCCTAATAATTGGTTTGGAACAGGTCACACTGCATTTGACCCAATGACAGGTTGTATTGGAAACCTAGATCCTTATGAAGACCACACGATTTGTGAAATGCTGACTTTCAGCTAGACTGCTGATACTCCTACAGCATCAACTTGTTTGTCAGTAGCTTGCCTCGATTCAAAAACTTATCATACACACAAGCTCTTTCATATCCAATCAGATGAAAGACATAAACACCATATGCAGGTGATAATGGAATATTGCTGCATAAATACGTGGAGTTGACGATGGAGAAGCTTAAATCATCGCGTTGAGTTATTAGTTTGTCGTTATCATCTATGTTCAATAAAACAATCGATTTTCGATTGACCTATGTCACATAAGTCGAATATATATGCGCCATATCTAATTGTTTAGCATTCATTAACCAGCAATTTATCGAGGGTAATATTTAATACATAGTACATCGTTTCCATTAGGAACAATGATTAAAAATAAAATAGTTAAAATTAACAAAAAATGAGGGGATAACATTTTCTTCTATAAATCCCGTCTTACCCACTACAATCTATTATCATGGCAGTGGAATGAAGATATCAAGTTTGGGTATGTTTACCTTCTGTATTTGAGAGTCACTTACCTGTCACGGAAATTGCATTGAACTCGACCACCTTAGTCGGAAAAGTGTCGTTCATAATCACAGAGCAATACACTTTATAACTGTTGTCCCAGGAGCAGATTTCGGTTGTTGGTTCCGTTAGATTCAGAGTCACCATCACATCAACTGTATCACCATTCATGCGGATACTAGCATTAAATCTGTCCAGGGACGATGGGTTTTCAAAAGATTGGTTGTAATCTAATTTCCCAATGACATGTGACACCCCGCCCGAATCGACTGATACGTTGATTTGAAGCCATTCTCCGTGCGGAGTGACTATGCACGCTTTTGATGTCGTGAGTTCTCCAACAGTAGCAACTATACTGGAAACATGGATATCTGAAATTGATTTAATTCAATTCGATTTAATTCAATTTCAGGGCTTTAATGATTGTTTTATTCATTGGAATTTGCAAAGAGCGATGGTGACGGTTTTCTGTCCCTTTATTAAGTTACTATTCGAGATAGAATTACATGTATTATAATTCCTATATGAAACTTAAGGATGCCACCTTGTTTCATCACAGTAAATCTTCGTTCGTATTCTGTTGTCACAAGTCAGTAATGATGCCACGAAAATGAAGTAATCATAGAGTGAATTCGTGATTAAAAAACGTTTACTAACATAATGTGTAAATTCGTGATATATATGAAATATCTGACAATGGTATCTAATCAGTTATTTACCAGATGGGAAAATACGAAAATTTTGAACATTTGTTGCATTTTCGAGTAAATGTTTTTTGTTTTGTTTTCTTTTTTTAATTCCTTACTTTATATAGAAAATGCATTCACAAACAATGTTATCGTCTCCGAAATACATGTATTTTCGACAGTCATCTATTTACATATATTCCATTAAATTTATCAAACGTTTCAATCATTTTCATTTTCTGATATTTTATGGGGCCAGATATTAAAAAGGTTCTCAATATACATGTAGTTCTACTCTTCTTTGTTACTTCATGGGTAATGTATCCACAGTATGATGACCTGACGTATATCTCCTGAATACCTTACCTGCTGTATATTTCACTGGTTCAGCTGTTGCTGTGGTTTCTGGTGCTGTTGTCGACGTGGAACTGTCGGTTGTGGATACTGTTACTGGTGATGTCGTCGATGTGGAACTGTCGGATGTGGATACTGTTGCTGGTGCTGTAGTCGATGTGGAACTGTCGGTTGTGGATACTGTTACTGGTGATGTTGTCGATGTGGAACTGTCGGTTGTGGATACTGTCACTGGTGATGTCGATGTGGAACTGTCGATTGTGGTTATTGTTACTGGTGCTGTAGTCGATGTGGAACTGTCGGTTGTGGTTTCTGTTGCTGGTGCTGTAGTCGATGTGGAACTGTCGGTTGTGGATACTGTTACTGGTGCTGTAGTCGATGTGGAACTGTCGGTTGTGAATACTGTTACTGGTGCTGTAGTCGATGTGGAACTGTCGGGTGTAGTTTCTGTGGAACTGTCGGTTGTGGTTACTGTTACTGGTGCTGTAGTCGATGTGGTACTGTCGGGTGTGGTTTCTGTGGAACTGTCGGTTGTGGTTTCTGTTGCTGGTGCTGTAGTCGATGTGGAACTGTCGGTTGTGGTTTCTGTTACTGGTGCTGTAGTCGATGTGGTACTGTCGGGTGTGGTTTCTGTGGAACTGTCGGTTGTGGTTTCTGTTGCTGGTGCTGTAGTCGATGTGGTACTGTCGGATGTGGTTCCTGTGGAACTGTCGGTTGTGGTTTTTGTTGCTGGTGCTGTAGTTGATGTTGTTGTTGAACTAGTTGTTATGGGATCTATTACATAAGTCTCAACATTTACCGTGATAGTCAAACTCGTTGTTATGACCTTAAAATTAGACAACTGTGTATGACTGGAATTTATTGGTGTTAGGGAGCTGTTGATATCTTTTTGGACCGTTTCCTCGATGATTATAGTAGTAGTGAACTCGTAGTACACCTTGTATTGAACCACTATGCTTCCGTTCCTGTGAAAATGATTGAAAATGATTGTAACTAGGTCTCATAGTCCGGTGTCCAGTGATATTATCTAATTATATTATTTGATATATACAATTTTGAATTAGAGTCACTCCATCCTCTAGATAGTGGTGTCTCACTATTATGGGTTCAAAGTAGTTTATTTGATAAATAATCAAAGACAATATATGTATTTGCCACATTTTTATAAGATGTCAGACATTCATAAACAAAAGTATATGTCAATATCAATAAGTGCATATTTACGTAAAACAGCATCATAAAAGTGCATAAAAACTAATAAAAATGATAAAATTTTAATTTTAACAATTTAAAAAAACTGCATTTTATAAATGTATATAAATTAATGGTGGATATCGGAGAAATCATTGTAAAATAGACCTACAACAGAGAAAATCCCGGTCTGGGAATTTGCCCTTGGCATCTTTAATCAGAATGTGTAGACTTTTTCAGCATCATAGTTTACCCTTTTTTATTGTACCCAGTGAGTAAAGAATTTACAAAAATATGTTTCTTCCATGCACACATTTAATCTGCAAACGCCTATGACGTTACATAATGGCGGAGTTACCTTAAGCTAATATTCCACCAATTCATGCCATATAACCTAGACGAGAGCAGTTTATGCCGTATTATACCTTATCAAAACAAATTCTGATGCTGTTTTACTCAAACTGATATCATAAAACTGAAACCTGCTCACTTTTGATCTCAGTTTTACGTTGTTTTTTTTTTAATATAGCCATCTTATAAACGTGGAAACTAAATTCAATGAAAGCTCTTTCAATCATACAAGTACGGATTCTGAATTTGTTATGAAGTAACACCGTTATCACAACGTATTGAAAATCTGTATCATGACGTCATCCGCAGCCTATCCCATAGCAAACCAATTCATGAAATACATGTACAAACTGGTTTATAATCATACTCACCTGAAATTAGTCACGTCACAATGTTGGTATTTATCTCCGTATTCCGAAGAGTTTTTCTGCAGCGCATCTTTAATCTTAAAATAGATAAAAAGTTCTGTTTTTACTACTGGATTCAAACAGTACCATAGTATTCAAAATTCAGAGAGGATATACGTGTATATTCTATGATAAGCCGAACCCAATGCAGCATATGACCCGAATGTTGTCAAAGCAGTATAACTATATAAGATGGAAAAAATCATTCAAAAGATAAAAACAAGATACCCATGGGTTCATATCTCTCACCTGAGCAAATACAAGGTCAAACCTTCTCTCAATGTTCATGGAGGGGGAAATACTTAAATATCCACTACATCAAAATACTATTGCTAGCAATTAACATATACATGTACACTTTTGTGGTTCTTGAAAAGATTTCATGCAAAACCTTTAATCCCTTTTGTAGTCCCGTGTAAACATCAGGAACAATGTTGACGACCAACCTTACGCGGTCACTATATAAATACCCTAGCAGTTCTTCAGAGGAAGAGATACTGTCTATTCACATGTAAATTCAACAGTCATCAATATCATAACTCCTATAAAGAATACAAAAATAATAGTAGGACAAACAAGGGCCCCTGAACATACCAGAGCCTTATATCTTATTACGTTCTTGTTTCCCGGTAGTCATGTTGTGAAAATGCTTGTGCTACCTGAGATTGTTTGTTTCTTTATATGTATAGTTTTATATATGTACATGTATATTGTTTTACGTCCCGTCGAGAAAGTTTTACTCATATTGAGAAGTCACCAGATGTATTTGAAGCACCACAAATTTAGACCTATGCTTAGCGCTCAAGGCCGTAGAAGTGAGGGTTCTTTAACGTGTCAACGCCTGCCGAGACACGGGACCTATGTTTTTAAGGTCATATCCAAAAGTCTTGTGATTCTCACTTCTAAATGCCGAGCGTTTGTTGAAGGAGCAATTAATCACTACCTATAATAATGCCTTAAGTTTGACGGGGCTATATGGCACCTGAAAAGAAATATTTCAAACCAATTCACTATGTATTCATGTGCAAAACCTTCATCACCAATCATGGCCTCATTAGGACTCAAAAAGTCGACAAACTTAAATCTTCTTTGAATTAGGAATTTTTTTTTAAAAAATCGGCCTTTCTGATTAGGTGGGTTTTTCAAACACGTGTATCCCACCCTATATTTACATGTTCCTGACTCTATCCTCACACGTGCATCCCACCCTATGTTTACATGTTTCTGACTCTATCCCAACACGTGCACCTCACCCTATATTTACATGTTCTTGACTCTATCCCTACACGTGCACCCCACCCTATGTTTACATGTTCCTGAATCTATCCCGACACGTTCACCCCACCCTATATTTACATGTTCCTGACTCTATCCTCACACGTGCATCCCACCCTATGTTTACATGTTCCTGAATCTATCCCTACACGTGCACCCCCCCCCTATGTTTACATGTTCCTGGCTCTATCCCTACACGTGCACCTCACCCTATATTTACATGTCCCTGACTCTATCCCGACACGTGCACCCCACCCTATATTTACATGTTCCTGACTCTATCCTCACACGTGCATCCCACCCTATGTTTACATGTTCCTGACTCTATCCCTACACGTGCACCCCACCCTATGTTTACATGTTCCTGAATCTATCCTGACACGTGCACTCCACCCTATGTTTACATGTTCCTGACTCTATCCCGACACGTGCACTCCATTCTATGTTTACATGTTCCTGACTCTATCCCAACACGTGCACTCCATCCTATGTTTACATTTTCCTGACTCTATCCCTTCGGAAGGAACCTGTCTCTTCAAACTTGAATGCCTTTACTCAATGATGTTTTAGGTATGATTGTACTGATTTTTTGTTTAAATTAAAACTCAAACTGTGAAAGGTTTACGGACGATAGACTAACGATAGACAAACATTTTCACAATGATTCCTGTGGGAACCTGGGTTAGAATAGGTCCTCAGTTCCCATTGCTTGTCATAGAAGGCGACTAAATGGTTCGGACGAGACAGCAAAAACTGAGACCCCGTGTCACAACAGGTGTGACACGATAAAGATCCCTCCCTGCTCAAAGGTCGTAAGCACCGAGCATAGGCCTAAATTTGTAGCCCTTCACCAGCAATGGTGACGTTTCCATAGGAGTGAAAGATTCTAGTGAGTGACGTTAAACAATATGCAATCAATTTCACAAGATCGGTAATTGTATAGGTAAAAAACTAAAAACGAAAAAGAATTTTTTAAATTTTATAGATAGATAGATTGATAGAAAGTGTGTGTAAGTGTACGTGTGTGCGAAACCAATATAATATGCTTATCGCATGGCTTCATGGGAACAATCAAACTATCATCCCGAGGTAGGATTAGACCTGGAAAACTGTTGCCCAAGACCGATGATTAGTTCACCTTTCTTCTAAGTCACGAGACAGAGAAAAAAAGTGCGACTGAGATCAAAAGTGAGTTTTTATGGCCCCAGAGATTGAAATTAACATTGTTAATATTGATTAAATCATGAAAACACCACAATTGAAAAAAGGAACATTGGGAACTTTATCCTGCTTTGGTTCAAAATCGTGCATTTTCATTGGACAAGAAGTATTTGGTGGGGTTTAGAATTAGGATGCCCACCGAGAGACCAACATGTCCATACCTACTTTTAACGAACAATTTCACAACAGAAATGGTAAATGTGTTTGACAAGCCATGAATCATTTATACAAACAGCGAAAAGATGATACTGAAGGAAAGATAAAGACAAACATTCATCGTTTTTAATACATACTGCGCCACCTAATTCTGTACTCAAATTCTTGAATTTTGGAGAAGACGAATTGGCGAGTTCTTCATAGAATACTTGGTCTAGACTCATTTCACCGAATACTACACCTGTAAAGTAACATAATTTGCTATATGATATAACTTAAATGACTCGTTTTCTTTTCATACAAATATCTTTATACATACCTGTTTATAGACATAAAACAATTTTAAAAGATTTGAATCTGATTTTTGTGTTATTGGCAATCCTTTTGGAAATGGATGTACAATTTCTAAATGGAAAGGAAGTCATAAAAAACAAAAAGGAAAACAATTGATCATCATGCTTTGGAACAGAGTATTAAACTGGACTTTTGTACTTATTTTGTACTTGATTTATTCGCATAAACTTGATTCATTTATTGATGTCAACACGACAGAATTATAGCAACAGAAATCAATCCTTACATTAAAGCAATGTATACTCATATCTTCCAACAATGTAGACATAAAAATGTTTCAGTGTACAGTAAAACACGCTAATAGCGAACTGCAGTGTACAAACAATTTTGATTCATTGTAAACGTAATTCGGTATATTCAATAAGTTTATAACTCTTGAAATCTTAAAATTACAGTAAATGAAAATCACCTCGTTGAATTCATTATAATAGTGTTTGCTGTACCCGCATTTTTGTAATTTATAATATACAAAATAGTTTTGGTTGGGGTGCACTCAAAATATGTAAAAATTCATCTCATAAAAATTCAGTCTAGGAGTTTGTACATAAATTGCGATAATTTCTCTTGAAATTAAAGATGGAATATGAAAAGGGGTGTCATATTCTTTCAAGTTTCATTACAAGTAGTAGGTACATGTACTTTATGCAGTAGTTTTCACATTACATATACATACGATTTCAGCTACATGTAGTTCGACAGCAATCAGTGAATCAGAGATATTCTTACACGATTTTCAATGGTTTCTAATGAGTAACATTTAATGGTGCAAAAATATAACCCAAAACATTCCTAAAGATGGCCCTATAACCAAAAAATAGCTTTAGATTTACAGTTCAATTTCAACCTAAGCTCGATGCCCCAAAGCTAAACACATCTAAACTGCGATTCTGAAATTGTCGTTTTAAATTGTGAGTTGAAAGGTCCAATGCTTAGAGAATTGAAAACTTTAGTCAATAAAATGATTAAAGCTTTAAAGGCTTGAATTGAAAACACCGACTGAAAGCAAACTATTGTGTTCTAAACGACATGTAACTCATAGCAAAATTAGCATTTCCTCAGAAATTCATTTCACCTTCACACCTAAAAAGTATTTGCATGGCAGAAGATGAATGAGATGTTTGCTGAGATAAACTACCAATAGACAGACATGTCCCCCTGTACCATAGTTTCATTTCAAAAGGGAAAATAACTCGGAAAAAGAGTCCAAACTTCTGCAAACCGAGGAAATTCTGTGTGATAACTGCTGGCCGGTTTAAACAATTTTTACCGAAACACTACGTTATCACTAAAATAACAATATATCAACATCTAAAGAAGGGCATTGAATATGCAATACAACAATAATTTGCTGTTTGCTTCATGATTATACATGTAGCAATATCATTGAAAATAGATCAACGTTTTGTATCCATAACCTGATTTTTTCTGCGCATTCATACAAATACTTACAATATTTTATAGAGGCGTCCTCTTCATCTCCTTTTGAAAATTAAGAAGAAAAGTATCATAAATGTATCCATATGTCAAATGATGAATGGTAAAACTGAATGTTATTTATATATGACGTCATAAAGTTAGTACTTTTTTTTTTAGGTTTTTGAATGTTTTGTATACATGTAACAAATACTTATTAGCTGGGCGTCTTCGTCAAGAAGACTGAATTTCAACAGTCTTGATTAAAGTCAGCATTTAGCAAATTCTATGGTCGTCATAACGATCTAGTTTGACAATACTGCTTGTCATTGAGTCAAATGCTGTCTGACGTGTTTCATACCAATTGTTAGACCGTTCTTTACACTCTGATTTTGACTATGGATTACCCCGTTTACCTTGATCACGATATAGGACTCGCGGTGGCCAGATAGGTTAATGCATGTTTCCGTTTCACTTCTTTTATCATCAAAAGTGAAAACCAATCTTGTAACAAGAGACTCATGGGCCACCCCGCTTCCCCGAGTCACCTTGACCCATATCTAAAGAATTTATTGGGACCCCAACCTACTCCCGGAGGGGGGGGGGGGGCATAATTTTTACAAACTTGAATCTGTACTATATCTGACAGGAAGCTTTCGTGTAAATGTATACTTCTCTGGCCTAATAGTGTTTCAGAAGAAGATTTCTAAAGACTTTCTTTTTATATATTTGTATGTAAAACTGTGATCCCCTATTGTGGTCCTAACCTACCCCATGGGGTCATGATTTTAACAAACTTGAATTTGCACTATGTTAGGAAGCTTTGGTGTAAATTTGTACTTTTCTGGACCAGTGGAAGCTTTCGTTTAAATGTATACTTTTCTGGCCTAATAGTTCTTGAGATACAGATTTTCAAAGATTTTCCCATACATTTGTATGTGAAACTGTGATCCCTTATTGTGGCCCCATCCTACTCCGAGGGTCATGATTTTAATAAACCTGAATTTGCACTATATCAAGCAGCTTTCATGGAAATTTAAGCTCTTCTGGTCCAGTGGTTCTTGAGAATATTTTTAATGACCCCACCCTATTTTTGCATTTTTTTTTTATCATCTCTCCTTTGAAGGGAACATGGCCCTTCATTTGGATAAACTTGAAAGCCAAGTTTTGTTGAAATTGGCACAGTGGCTCTAGATAAGAAATCGAAAATGTAAAATGGTTTACAGACAGACTCACTTTAGCTTTCAGCTTAGGTGAGCTAATAACAGTTGATTGACAGGTTTGTTATGTTTGCAGTTTTATTTTCATAATCATAGAGTAAAGAAGAAAAAAAAACTATTAAAATTCTCTGTTTCCCAGTATACTTGCACATGGGGCTAGAACTACAGCGTACTAATATTTTGATATGGGATTATTTTCTAATTGATTCCTACGCATTATTTACTTTCCTGGTGGACTACTTTTGAGACGATAACAGTTCTAATTGAAAACGAAGCATGCGTAGTGCCCTCTGGAGAAGTGGCGACATGTGTACATACTTGTAACATATACATCAGAATTATTAAAGATATATTTGAGCAGTGGAGGTGTGAAGAGGAGTTAACATAAAATCACTTTTTTAAAATACGACTAGATATAGTACACGGAATCCTCTTTCTACGTGGTGTTTCTAATAATACTTTCCCTTGCCATCAATCATTCATAAATATACATTAGAAAGTCATCGTTTTGACCTTGCATTGAATAGACCAGATTATCGTTAATACCAAATTCATCAATACTTTGTCGAAATAGCCATGTATTATTCATTATTTCATATAGTTTAACATACTGACAAAATTTGTATGTGTTTTCCATCATCGAAAAAAACCCTAATCAATACGGTACATATACCTTTAATTTTGTACTAAAAGGTGATAAATCGTTATATTTCTATCGTCATATCACACAAAATGATGTGAAGCCAGTAATTAATATAACATTGGAAAAGAGCTTAACAAAACAACACAAATTCAAATCTCAATAATGAATTTTACGTTTCTGAGGAGCCAAATTGGCGAAAACAATATCCTTTCTGGTAAATATTAATTAGTACGTATGCTATAATTACCCTTTTGTGTCAAAAACCAGGCAAGGACAGCTGCAATGCCTCCGATTAAAAGAACTCCCAAAATGATGCCCACAATGGTTCTTTTGCCCCTTTTCTTATCTCTAAGGTATACTGGCTCCCTGTCGTATCCATTGTCACGAAACTCGCGAGCATTCTGAGGGGGCATTTTGGTGTCATGCTGAAGCGTGGGCTTAAAATACAAATGTTTGAAAATATAACAAAAATACATGATATCTAAAGATAAACTAAGAGTATTTACAGCAATTATCGATTCCTTACTCCAAAACAAGAGTACTTACAGCAATTATCGATTCCTTACTCCGAAACGAGAGTACTTACAGCAATTATCGATTCCTTACTCCGAAACACAATGCTGTATGTCGGATTCAACAGGGATAAAAGTCCGGCCTTCATAAGTACGTGTAAACGTTTGAGCGATTGCTGAAGTCTAGTGGTTATGGCGTTCGTTCGCAACCGGGAGGCCCGTGTTCGAACCTGGCGCCTTACCTTGATCAAGCAAACGCACTTAATATGGGTAAGTGAAAGTCAAGGAACTTTCGGACTTGACCTATCTTGTGTCATGGAAGGCGTTGGCAGGACAATAAACCCTCACTGCTACAGCCCTTGTATAAGTCAGTTTGTAGTATTTCACCTAACGTTGGTGACTTACTACATGAGTGAAAAATTCTCGAACGGAATGTAAAACAATACACAGAGAAGGCACGGACATGTCCCTAACAATGAGTTTCTAGAAGTTTTTTTTTCTACTACGTCCCCTAGTGGCCTTGACCTTTGACCAAAAAATCAATAGAGTTTTGTTTTTTTAATTTCTTCCTAACAAAGCTATATCTAAAGTATCATATCAATCGAGCAAAAAAAATTATATCCGTAGAGTGTTCAAAAGCTTTTTCTATGAAATCCCGTGGTGACCCTTCACCTTTGCCCTCTTGACCCCAAAATCAATACGATATACAATGGTACATGTGAAGTATCAAATCAACTGAACAAACACTGTGGCCTATAGAGTGTCTACAAGCTCAATGTTACACAAAGACACAAACGGTTCTGTTACTATATCCTCTTGTAATTGAATTACGAGGGGATAACACAAGTAAATTTCAAAAGCTACAGTCATCTTCACAAGTCAAGGGTTATTGATTCGTTAAAAATGTAACGAATCAATAACCCTTGACTTGTGAAGATGTAACTACAGTATATATAAATGATAGACGAAAGAAGATTTATATACATGTATGTTTACAAATGTATATTTATGTTTATCAGCTTCTATTACCCAAACTCTGCTCACCGTAGCTCGTTTTTGCTGTCATAAAAAATCTGAACAAAGAATGATTGAGATTGAAAATTTGTCATTTATTACAATACCAAATGACGAAAGAAATCTTCAACATAAGATTTTGGGGGAAATCAGATAATACATTCTACATGAAAGTACCTGCAAAGCTAAATTACTCAAAGTCTGATTTCTCCCAAAGAAGACAAAATAACTTAAATAATGCTACGCTATAAGATGACAAATAAAAATTCATCAAAACAAACCCAGAGCAAAAAGATGGCGAACAAATATATATTTTCTCCTCTTCATAATTCAAAAGCTTTATACATGCAGATTATCATGGAATATATAATACTAGTAAAACCGGTTCCATTGCAATCTGTGAGAAGTATCGCCCAAACATTTGCATACTCGATCATGTTAAGTGACACGCTGTTCTTGGAACAACAGTAGGACAAAGTCATATTTCACTTAACATTCTACTCATCATGCTCATATAGCTAAAATGTATTTGTTCAAACCTTCATTAAATCAGATTGCTGTAATAATACATAGACGTTTCGTCATCTTACAAGTTCATGTTCAATCATTTTTGGCTTTGTATTATATTGATGAATATATAGAGAAATATTGCTCCATATTTCAAAATCGATTCTCTATACTTCCATTGAAAAAGTCAATAAATAACTAACTAGTGCATTTTATGATTATCGTAGTAAATTGGATGAAATATATCATCTAAAATAGATTCTGATTATGATAGAGCATTTGGACAACAACTTATTACAACTTATTACTTACACATATATGTGCGTGTGTGTTTATGAAATATGTATTAGAATATACGCATACCAGTACATCATACTGCAGAAATTGTTTTAATTAGTGTTGATGCTGGGGGGAGGGGGGGGGGGGGGCTTAACATGAGGTTAGTTATTTATATTGGTCATACCTTACAGGGTAGTGAAAAACTAAAGAAAACGAAGCTATGAGTTAAATACAGAATAGTAAATCATTTGATTAGGGTTAAATGACATTTTAATCAGTTAAAATCGTATATTAAAATATTCGTCAATTTTCTGCATTTAAAGAAATCCTGTTTCATACATACATGACGTGAATTTCATTAGAACACATATTTGTATGTGTATGTCATATAAATCGGCACTTGTATTTATTTTTCGCATTGTGTAATGTATGGTCTTTGATTTAAATTCATCATTTGATCATTCAACATTGTTATTTTAGGGTACGAATTATCTTTCTGTTTCAGACGGAAATTTTGTATTCTGTGATACCAGGACACCATGCATATAACGCAGGTTTATTTTACGTGCACATCGTACTAAAACTAATAGTTTTATACAAAAAGGTTTTAAACTTGTAAAGAGAAGAAATACCGATCAGGTATTTATGTGCACCCATTCGTTCTCATTTTGTTGTTTAGAGATCAACGAACCTGGCAACACTTTGAATGGCCGTGGTTTATCTAAAAATGTGCTAAATTCATCACATCTTTGTTTTCCTATTCCCTGTGTATATTTTGCTATTTCATGCTTTGATAAACATTAATGTAGCTCCACCTTCATGTGATTTATCAACATTAATGGTTGAAAGTGACAAACTGTATTAATTTCCCCTGAATATAGTTTAATTCAATTGATAACCAAAGAAAATGTGTATGTTGCCACCTTTGAGACTTGCAAAACTGGGGTATAGGTCAACATCAGAAAATCGCACATTTCGTAAAACAGAATAATAAAAAATAGATAAAAACTGTTTAAAATGATTTTTTTTAATGCCAACGATTTAGAAAAACTGCCAATATATATAGATATGCATAAATTAAAAGGTAGAGGAAATACCAGCATGGGAGTTATTGCCCTTGACACCTTTTTTTTTCCATTGAACATAATTGATTATCTATGGAAAATATAACCCTTTTCACAATTAATAGTCTGCCTTTTTTCTATCCAGGGAATAAAATTCCTCTGAAAGATATGCATTGCATTTGTATTATGCGCAAAGTTTGATTTAATAAAGATTTTTGCAAAAACCTATGACATCACACGAGGATAGATCTACCTTAAATTCGATATTCTAAGGACTGATACCCGGATAAACGATTTCTACGCCGCGATGTTCATGTTTAAATGAACAATGCATTTTCTGACAATTTTTCCAAGGTAATTCTGTCCAGTAGGCGTTTTCGGGGTACCCGAGGAAATATTTTAAGGTTTCTAAGAAACAAACAATTGACTCCAGTAAACTGTATTAGGTCGGCGGTGACGCTGGCAGATTTAATCATATCCATTGAAATACACGTATTGTTATCTTGTTACGTAACTCTAAATATTCGTGCAAATTATCACTGCACCATAAAATCTTTAAACAAAAACCTTTCAGCTTGTCTAAGGGTACGATGTACATAAAACTACCTTAATCAAGAAACATACCCGGTGATCACCCAATCCTGATTTTCCAATAAATCCCGTCGAATACATTCTTTCGGATTTTCGATACTCGTCTCGGACGGAAGAGTCTGGAAACTTCAACGGATCACAGAGTACGTTTTCAGGGCTTATAATCTTGTTAGAGTTTAAGATATCTTCATTTTCTAGATCGGGTTGTCGCTGTCTTGGTCTTTGGACATATTTAGAATCTCTACTGGTGTATTCAGGTTTGGGTTTACTCGAATACATATACATTAAGTCCCTTATATGGTTTATTGTTTAAACAAGAGGACCGCTACGTTAATTCCATTCATGTCATTTCAAAGTTAACAATACACCACGCTTTACATCGAAGAATTAAAATGCTCAGTTATTAGTGCATCAGTCCAGTCCCTTTAAAATAATGTCAGTATATTCTTCCTGGTTGAAGGTTCATTCTGTAAATTCTTCTGGCATTGATTCCTATATTCGTCATGCTTCTATGACTTCAAACGCAGACAGCAGGGGATGTGGCTACTACCTCATGTATTCTTATAATCATCCAAGATAACTATAACCGTTTTACATTACATAAAGATCATCACGGACATGCTCAGATTTATACTTTTTACATCCTATTACCTTTTGTTATAATTTTGACATGAAATTTCTATATATGTTTTAACAGAAATAGTGGTGGAAACATTTTTTTTTAATTTTAAACCATATTTTATTCATTGGCAAGTGAATGGGATTGGGCAGCAGGCATAGCCTATTTCAGCCCTCTCCCGAAACATTATGGTATGGACGTAAATTGGTTTATTGCGAAAACAAATTAGCATTACCAATCTTTCTATTAAAACTGTTGTTTTCATGAAGTGATGGCTGGTTAGGGCATTCTTTAATGTCATCCAAAAGTCATGACGCTTGCGTTAGAATCTGTACCTGTATAATTCTGAGCCTTGGGTCTGATCAAAGATAATTCTCACGGTATTTTATTTCAGTCAAATCAGTTACACGTGGTGTTTAAAACATTACAACATATTGATATCGAATTAGATTTGATCATATGTTTACATATTAACTATTCAATAATTAGTCTTGTATTATTTTCAACAAGGCTAAAATCACGTATACATTATTATGAGCTTTGCTCATAGTCCTTGAAAGAGGAAGCATAAATAAAAAAAATTAAATACTCTAGGATTAAAATCAATGGATTTACATTTTATAGAAGCATGGGGTGTTTGTAGTACTTCTTATTCTCCTTGGAATATAATTGATAATCTTAGGAGTACTGGCATTGCGCTAATGAATTCATGCCCTGTGTTTCTAAATGAATTCGTACAGATTTACAAATATCCAACATTTCCTAGTTTCAGTTTCTGTTTTACAGTAACGAAGGGCGTAACACATGAGCACGCATTTGGAAAAAATTACAACCTTACCAAGGGGGTAATATAAACATTCAATCATGCATACTCTTGCAAAGTAATTATTTATAATGTGTTATTTTTCTGTGTTCGTACCCGGAACTCAATACCTTAGATTTCATAGTCAGTTTACCCTCTTAAGTATTCAAATATCAGTGCGCCGCTCCTATAAATTATAGTGAAGTAACCGTCGGCTTTCTAAATATCTGATAAAAGTGAAAACCGACAACAGAATTGGAAATATTGAAGAGAGGAAATAACATGTCTAGAATTATAAATCTCCATGCCACCTTAAATTTATTGGAGAAAAAACAAATACAGATGAGACATAGATTCGGTTTCTCTAGTATTTCATTTCTTCTTCTTCTAGATATTACACAATGGATTACTAGATTATTGATAGTTTATTTTTAAAAAAAATGCATATGACGTATTCAAACATTCTCATGATTTAAATTATTATATCAGTTACGCTATAATCTTCCTGGTCAATATTTCATTTCTGCTTGCATGCATAATTAGTCGTAACATTTCTTTTATCTCGTTGAAAATAGAATATTTCTCTTTTATATTATTTCATCACGTCACAGTCTTGTGCTTTGAATGGAGTGAATAGCATCCATTATTTGAAAATAATATTCCAAATACAAAAATTTGCTTTAAAAATGTATGTAATCATTGCAATGACTTGTGAAAACAGGTTTTGCTAAGCTCGAGTGACCTACCACAATCATGCCAAAAATGTGTATTAAGAACAAGTAGATCTGATTAGGACATTCGCTCTTTATCTCCTTCGCGTTTAAATATGAAAGAGCGAAAAAAAGTGAGGGCGATTCGATGGAACGAAAGCGCTAATGAAGTCGACGAAGAAAACGGGAGAAGTTGCAAGGGTTAAGAAGCGAAATTAACTAATATTTAATCGCAACATCACTCCTCCTCCGCTTTTATGACTTCGCTCTCACGCTCCCTTTGCCCTCAAACGTTCGTCCCTTCTATTCTTTGCATGAGGAAGTTTGGATATACGTATGCATATAAGGGGCTTCATTTGACTGTGAAGTTCTTTCATCCGGGCTACACTAATACTGAACACAATTATTACCATTCTATATAACAATTTTGAACAAGAGGCCCAAGGGCCACTTCGCTCACCTGAGTTACCATGACCCATATTTCAAGGTTTTCCGTAAATATTTTAAGACTTTGATCCCCATTGTGGCCCGGAACAACCTGAATCTGCACTACATGTATGTCAGGAAGCTTTCATGCAAATATAAAATTCTTTGGTCCAATGGTTCTCAAGAAGAAGATTTTAAAAGATTTTCCCTATATATTTGTATGTAAAACTTTGATTTGAACAAACTTGAAACTGCACTATGTCATAAAGGTTCCATGTATATTTCAACTTTTTTGGCACAGTAGTTCTTGAGAAGAAGATTTTAAAAAATTTATCATATATTTACACATATGAAATACGGTTTCCCTTATTGTGGCAAAACCTGACACACCGGGGGCCATGATTTCAACAAACTTGAATTTGAACTATGTCATAAAGCTTCAAACTTGAATCTGAACTATGTCAGGAAACTTCGATGTAAATTTGAACTCTTCTGGCTCAATGGTTCTTGAGAAGAAGATTTTTCCTATATAAATACATATAAAATGTGGTTTCCCCTAGTGTGGCCCCACCCGACCCCCAGGGGCCATGATATGAACAAACTTGAATTTGCATTATGTCAGGAAGCTTCCATGTAAATTTGAACTCATCTGGCTCAATGGTTCTTGAGAAGAAGATTTTTAAAGATTTTTCCTATATATATATACATATAAAATATGGTTTCCCCTATTGTGGCCCCACCCGACCCCTGGGGGTTATGATATGAACAAACTTGAATCTGCATTATGTCAGAAAGCTTCCATGTAAATTTGAACTCTTCTGGCTCAATGGTTCTTGAGAAGAAGATTTTTTAAAGATTTTTCCTATATAAACACATATAAAATATGATTTCACTTAGTGTGGCCCCACCCGACCCCCGGGGGCCATGATATGAACAAACTTGAATCTGCATTATGTCAGGAAGCTTCCATGTAAATTTGAACTCTTCTGGCTCAATGGTTCTTGAGAAGATTTTAAAAGATTTTTCCTATATAAATACATATAAAATATGGTTTCCCCTATTGTGGCGCCATCCGACCTTTGGGGGCCATGATATGAACAAACTTGAATCCCCATTATGTCAGCAAACTTCCACGTAAATTTCAACTATACTGGTACAGTGCTTCATGAGAATATTTTTAAATGACCCCACCCTATTTTTACACTTTTGTGATTATCTCCCCTTTGAAGAGAACCTGGCCATTAATTTGAACAATTCCCTTCAACTAAGGATGATTTGCATTAAGTTTGAATGAAATTGGCTTACTGGTTCTGGAGAAGAAGATTTTTTAAAAATGTTAGTGTATTTTTACTGATTTGCTATTATCTCCCCTTGGATAAGGGGGTTGGCCCTCATGTGAACAATTTTGAATCCCCTTCACTGAAGGATGATTTGTGCCAACATTGGTTAAAATTGGCCCAGTGGTTGTGGAGAAGAAGTTGAAAATGTAAATGTTTAACAGACGGACGGACAGATAGACAGACAGACAGACGACGGACAAAAAGCGATCAGAAAAGCTCACTTGAGCTTTCAGCTCAATTGAGCTAATAAAATACAAATTTATTTGCTGGTAGATAAATTTGAAATTTAATTTATCCAATACATTCCCCGATTCGCCATATGTACATGTGAATGTCCAATACAAGACACGACTGATTAATTATTCTAAAAACAAACGAATATAAAAATTGAGATTCGCAGATCCTCGTCTGAATACACTCTGAATACACTCTAATATGTAAAGTTGTTATAAAAACTACCACATTCACATTGGCATCATGATACACCTTTATTTTCGTATTTTAAGCACACCTACCGACTTCTTCGATACCCATTGCAAAGAAGGGAAAAAAGAGAACGAAGGGGAAAAGGTACGAATTTACTAAGGAGCGATGATAGTTTGCCCAGACGCCTGCGCATTTTCATTTCTTTGCCTTCACAACTTCGTATTTTCGTCTTTACCGCGAATAAACGAAAGAGCGAACATTAAAGCCTGATGTTAAAGACGAATATATATCTATTGATGATAGAAATATATATATATATATATATATATATATATATATATATATATATATATATATATATATATATAATCCAAATAGAAAGAGTTGATATCACACAGTCAAAATAATTCAATTAAAAAAAGCAGGAAAATATACAGTTCCAAAATATATTTAAATCATTAGCGCTTTCTGAATTTTAACATCCATCCTCAGGTGAATACAAATTAATAATGATTATTAATTTGTATTCACCTGAGGATGGATGTTAAAATCAAGAAAGCGCTAGTGATTTAAATATATTTTGGAACTGTATATTTTCCTGCTTTTTTTATTGAATTATATACACACACACACACACACACACACACACACACACACACACACACACACACACACACATATATATATATATATATATATATATATATATATATATATATATATATATATCCAAATTGTGTTTTTAAAAAATCACAGTGTCCGGTATAAAATTTTAAAAGAAATAGAATAAACAGTACACAAAGTTAAATATTTAACGCTAAACAGTACACAAAGTTAAATATTTAACTTTGTGTACTGTTTATTCTATTTCTTTTAATATATATATATATATATATATATATATATATATATATATATATATATATATATATATATATAAAGTTAAATCTATAATGTGTAACTAAGCAATAATGTCATAATTCTTGAAAATGAAACCTGTTGAGTTATTTTCGGCGTTCTAGTTTTTCTTTATCATTCTATTACTTGTGTGGATATTTACTTATATTTTGGATTTTAAAATATATATATAGAGAGAGAGTATTTTGATTATAGAGTATAAAAATATTTGTTTTTCGATTTCCGTCATTTTTTTCTTCAAACACCGATACACAACACAGCCAAACTTTGAATGAGTTCTGGAATGGGGGCATATACAGCTGAAGTTTGACGGTGACCAACAGAAATTTAAAAGGATAATGAAACCTTAAAATCGTCCACGTGCAGAATTCATTATGGGGGAAATTATAGTTCAATCACCATACTAGTATACTGATAAAACTTCTACAAATTCATACAATGTTAAACTTTTGCATGTTTCCGAGCACAAGTGATCTGCGTCACGTTGTTGGTATTATTTGAAGTTTGCTTCAGTATTTCAAATTTTCTAAGACCTGTTTTTCGTTTATTGTCTCCAAGCCGGATGAGAAACTGTTCGACTTAAAAAAAATGTGATCTGTGTGTCGGTGAATGTGCAATATTATGACAGCTGTCGTAAATTTAGAATTGATTAACTTGGGCAAATGCTTTTGCGTACAATGTACCTCAGCTACTAGGAACCAGTTGCACTTGGGTGCATCTGAACAAGAAGTGATACAATAAACCTTTGTTACGAATGCTTAGTAAACGTTATGGATAGTTAAAATTTTATCAACCCGTAGGACAAGCATATCATATACATGTAATCTTAAACACGAGGATTATTATCATTTTTAATTTCAAAAGATTCTTTGCT
The DNA here is from genome assembly GCF_947568905.1 of Ostrea edulis. Taxonomy (NCBI): domain Eukaryota; kingdom Metazoa; phylum Mollusca; class Bivalvia; order Ostreida; family Ostreidae; genus Ostrea; species Ostrea edulis. The sequence continues at coordinate 26,306,141 of NC_079172.1, read as the reverse complement.
GGTCGTCATATTGTATTATCTAAGACTGCATTAAACCATAAGTTCAGCTTTCCCAAAACATAAACTGATATTGGGAATTATACGATACACTTCCTCGTGAATTCTTGAGATGAAACGCATGTATAAGCGTTTAACAATTTATTGTTTGGCAGATAATGACCACAGTGATCAGAAACAACATTTACAACCAACAACGGTGGGACCACCGATCAACAGGGCTCATCCCCAACAGCAACATGTGTGTGTCGTCCGAATGGGCAAGTAGCCTGCTGGGTAATAGTCACAATCAAGCTACCGACACAATCAACATACATTGTCTTCAATACTGTATTTAACTTGTAACCTTATTGAAATTGTCAATATCAAATAAAAATTCATCAATCAAAATCCACATATCAACTGTGAACATCACAATATAACATCCAATTTGAAGGTGACGATTTCGTCCCGAACCACTAAGTATGCTGACAGCAAGCGATATCTGAAACGAAAAATCTAAACAGCAGAAAAACCAACTTAATCAAAAAGAAGGGTGTGTTGGGTGGTATTTCTAAAAAACAATATATAAAAAATACCGACCTTCTCGAATGCTGCAGAATAGGAAAAGAGAAGGGACAAACTTCTTACAGTGTCAACTCTCCGGGACAATAATTATATTGGAGTTGTAGCGTAATGGAATATACTGAGCTGACCGGAGGTTGGGGAAGGGATGGTGCAGTAAATTTAGAATGATGTCTGTCCAGAACACAATTCCGAATTAAACATAACTGGCATTGATGCCTAAATTAACAACATGATCTGCCTTAGATTAAACAACATAATCATCAAATGACACAATAACTCTCATCTACTTCAATAAAATATTACCCATAGAAGTAAAGGGGGGCTTATATAACGACACATATTTACAGACAAGCTGAAATATGTGGAATTATTCATCATTTCAAACACATAATCTTACAATAAGCCTTATATCAAAATATTGGACTTTTTAAATTTATTTATTTTGATTATACTTTAACTATTCCTACCATTACTTATCACAATGCTATTTAAAGCCATTTGCACATTTCATTTAACTATTAACTCTCAAAGAGGAAGTAGCATGAAAAATTTAAATGGCTGGTTTTTCAAGTGAGGAGGCATTGAAATAATCAATACAGAGACTTTAAACAAGCCGGGGAGGCATGCATTGAATAAATAATTGATTTTGAGACCAAGGTCTTCGAATGTATTATATTAAACAAAAGATATAAATAAAATTTTAATGATCCGTATATTAACTATATATCCGTAATAAGTTTAGTTCAGTTCAGTTCATTGCTTATTAAAGTACATGTTATAATATATACGCACAATACTTATAGACATGTGTATACAGATTATATTGGATAGATGACCTATACATTTATAGACGTGTGTAGAGATTATATTGGACAGGTGACCTATACATTTATAGACATGACTATACAGATATATTGGACAGGTGACCTATACATTTATAGACATGTGTATACAGATTATATTGGACAGGTGACCTATACATTTATAGACATGTATATACAGATTATATTGAACAGGTGACCTATACATTTATATATAGACATGTGTATACAGATTATATTGGACAGGTGACCTATACATTTATAGACATGTGTATACAGATTATATTGGACAGGTGACCTATACATTTATACACATGTGTATACAGATTATATTGGACAGGTGACCTATACATTTATAGACATGTGTATACAGATTATATTGGACAGGTGACCTATACATTTATAGACATGTGTATACAGATTATATTGGATAGATGACCTATACATTTATAGACATGTGTATACAGATTATATTGGACAGGTGACCTATACATTTATAGACATGTGTATACAGATTATATTGGACAGGTGACCTATACATTTATAGACATGTGTATAGAGATTATATTGGACAGGTGACCTATACATTTATAGACATGTGTATACAGATTATATTGGACAGGTGACCTATACATTTATAGACATGTGTATACAGATTATATTGGATAGATGACCTATACATTTATAGACATGTGTATACAGATTATATTGGACAGGTGACCTATATATTTATACACATGTGTATACAGATTATATTGGACAGGTGACCTATACATTTATAGACATGTGTATACAGATTATATTGGACAGGTGACCTATACATTTATAAACATGTGTATACAGATTATATTGGATAGGTGTCCTATACATTTATAGACATGTGTATACAGATTATATTGGACAGGTGACCTATACATTTATAGACTTGTGTATACAGATTACATTGGACAGGTGACCTATACATTTATAGACATGTGTATACAGATTATATTGGACAGGTGACCTATACATTTATATATAGACATGTGTATACAGATTATATTGGACAGGTGACCTATATATTTATAGACATGTGTATACAGATTATATTGGACAGGTGACCTATACATTTATACACATGTGTATACAGATTATATTGGACAGGTGACCTATACATTTATAGACATGTGTATACAGATTATATTGGACAGGTGACCTATATATTTATAGACATGTGTATACAGATTATATTGGATAGATCACCTATACATTTATAGACATGTGTATACAGATTATATTGGATAGATGCCCTATACATTTATAGACATGTGTATACAGATTATATTGGATAGGTGACCTATACATTTATACACATGTGTATACAGATTATATTGGATAGGTGACCTATACATTTATACACATGTGTATAAAGATTATATTGGACAGGTGACCTATACATTTATAGACATGTGTATACAGATTATATTGGATAGGTGACCAATACATTTATAGACATGTGTATACAGATTATATTGGACAGATGACCTAAACATTTATATATAGACATGTGTATACAGATTATATTGGACAGGTGACCTATACATTTATAGACGTGTATACAGATTATATTGGACAGGTGACCTATACATTTATACACATGTGTATACAGATTATATTGGATAGGTGACCTATACATTTATAGACGTGTATACAGATTATATTGGACAGATGACCTATACATTTATAGACATGTGTATACAGATTATATTGGACAGGTGACCTATACATTTATACACATGTGTATACAGATTATATTGGACAGGTGACCTATACATTTATAGACATGTGTATACAGATTATATTGGATAGATGACCTATACATTTATAGACATGTGTATACAGATTATATTGGACAGGTGACCTATACATTTATAGACATGTGTATACAGATTATATTGGACAGGTGGCCTATACATTTATAGACATGTGTATACAGATTATATTGGATAGATTACCTATACATTTATAGACATGTGTAAACAGATTATATTCGATAGATGACCTATACATTTATAGACATGTGTATACAGATTATATTGGACAGGTGACCTATACATTTATATATAGACATGTGTATACAGATTATATTGGACAGGTGACCTATACATTTAGAGACATGTGTATACAGATTATATTGGACAGGTGACCTATACATTTATATATAGACATGTGTATACAGATTATATTGGACAGGTAACCTATACATTTATAGACATGTGTATACAGATTATATTGGACAGGTGACCTATACATTTATAGACATGTGTATACAGATTATATTGGACAGGTGACCTATACATTTATAGACATGTGTATACAGATTATATTGGACAGGTGACCTATACATTTATAGACATGTGTATACAGATTATATTGGATAGATGACCTATAAGATAAGATGAGATAAGATAAGATATTCTTTATTTCCTCCAAGGTAATGGAGAGTTATAAGTAATTGACAACTAGAACATTATATAATTAGATATGAACAGGAACAAACAAACATAATTATATATGTACAAAGTTACATTTTACGACAATCAAAGATAAAGAGATTTTTCAATTTGAAAACGTAATTTGAAACAATTTGAATTACTTTTTTCCATTTATCACGAGACAAATTTCCAAAGCTAGTACCAATAATACATCCCAGAAGAGAAAGATATTGTGTTTCAATACTTTGGCTCTCAAAATTAACATATTCTTCAAGGTCTAACAGATCCAATATATTCTCTAGTAAATGTTCTCTTTCTGATAAAACATTGAAGCAACTAAGCATTACATGCATGTTATAATTTACCACACAAAGTACATTTTTTTTGAAACTATTTTCATAGAGGCAAGTTGCAAGAGACAATTAATAGACCGTCGTTGACCAGGATTTTCATTAAGGATACACCAGATATGACTTGGTCTTAATTTACAATGAATTTTCATAAACAACGACATATGTTGACATTGTGATATTGCATTATGCCATTTTCTATCTTCTACTAGAAATACATTTTTAAAAACTAATTTTGAAAACGATTGTTTATCAAAAACAATATCAGCATGGTCAGAAAATACATTAGACATTTCGTATTTTGTCAGAGTATCAGTAATAATTTTTGTCACGAGAAACTTTTCAGCAACACAAACATTGGATATAAATCTATATACTTTATTGTGAGTAGAGTTTTGATCTGCTCTATGCAGTCTACCGAATAATAATAAACGACATTTATCAATATATCCTTCCATAGTCCATAAACCTAGATTTGCAATACACGAAAGAGATGGAGAATATTTTGAAAAACCTTGTATTATTCTAGAAAAATGTCTTTGGATATATTCAATTTTGTTCAGATCTTCTTTAGATAATGCTGTCCATAGCTCACAAGAATAGAATGTCGACGGTAACACAATCCTTTTCCAAATTTTAGCTGAAACTATAGGATGAATCTGAAAACTGTTCACACCAATTGTATACAAGGAATGTATTTTAGTTCTTGCAGCCTTGCACGCTCGATCTGTCAATTTGTCACATTTCATGTTTGCTTGAAGCAAACAACCTGCATATATGACACTATCACAATATGGTATATGATCATTAAATAATTTCATTTCATGATTTACAAATGAAAGAGGAAACTTATTAAAAACTATAAAAACACTTTTACATGGGTTGTAATGAAGTCTCCATTTGTATACATAACGCTCAACAATAACCAACAGACTTTGAAGAGAGCGAGGCGAATTACTCAGCAAAACAGTATCATCTGCTAACAGTATACTTGGTATATGTATATCACCCAACAATAACCCATAGTTGAGTTTACAAATTTCATTTAAGAGATCGTCTACATATACAAGGAACATAAAAGCACTAAGAACTCTTCCTTGACCAACACCTTGTGAAACATTGTATAATGACGAATTCATCCCAGCAAAGGATACAAAACATTTATTGCCATTGTACCAGTATTTCAGGATTTTCCATATTCTACGCTCAATTCCAAGAGTATGCAGTTTAAATAAAAGGCCATTATGCCATATTCTATCAAAAGCCTTTTCGTTATCTAAAAAGCACAGAAGACTGGCGAACCCCTTCATACATAATAGCCAATGGCTTCTTTCAAGACATAACAGGCTGGTATAGCACCATTCTCATTTCTGAAACCAAATTGTAACGGATGTGGAAATAAGATGCGCTTTTCAGTTAATTCATTTTCAATGCGAGATAGAATAACCTTTTCAAATAGTTTGCTTATTGCAGAAGTCAATGTAATACCTCTGTAGTTTGTAGGGTTACATTTATCTTTATTTTTGCCTTTGTAGATAAAGATTACTTTACCAACCTTAAACATTTCAGGAACATATGTACATTGCAATATGTGGTTGAAAAGAATACATAAATGATCTACGAGTTTGTTTCCGCCGTATATGATGTGTTCATTTGTAAGAAAGTCTGGACCCGCTTCTTTTCCCTTTGATATTGCTGTAATATGTTGCCGTATTTCCTCAGTCGATAATGGATCCTGTACAAGAGTAGATTGGGAGAAGCTTCTGGACTCACTATCTAGATGATTTACATATTCATCAATATGTTCTTTGAATGAATCATCAAATTTGTTTGGAGTGTGTTTCTCCGCGGCAAGATCAGAATAATATTTTCTCCAGAGGTTGCACATGTCTATAACATTATCGGCTGTATTATCCATGTACTTTAGATGTTTAGGGAGTGTAGAGGACGCTCGTTTTGAATTTCTCCACGCTGTTCTGTAAAAGGTAAATAAATAGTCCTTGTGTATAATATATGTATAATACTTGTGTGTCTGATGTCTGATGTATAGTGCTTGTGTATAACATATGTATAATACTTGTATATCTATGTTTGATGTATAGTGTTTGTGTATAATATATGTATAATACTTGTATATCTATGTCCGATGTATAGTGTTTGTGTATAACATATGTATAATACTTGTATATCTATGTCTGATGTATAGTGCTTGTGTATAATATATGTATAATACTTCTGTGTCTGATGTATAGTGTTTGTGTATAATATATGTATAATACTTGTGTGTCTGATGTATAGTGCTTGTGTATAATATATGTATAATACTTGTATATCTATGTCTGATGTATAGTGTTTGTGTATAATATATGTATAATACTTATGTCTATGTCTGATGTATAGTGTTTGTGTATAATATATGTATAATACTTGTATATCTATGTCTAATGTATAGTGCTTGTGTATAATATATGTATAATACTTGTATATCTATGTCTGATGTATAGTGTTTGTGTATGATATATGTATAATACTTGTGTGTCTGATGTATAGTGCTTGTGTATAATATATGTATAATACTTGTATATCTATGTCTGATGTATAGTGTTTGTGTATGATATATGTATAATACTTATATTTCTCACATTATCACCAGTGTGAGATCGAATTTACCCATGCGAGACACCCATGTGAGATTTTTCTGTCTCACACTGCTGCGACGTCATTTGATTGTGACGTCATATATTTTCTATGATTTACGTTACACGGTGAAGATTTACGTTACACGGTGAACTAAAATATTTTGCATTGTTTTCTTTAAATTTTAATGTAGTATACTTTCTGATGGACAACCTTGGGTTTTTTAGTTTACACTTACAGTGTAAACCATTTTTGGGTATGATCTTTCTGCCTATCTAATTAGTTTTTGCATTGAAGTTCAAATGAGGATTTTCATAATTTAAAATTTTCTCATAGCTCATAAATCTATGCACTAAACTGTAGGTAAAATGTGAGAAAAATAATCCTTCATTATTTACTTGTGTGGGATAGGGAAATCCCACCTCTGGAACAAGATTTGCCGTCTAGGACTCGGCACAGCCTCGTCCTAGACTGCGAATCTTGTCCCCTCGGTGGGATTTCCCTATCCCACACTCGTACTAATGAAGGATTCTGTTAGTATATGTCTGATGTATAGTGCTTGTGTATAATATATGTATAATACTTGTATATCTATGTCTGATGTATAGTGCTTGTGTATAATATATGTATAATACTTGTATGTCTATGTCTGATGTATAGTGCTTGTGTATAATATATGTATAATACTTGTATATCTATGTCTGATGTATAGTGCTTGTGTATAATATATGTATAATACTTGTGTGTCTGATGTATAGAGCTTGTGTATAATATATGTATAATACTTGTATATCTATGTCTGATGTATAGAGCTTCTGTATAATATATGTATAATACTTGTATATCTATGTCTGGTGTATAGTGTTTGTGTATAATATATGTATAATACTTGTTTGTCTGATGTATAGTGTTTGTGTATAATATATGTATAATACTTGTATGTCTATGTCTGGTGTATAGTGCTAGTGTATAATATATGTATAATACTTGTATATCTATGTTTGATGTATAGTGCTTGTGTATAATATATGTATAATACTTGTTTGTCTGATGTATAGTGTTTGTGTATAATATATGTATAATACTTGTATATCTATGTCTGATGTATAGAGCTTCTGTATAATATATGTATAATACTTGTATATCTATGTCTGGTGTATAGTGTTTGTGTATAATATATGTATAATACTTGTTTGTCTGATGTATAGTGTTTGTGTATAATATATGTATAATAGTTGTATGTCTATGTCTGGTGTATAGTGCTAGTGTATAATATATGTATAATACTTGTATATCTATGTTTGATGTATAGTGCTTGTGTATAATATATGTATAATACTTGTATATCTATGTCTCATGTATAGTGCTTCTGTATAATATATATATAATACTTGTGTGTCTGATGTATTGTGCTTGTGTATAATATATGTATAATACTTGTATCTCTATGTCTGATGTATAGTGCTTGTGCATAATATATGTATAATACTTGTATATCTATGTCTGATGTATAGTGTTTGTGTATGATATATGTATAATACTTGTGTGTCTGATGTATAGTGCTTGTGTATAATATATGTATAATACTTGTATATCTATGTCTGATGTATAGTGGTTGTGCATAATATATGTATAATACTTGTATATCTATGTCTGGTGTATAGTGTTTGTGTATAATATATGTATAATACTTCTTTGTCTGATGTATAGTGCTTGTGTATAATATATGTATAATACTTGTATATCTATGTCTGATGTATAGTGTTTGTGTATAATATATGTATAATACTTATATTTTTATATCTGATGTATAGTGCTTTTGTATAATATATGTATAATACTTGTATATCTATGTCTGATGTATAGTGTTTGTGTATAATATATGTATAATACTTGTATGTCTATGTCTGATGTATAGTGCTTGTGTATAATATATGTATAATACTTGTATATCTATGTCTGATGTATAGTGCTTGTGTATAATATATGTATAATACTTGTATATCTATGTCTGATGTATAGTGCTTGTGTATAATATATGTATAATACTTGTATGTCTGTCTGATGTATAGTGCTTGTGTATAATATATGTATAATACTTGTGTGTCTATGTCTGATGTATAGTGCTTCTGTATAATATATGTATAATACTTGTGTGTTTGATGTATAGAGCTTGTGTATAATATATGTATAATACTTGTATATCTATGTCTGATGTATAGACCTTGTGTATAATATATGTATAATACTTGTATATCTATGTCTGGTGTATAGTGTTTGTGTATAATATATGTATAATACTTGTTTGTCTGATGTATAGTGCTTGTGTATAATATATGTATAATACTTGTATATCTATGTCTGATGTATAGTGCTTGTGTATAATATATGTATAATACTTGTGTGTCTGATGTATAGTGTTTGTGTATAATATATGTATAATACTTGTATATCTATGTCTGATGTATAGTGCTTGTATATAATATATGTATAATACTTGTATATCTATGTCTGATGTATAGTGCTTGTGTATAATATATGTATAATACTTGTATGTCTATGTCTGATGTATAGTGCTGGTATATAATATATGTATAATACTTGTATATCTATGTCTGATGTATAGTGTTTGTGTATAATATATTATGTATAATACTTGTATATCTATGTCTGATGTACAGTGCTTCTGTATAATATATGTATAATACTTGTGTGTCTGATGTATAGTGTTTGTGTATAATATATGTATAATACTTGTATATCTATGTCTGATGTATAGTGCTAGTGTATAATATATGTATAATACTTGTATATCTATGTCTGATGTATAGTGTTTGTGTATAATATATGTATAATACTTGTATATCTATGTCTCATGTATAGTGCTAGTGTATAATATATGTATAATACTTGTATATCTATGTTTGATGTATAGTGCTTGTGTATAATATATGTATAATACTTGTATATCTATGTCTCATGTATAGTGTTCTGTATAATATATATATAATACTTGTGTGTCTGATGTATTGTGCTTGTGTATAATATATGTATAATACTTGTATGTCTATGTCTGATGTATAGTGCTTGTGTATAATATATGTATAAAACTTGTACGTCTATGTCTGATGTATAGTGCTTGTGTATAATATATGTATAATACTTGTATGTCTGATGTATAGTGCTTGTGTATAATATATGTATAATACTTGTATATCTATGTCTGATGTATAGTGTTTTTGTATAATATATGTATAATACTTGTATATCTATGTCTGATGTATAGTGCTTGTGTATAATATATGTATAATACTTGTATATTTATGTCTGATGTATAGTGCTTGTGCATAATATATGTATAATACTTGTATATCTATGTCTGATGTATAGTGCTTCTGTATAATATATGTATAATACTTGTATATCTATGTCTGATGTATAGTGTTTGTGTATAATATATGTATAATACTTGTATATCTATGTCTGATGTATAGTGTTTGTGTATAATATATGTATAATACTTGTATATCTATGTCTGATGTATAGTGCTTGTATATAATATATGTATAATACTTGTATATCTATGTCTGATGTATAGTGCTTGTGTATAATATATGTATAATACTTGTATGTCTATGTCTGATGTATAGTGCTGGTATATAATATATGTATAATACTTGTATATCTATGTCTGATGTATAGTGTTTGTGTATAATATATTATGTATAATACTTGTATATCTATGTCTGATGTACAGTGCTTCTGTATAATATATGTATAATACTTGTGTGTCTGATGTATAGTGTTTGTGTATAATATATGTATAATACTTGTATATCTATGTCTGATGTATAGTGCTAGTGTATAATATATGTATAATACTTGTATATCTATGTCTGATGTATAGTGTTTGTGTATAATATATGTATAATACTTGTATATCTATGTCTCATGTATAGTGCTAGTGTATAATATATGTATAATACTTGTATATCTATGTTTGATGTATAGTGCTTGTGTATAATATATGTATAATACTTGTATATCTATGTCTCATGTATAGTGTTCTGTATAATATATATATAATACTTGTGTGTCTGATATATTGTGCTTGTGTATAATATATGTATAATACTTGTATGTCTATGTCTGATGTATAGTGCTTGTGTATAATATATGTATAAAACTTGTACGTCTATGTCTGATGTATAGTGCTTGTGTATAATATATGTATAATACTTGTATGTCTGATGTATAGTGCTTGTGTATAATATATGTATAATACTTGTATATCTATGTCTGATGTATAGTGTTTTTGTATAATATATGTATAATACTTGTATATCTATGTCTGATGTATAGTGCTTGTGTATAATATATGTATAATACTTGTATATTTATGTCTGATGTATAGTGCTTGTGCATAATATATGTATAATACTTGTATATCTATGTCTGATGTATAGTGCTTCTGTATAATATATGTATAATACTTGTATATCTATGTCTGATGTATAGTGTTTGTGTATAATATATGTATAATACTTGTATATCTATGTCTGATGTATAGTGCTTGTGTATAATATATGTATAATACTTGTATATCTATGTCTGATGTATAGTGTTTGTGTATGATATATGTATAATACTTATATTTTTATGTCTGATGTATAGTGCTTGTGTATAATATATGTATAATACTTGTGTGTCTGATGTATACAGCTTGTGTATAATATATGTATAATACTTGTATATCTATGTCTGATGTATAGAGCTTGTGTATAATATATGTATAATACTTGTATATCTATGTCTGGTGTATAGTGTTTGTGTATAATATATGTATAATACTTGTTTGTCTGATGTATAGTGCTTGTGTATAATATATGTATACTACTTGTATATCTATGTCTGATGTATAGTGCTTGTGTATAATATATGTATAATACTTGTGTGTCTGATGTATAGTGTTTGTGTATAATATATGTATAATACTTGTATATCTATGTCTGATGTATAGTGCTTGTATATAATATATGTATAATACTTGTATATCTATGTCTGATGCATAGTGTTTGTGTATAATATATGTATAATACTTGTATGTCTATGTCTGATGTATAGTGCTTGTGTATAATATATGTATAATACTTGTATATATATGTCTGATGTATAGTGTTTGTGTATAATATATTATGTATAATACTTGTATATCTATGTCTGATGTATAGTGCTTCTGTATAATATATGTATACTACTTGTGTGTCTGATGTATAGTGTTTGTGTATAATATATGTATAATACTTGTATATCTATGTCTGATGTATAGTGCTTGTGTATAATATATGTATAAAACTTGTACGTCTATGTCTGATGTATAGTGTCTGTATATAATATATGTATAATACTTGTATATCTGTGTCTGATGTATAGTGCTTGTGTATAATATATCTATAATACTTGTATATCTATGTCTGATGTATAGTGTTTGTGTATAATATATTATGTATAATACTTGTATATCTATGTCTGATGTATAGTGCTTCTGTATAATATATGTATAATACTTGTGGGTCTGATGTATAGTGTTTGTGTATAATATATGTATAATACTTGTATATCTATGTCTGATGTATAGTGATTGTGTATAATATATGTATACTACTTGTATATCTATGTCTGATGTATAGTGCTTGTGTATAATATATGTATAATACTTGTGTGTCTGATGTATAGTGTTTGTGTATAATATATGTATAATACTTGTATATCTATGTCTGATGTATAGTGCTTGTGTATAATATATGTATAATACTTGTATGTCTATGTCTGGTGTATTATGTTTGTGTATAATATATGCAAATCCCTATAATTCAGTGACACATAAAACACGCAAGTGTATCAAATTAGAGATGCAATACGTACAAATCTATGTGTTGAATTTTTTTCTTATGTAAATCTGTTTATTGTATATCAGTTGTTTTAATAATAATTAAAAGATAATTATTTTTTTTTTAAAACTTCCATGCGAAACTATACCTGCGCTTCGAACAGTAATTGACTTAAATTTATTTGCAAATGGCCATTGCATAATTGAACATTTAAGATCGGTATTATTGAAACTTCCATCACCTATCATAAGATTTGATGGTTTCCAAACGACATTCACAAGACAGTGTGGGTCGTTTCTTCCAGTGATAACTGTTGATCCTTCAATTTTGGTAAAACTGCTCTCTGATTGTCTTTTGTAGTACGCTTTAATGTCTGCGTGAGACTCATCTAGAGTAGCTGTACAGTTGAATTCAATCTGTGAACCCTCTTGGTAAATTGGACTCGTGTTTATACTGAATGCTGTCAGATTGCCTGAAAATTAATTTTTATAGTACTGTAAAATTATTAGAGTTCATGGATTTCCAGATTACTCCTATCTCAGGAATTCCAAACCACAACGAAATACACAAATATGATAATTCAATGTACCGAAACCATACCCACGAAATTACATCCCAACGAAAGGGTAAAATCTGGGAATCCACGTAAATTAGTCCCCGCAAAATCAAATGATTTCACGCTAAATAATGGACTTGATTTTAACATATCGCTGTACTTATTGTGATATAGGATTTACAATAATAGTAATTAGTAAATGGACAAACTATAATAAAGCATATGTGCTTTAAAGTTTTACGATATATCCACTCCACAAAGACTAGAGTCAATTTAAAAAAAATGATCAAACAAATAGTTTAACAAAATGAACTGAACTGAACTTTTAAAATATATAATAAAGTAATTGTGTTTCTGCTGAAATGTGTAGTCAGAATGGTTATTTTTGTTCAATCCCTGAAAGCTTGTGACAAATGTAAAGTAACTGAGTAAGTTTTATGTATTATTTTACGTCATATCAAAAAAACAATTCACCAATGTAGAGACTTCACCAGCCGTAACGAAAGTGTCACAATTTCTTACCTGTCTATGATGATTACGACCAACCCAGGGAGGTTTCTTGATGCAAAGTGAGCGACCTACCTGCACTAAGCGACCGCGGCCGGTAACTAAGGAAGTATTCTATCACATAAAACATTATGGTCACTAGTAATACTAGTTTTAAAAGAAATACGGTACATTCCTTTATAAAATTATGGTACAAATCACTCGCCTTTAGAAGTTCATTTATCTATAACTAGTTTTGTTCAATTCAAATGAAAGCTCGCAATTATACTTAATATCTGGGAAGAAAACTTTAATTAGTTGCAATTTCTGACAGCGGTAGGTCAGTGGTAGAGCATTCTCTTCGTGGTCGGGAGCCCTGTTCGTGTCATGACCGCGCCAAGCCTTAGACGTAAACAAAAATATAGTGACTAGTTCTTTGCCAAACACTCGGAAGTGGAGGTGAGTGACACGGATCTTTGGGATATGGCCGTAAAAATGAAGGTCCCGTGTCGCGGAAGGCGTTGGCACGCTAAAGATCACTAATTGATACGGCCCTGAGCACTAAGCATAGGTCTAAATTTGTTGTATTTCGCCTACAACTGGTGACATAATACAGAAACAGAAACAAGCATACCCCCCGAAACAAACATTCCCCCGAAACATAAAACACATAGAACATTAAATGATTTATTCTCGCATCTGGACGAAACGGTCAATAGTTTTGATTTTCTAAACGTGGACCAAATGGTCAACTGTTCTGATTTACTATGAATTTGGTACTTACTGTTTGATCTGAAACTGATATCATAAATGTTCAGTGACTGGATAAGGTTAACAATGTGTTACAATTGGTGTGATTTTAGAGGTGTTTTTTTTTTTAGATATCTTGATTTTGTGTTAAATGTATTGCCAAAACTGGAATATGTGAGTTGCAAATATTGTTAACAGGTACACTTATAGTACTCATAATTGAATACTAACTACATAATGCCTATTAGCAAACCATTTTATACCATATATCAAAGTCTCTTATATCGATGTTTCATGAATGATAACTGTAGTTTTATTTGTTAGTTGGTTGGTTGTATATTGTTTATCGTCTCACTGAAGACTTTTGCACTCCTATAAAGACGTCACATTGCCTGTGAGGGACTGTACGATTCTGTAACCTCGGCGCGTACGGCCTTTGAGCAGGGAGGGGTCTTTATCGGGGCACTCCTACTGTGACACGGGGTCTCTTCATTCGCGGTCTCATTTGAAGGACCTTCCCATTAAGTCGCCCCTTACGACATACAAGGGGTTCTGAGGACCTATTCTAACCCGGATCCCCACGAGAATGGTTTTATATGAATATTGCTGTCTTGTGATAAATGCTGAAAATGACTCACTGACACACATGTAACTACATGTGTGTTCTAGTATATCGTCTAAACTTTGTACATTTACAGTGATTGAGAACGAATTGTTATCTATATTTAGAAATGTAATGCAACCTTGACCGATTCCTGTGCCTTACAGAGTATAAGTTATATAATAGACATGCTTCCAGTATTCAATAATTAATTCAATTATTTACTGCCATCGTTGTACATGTAAATGCTGGTTAATTACTGCTAATTGACCTGATCAATTTGATAACTCAAAATGATAAAGAAACAACTTACTAATAACATTTAGTCTAAATGTTTCAACAGAAAGGGCAAATGATGAATCTGTTCCCATGCCGGTGATACTATATCGTCCTTTACCACTGCAATTTACTGAATGGAACGTCATTGATAAAATCATAGGCGATGAAGCAAAGTTGGTGGATATGTCCATGTCAGGACGGGACTGAGATTGCACCGTGCCGTCTGGAAGAATTCCCGCTATTTTTTCCTCACTCCCTTGACTTGACTCTGGGAGGAATGTGATGTTTAGACTGACGAATGTGTTATCTAGGACAACACATTTTACGATGGCTGATGTCCCCTCCGAGTGGGTGGAATCATTACAGGACACATCTATAATACCCGCAATGTTATAAATGTCTTGTATATCAAACGTTTTGCACTGATATTGTTGAAAACATAATGCATGATACACATAGGATATATAGCAAAAAAGCGTTATATTCACACACATCTTTCATCAAAGTAATGTAGAAATACACAAATTCTGAAAATCAGATTTAACGTCAAATTAGGCCCTATTCATACCCAGCAGACACAGGACTCAAAAGGACGTTGGTCAATATTTGGTTGCGATGATATATGACCATATTTGAAAGCCGAATTCATAATGCTTTCTTGTGATATATATATATATATATATATATATATATATATATATATATATATATATATATATTGTCCTTTAATGAACATTTAGTTCTTGCAACATTTCACAGAAATAGTTCTACAATTTGATGGGGATCTACAACATCATGGATAATATGAAATAAAACATTGAAGCCATTTCTATTTGATATAAATGTAGGTAAAATAAATTCCCACTCACAGCGTGTTCCAGGGGGTAGGGTTGTCATTATTGTTGTAGGCCCTAAATGGATACAATGAGGTCTTATGCATACAAGTTTACTGTTAAACATCTACTATTTAACATAATTATTTGAAATAATGATGCGTTTTCCTTGATATCTACAGTAAATTGGAATATATCAATATCATTATGTGTTTAGAATATTATTGTCAATGATTTTGAATTTACGTCCCACTTCAAATGATATGATTGTTTTTAAATTTTATGACTGCTATTCCACCTTAAAGTTATATTTATGATTACCAACAAATAGATAAGAACGTTATCAACACAAAGTAAGATTTCTTTTCATATTGTAGATCATGTGCTAGCTTAATATTAAACATTTAAAAGAAATTACACATGAAATAAACTATAAAATTGAATCGAAGTCAAATTAAATGTGCTATCATTACTAATAGTGTTAATTAGGAGTAAAAAAAACATTTTTACCAGGTGTTGTTACTTCCTCGCAAGTAAAACTTCCGTCACAAGTTACACAATATTTGTTTGTAAAGTCCATGCATTGGCCAGTAGGACATTGATTTCCCACGGCATACATTTTCCCTTCGATTTTCGAACAATCGACAAAACTATTGCAGTCATTGTTCGGATGTTTTCTGATAGATTGGTGCTCATATCCGTCACAAAAGTTACCTAAAATAAATTCTTCGTTACAATTCAAACAACAGAAAGAAAGACCAATAAGCCTTGTACAAACTAATCTGTCATCAATGAGATTGAAATTCTTCCTAGATTGTTATGAAATTATAGAAAATGTCTTACCAGAAATCACTGTTATGCGTGACTCCACAGAAGAGTGCACTGTCTCGTCGTCCTTCAGCACACATTTCACAGTCCCGTTATTGAACTCCATCGTCAAGTCCAGCAAAAATGTTATCGTTTCCGGGTTGTTACACGACACATTCGTTTTCCAATCAGACACAAGAAGGAACTGGGCAGTCGTTCCTGTGATGTTGATGTAAGTTATATTGTTCGTAGGATCCAGCATTTTTTCGGTCTCTGCTATTCTGTTTGAGTATCTAAAACCAGTCACAGTGTTCGGTTTGAATATTTGAACTTCCAAGTAGTTATTTCTCTCTTCCATTCCGGTGTGTTCCGTGGAACAAATATGATTGAGGCCTGCTCTAGCAAAAGGTTCGAATATGTCGGGATGTAATTTCAATTCTGGTTTAGCTCCTTGTAATATGACAATAACATTCAGTAAGGATATGACCAAGTAATTCAGAAGTGATAATAGTTGATGGATAGAATTTGATAACACAGTGTTTAAGTACATGTAAACATGTATAATTAAGTACATCACAATTATTTTAAAATACTATTTACAGAACAAGATTACTAGGGAAATTATATGGATCAAACTAAATACTGTAAATGTATTACATTTGGCTGTGTATTCTATTTAGCGCCTTTGGCGGAACGCAGCTTCCGCTAAATCAAATACATCGCTAAATGCCATCCGTAAATCTAGATGTTTAAAGTAATTCAGGAATGCGCTAAATCAAATCTAAGCTAACTTGTTGAACAAACGATTTCCGCCAAATATAATACGTTTACAGTACGTTGAAGTGCCTGACTACGCATAGATACAGCGAAACTGAATTGACAATTTCGCGTTTGAAATATATCAAAAATTCACAAATTTCTGAATACAAATACATAATGTAGGCAAATAAGTAAACGTTAAATTAATTACCTTCCACAATAAACGTCATATTGGGAGCGGTTATTATAGAATTGTTCTTTGTCGACATTTTGCAACCAAACATTCCTTGATCTTCGCACTCCACACTGGATATTCTCAAGATCAGTCGTTCATCCCCACTAAACGATTGTGTTGTTACAGAGTATCTCGCATTAGTTATAAGCATTGAGGCCGTTCCTGAACTATTCATAACAGCAATTTCGGCACCATCTTTAGATAAAATGATTTCCTGAAATATTGATGACGCACTGCAGGCTATGCATTCTATTTCTTGGAAACTTTTTTTCAGGTTTGATTTGATATATTCAAAAAATGCAACACCTGAAATAAAGTAATGTATATTGTTATTTTATACACACACTCATGTACATATCGTTATTTTATTTTTGAAATGTATATATTATTTTCATCTTTTTGAAACAGGTGCTCTCCCGTGGGGATCCGGATTAGAATAGATCCTCAGTACCCCTTGCTTGTCGTAAGAGGCGACTAAATGGGATGGTCCTTCGCCTGAGACCATAAAAACCGAGGTCCCGTTTCACAGTAGGTGTGGAACGATAAAGATCCCTCCCTGCTCAAAGGCCATAAGCGCCGAGCATAGGCCTAAATTTTGCAGCCCTTCACCGGCATTAGTGACGTCTCCATATGAGTGAAATATTCTTGAGAGGAACGTTAAACAATATTCAATCAATCAATACAACAGTTATGTGGGTCGTTTCTACGATGGTATGTTTGTTCATTCGTTCATTAATAAGACCTTTCTTGATTAGTTTGTTCAGCCCTGCATTCAAAATTTAAGACAAATCTCTTTTCGAATGCCTTAAAACTCGCAGAAAGTATTACTTATATGACGTCCTTGATTCATATTGGTTTTCAAAGTCAAGTATGAGAGGTGAGGGTCACTGAAATGGATATTGGGAATTGTTTCAAAAAGAGTATCAAAATGCCAGACAGGCACCTAATATGGAAACTTTAGTTCCTAGTGGTGTTAATGAAAGGTGAAGATAACGAACAGTGATCAATATTGTACTCGATACATTAAGGCACTGAAATGGAAATTTCGAAAATCTTTGTATACAATACTAAATCATAAGCTGTAATTCTTATTCAGGTTTATCAAACTTTCAGAAAAGAAAAAGTACATGTATTTCATGTTGGATCTCAAGAAGGAAAGTAAGTTCCCTGTAGTTTTTGTTATGTGCTATGTACATATTTGATTTCAAATAGACGTGCTGAATGCTATCGTACGCAAACATCTTGATTCCTACAAGTGTTCAAGTTTAAATCAAAGTTACTAGATGAAAATCCCCTGTGTTTCTCATTTCGAAAACTCCTGTGGGTCTTTTATATTATGATACGCCATGTTGTGATAGGATACCCCGCTTTTTCATATATCTTCCGAAATACGTGCAAAGTGCATTTTCTCATATTTTACTAGGGAACAAATGCTTCATCTAGCGTTACTAGAAATTGGGACATTTGATCGTATTAGTTCACTCCATTGTTTATTATACATACCAGCAGATGATACATTCAGCGTCTTTTCAGCAATCTTAGTCTTATTCAGCACAGTGTTTCGTACAACACAGCGGACTATGACGCCGTTTTGATTGGAAGTCAGCGGAAGAGGGGGACCACCAACCCAGTTGAAATCAATGGAACAGTCGGTGTTAGGTCCAGTCCCAAAATCTGGACCGGGAATTGTGAAAAGAGTGTTGGAATTTTTGATTAATTCAGCATGAAAGTAACTATAATCTGGATCCACTTTCGTTGTACAATTGAAGGTCATCAGATCACCTTCGTTGTAATGTACCTTAGAGTCGATGCTTACTTCTGACATAGGAGCTGGAAGTACAAACAATTCTGAATATTGAAAGTTGTGTTTTAGGTATTATATAAAGCTAAAATAGAGTCCCCTCATCCTCAATGGAATCAATCTCAGAATAAACATTATCATGTTATATGATTAATCACAATAGGCTTGTAATTTTGATAAGCAAAAAAGCAAATTTTACCCATAACCTTGACCTTAGGGGTCTGACATTCGTTCAATTTGCTATACTTTTAACAGTCTAAAAATGTTTTAGGCATACCAGATGCCATTACTGGATGATCACACTAGTGTGTGCTTGTGTGAAAAACGAAAAAGTGAATATAACAAACCGTGATCAATCTCATACATGTAACTCCTACAATGAATACAAAATCAAGAGTTGGGCAAACACGGACCTCTGGGATCGGGTGACAAGGAGAAGTAAGCATCCCATGTCGATCAGTCATACCCTCTGTGAACCCTATATTTTGTAATCCGTAGTCAAAATCAGTGTGTAAAGAACGGCCTAATAATTAGTTTGGAACAGGTCACACTGCATTTGACCCAATGACAGGTTGTATTGGAAACTTAGATCCTTATGAAGACCATACGATTTGTGAAATTCTGACTTTCAACTAGACTGCTGACACTCCTACAGCATCCACGTGTTTGTCAGTAGCTTGCCTCGATTCAAAAACTTATCATACACACAAGCTCTTTCATATCCAATCAGATGAGAGACATAAACACCATATGCAGGTGATAATGGAATATTGCTGCATAAATACGTGGAGTTGACGATGGAGAAGCTTAAATCATCCCGTTGAGTTATTAGTTGTCGTCATCATCTATGTTCAATAAAACAATCGATTTTCGATTGACCTATGTCACATACGTCGAATATATATGCGCCATATCTAATTGTTTAGCATTCATTAACCAGCAATTTATCGAGGGTAATATTTAATACACAGTACATCGTTTCCATTAGGAACAATGATTAAAAATAAAATAGTTAAAATTAACAAAAAATGAGGGGATAACATTTTCTTCTATAAAGCCCGTCTTACCCACTACAATCTATTATCATGGCAGTGGAATGAAGATATCAAGTTTGGGTATGTTTCCCTTCTGTATTTGAGAGTCACTTACCTGTCACGGAAATTGCATTGAACTCGACCACCTTAGTCGGAAAAGTGTCGTTCATAATCACAGAGCAATACACTTTATAACTGTTGTCCCAGGAGCAGATTTCGGTTGTTGGTTCCGTTAGATTCAGAGTCACCATCACATCAACTGTATCACCATTCATGCGGATACTAGCATTAAATCTGTCCAGGGACGATGGGTTTTCAAAAGATTGGTTGTAATCTAATTTCCCGATGACGTGTGACACCCCGGCCGAATCGACTGATACGTTGATTTGAAGCCATTCTCCGTGCGGAGTGACTATGCACGCTTTTGATGTCGTGAGTTCTCCAACAGTAGCAACTATACTGGAAACATGGATATCTGAAATTGATTTAATTCAATTCGATTTAATTCAATTTCAAAGCTTTAATGATTGTTTTATTCATTGGAATTTGCAAAGAGCGATGGTGACGGTTTTCTGTCCCTTTATTAAGTTACTATTCGAGATAGAATTACATGTATTATAATTCCTATATGAAACTTAAGGATGCCACCTTGTTTCATCACTGTAAATCTTCGTTCGTATTCTGTTGTCACAAGTCAGTAATGATGCCACGAAAATGAAGTAATCATAGAGTGAATTCGTGATTAAAAAACGTTTACTAACATAATGTGTAAATTCGTGATATGTATGAAATATCTGACAATGGTATCTAATCAGTTATTTACCAGATGGGAAAATACGAAAATTTTGAACATTTGTTGCATTTTCGAGTAAATGTTTTTTGTTTTGTTTTCTTTTTTTTTTTAATTCCTGACTTTATATAGAAAATGCATTTACAAACAATGTTATCGTCTCCGAAATACATGTATTTTCGACAGTCATCTATTTACATATATTCCATTAAATTTATCAAACGTTTCAATCATTTTCATTTTCTGATATTTTATGGGGCCAGATATTAAAAAGGTTCTTAATATACATGTAGTTCTACTCTTCTTTGTTACTTCATGGGTAATGTATCCACAGTATGATGACCTGACGTATATCTCCTGAATACCTTACCTGCTGTATATTTCACTGGTTCAGCTGTTGCTGTGGTTTCTGGTGCTGTTGTCGACGTGGAACTGTCGGTTGTGGATACTGTTACTGGTGATGTCGTCGATGTGGAACTGTCGGTTGTGGTTTCTGTTACTGGTGCTGTAGTCGATGTGGAACTGTGGGTTGTGGATACTGTTACTGGTGATGTCGTCGATGTGGAACTGTCGGTTGTGGTTTCTGTTACTGGTGATGTAGTCGATGTGGAACTGTCGGTTGTGGATACTGTTACTGGTGATGCCGTCGATGTGGAACTGTCGGATGTGGATACTGTTGCTGGTGCTGTAGTCGATGTGGAACTGTCGGTTGTGGATACTGTTACTGGTGATGTCGTCGATGTGGAACTGTCGGTTGTGGATACTGTTACTGGTGATGTCGATGTGGAACTGTCGATTGTGGTTATTGTTACTGGTGCTGTAGTCGATGTGGAACTGTCGGTTGTGGATACTGTTACTGGTGCTGTAGTCGATGTGGAACTGTCGGTTGTGAATACTGTTACTGATGCTGTAGTCGATGTGGAACTGTCGGGTGTGGTTTCTGTGGAACTGTCGGTTGTGGTTACTGTTACTGGTACTGTAGTCGATGTGGTACTGTCGGGTGTGGTTTCTGTGGAACTGTCGGTTGTGGTTTCTGTTGCTGGTGCTGTAGTCGATGTGGTACTGTCGGATGTGGTTCCTGTGGAACTGTCGGTTGTGGTTTTTGTTGCTGGTGCTGTAGTTGATGTTGTTGTTGAACTAGTTGTTATGGGATCTATTACATAAGTCTCAACATTTACCGTGATAGTCAAACTCGTTGTTATGACCTTAAAATTAGACAACTGTGTATGACTGGAATCAATTGGTGTTAGGGAGCTGTTGATATCTTTTTGGACCGTTTCCTCGATGATTATAGTAGTAGTGAACTCGTAGTACACCTTGTATTGAACCACTATGCTTCCGTTCCTGTGAAAATGATTGAAAATGATTGTAACTAGGTCTCATAGTCCGATGTCCAGTGATATTATCTAATTATATTATTTGATATATACAATTTTGAAATAGAGTCACTCCATCCTCTAGATAGTGGCGTCTCACTATTATGGGTTCAAAGTAGTTTATTTGATAAATAATCAAAGACAATATATGTATTTGCCACATTTTTATAAGATGTCAGACATTCATAAACAAAAGTATATGTCAATATCAATAAGTGCATATTTACGTTAAACAGCATCATAAAAGTGCATAGAAACTAATAAAAATGATAACATTTTAATTTTAACAATTTAAAAAAACTGCATTTTATAAATGTATATAAATTAATGGTGGATATCGGAGAAATCATTGTAAAATAGACCTACAACAGAGAAAATCCCGGTCTGGGAATTTGCCCTTGGCATCTTTAATCAGAATGTGTAGACTTTTTCAGCATCATAGTTTACCCTTTTTTATTGTACCCAGTGAGTAAAGAATTTACAAAAATATGTTTCTTCCATGCACACATTTAATCTGCAAACGCCTATGACGTTACATAATGGCGGAGTTACCTTAAGCTAATATTCCACCAATTCATGCCATATAACCTAGACGAGAGCAGTTTATGCCGTATTATACCTTATCAAAACAAATTCTGATGCTGTTTTATTCAAACTGATATCATAAAACTGAAACCTGCTCACTTTTGATCTCAGTTTTACGTTTTTTTTTTTTTAATATAGCCATCTTATAAACGTGGAAACTAAATTCAATGAAAGCTCTTTCAATCATACAAGTACGGATTCTGAATTTGTTATGAAGTAACACCGTTATCACAACGTATTGAAAATCTGTATCATGACGTCATCCGCAGCCGACCCCATAGCAAACCCATTCATGAAATACATGTACAAACTGGTTTATAATCATACTCACCTGAAATTAGTCACGTCACAATGTTGGTATTTATCTCCGTATTCCGAAGAGTTTTTCTGCAGCGCATCTTTAATCTTAAAATAGATAAAAAGTTCTGTTTTTACTACTGGATTCAAACAGTACCATAGTATTCAAAATTCAGAGAGGATATACGTGTATATTCTATGATAAGCCGAACCCAATGCAGCATATGACCCGAATGTTGTCAAAGCAGTATAACTATATAAGATGGAAAAAATCATTCAAAAGATAAAAACAAGATACCCATGGGTCATATCTCTCACCTGAGCAAATACAAGGTCAAACCTTCGCTCAATGTTCATGGAGGGGGAAATACTTAAATATCCACTACATCAAAATACTATTGCTAGCAATTAACATATACACTTTTGTGGTTCTTGAAAAGATTTCATGCAAAACCTTTAATCCCTTTTGTAGTCCCGTGTAAACATCAGGAACAATGTTGACGACGAACCTTACGCGGTCACTATATAAATATATATAAATACCCTAGCAGTTCTTCAGAGGAAGAGATACTGTCTATTCACATGTAAATTCAACAGTCATCAATATCATAACTCCTATAAAGAATACAAAAATAATAGTAGGACAAACAAGGGCCCCTGAACATACCAGAGCCTTATATCTTATTACGTTCTTGTTTCCCGGTAGTCATGTTGTAAAAATGCTTGTGATACCTGAGATTGTTTGTTTCTTTATATGTATAGTTTTATATATGTACATGTATATTGTTTTACGTCCCGTCGAGAAAGTTTTACTCATATTGAGAAGTCACCAGATGTATTTGAAGTACCACAAATTTAGACCTATGCTTAGCGCTCAAGGCCGTAGAAGTGAGGGTTCTTTAACGTGTCAACGCCTGCCGAGACACGGGACCTATGTTTTTAAAGTCATATCCAAAAGACTTGTGATTCTCGCTTCTAAATGCCGAGCGTTTGTTGAAGGAGCAATTAATCACTACTATAATAATGCCTTAAGTTTGACGGGGCTATATGGCACCTGAAAAGAAATATTTCAAACCAATTCACTATGTATTCATGTGCAAAACCTTCATCCCCAATCATGGCCTCATTAGGACTCAAAAAGTCGACCAACTTGAATCTTCTTTGAATTAGGAAATTTTTTTTAAAAATCAGCCTTTCTGATTAGGTGGGTTTTTCAAACACGTGTATCCCACCCTATATTTACATGTTCCTGACTCTATCCTCACACGTGCATCCCACCCTATGTTTACATGTTTCTGACTCTATCCCAACACGTGCACCTCACCCTATATTTACATGTTCCTGACTCTATCCCTACACGTGCACCCCACCCTATGTTTACATGTTCCTGAATCTATCCCGACACGTGCACCCCACCCTATATTTACATGTTCCTGACTCTATCCTCACACGTGCATCCCACCCTATGTTTGCATGTTCCTGAATCTATCCCTACACGTGCACCCCCCCCCCTATGTTTACATGTTCCTGTCTCTATCCCTACACGTGCACCTCACCCTATATTTACATGTTCCTGACTCTATCCCGACACGTGCACCCCGCCCTATATTTACATGTTCCTGACTCTATCCTCACACGTGCACCCCACCCTATGTTTACATGTTCCTGAATCTATCCTGACACGTGCACTCCACCCTATGTTTACATGTTCCTGACTCTATCCCGACACGTGCACTCCATTCTATGTTTACATGTTCCTGACTCTATCCCAACACGTGCACTCCATCCTATGTTTACATTTTCCTGACTCTATCCCTTCGGAAGGAACCTGTCTCTTCAAACTTGAATGCCTTTACTCAATGATGTTTTAGGTATGATTGTACTGATTTTTTGTTTAAATTAAAACTCAAACTGTGAAAGGTTTACGGACGACAGACTAACGATAGACAAACATTTTCACAATGATTCCTGTGGGAACCTGGGTTAGAATAGGTCCTCAGTTCCCATTGCTTGTCATTGAAGGCGACTAAATGGTTCGGACGAGACAGCAAAAACTGAGACCCCGTGTCACAACAGGTGTGACACGATAAAGATCCCTCCCTGCTCAAAGGTCGTAAGCGCCGAGCATAGGCCTAAATTTGTAGCCCTTCACCAGCAATGGTGACGTTTCCATAGGAGTGAAAGATTCTAGTGAGTGACGTTAAACAATATGCAATCAATTTCACAAGATCGGTAATTGTATAGGTAAAAAACTAAAAACGAAAAAGAATTTTTTAAATTTTATAGATAGATAGATTGATAGAAAGTGTGTGTAAGTGTACGTGTGTGCGAAACCAATATAATATGCTTATCGCATGGCTTCATGGGAACAATCAAACTATCATCCCGAGGTAGGATTAGACCTGGAAAACTGTTGCCCAAGACCGATGATTAGTTCACCTTTCTTCTAAGTCACGAGACAGAGAAAAAAAGTGCGACTGAGATCAAAAGTGAGTTTTTATGGCCCCAGAGATTGAAATTAACATTGTTAATATTGATTAAATCATGAAAACACCACAATTGAAAAAAGGAACATTGGGAACTTTATCCTGCTTTGGTTCAAAATCGTGCATTTTCATTGGACAAGAAGTATTTGGTGGGGTTCAGAATTCGGATGCCCACCGAGAGACCAACATGTCCATACCTACTTTTAACGAACAATTTCACAACAGAAATGGTAAATGTGTTTGACAAGCCATAAATCATTTATACAAACAGCGAAAAGATGATACTGAAGGGAAGATAAAGACAAACATTCATCGTTTTTAATACATACTGCGCCACAGAATTCTGTACTCAAATTCTTGAATTCTGGAGAAGACGAATTGGCGAGTTCTTCATAGAATACTTGGTCTAGACTCATTTCACCGAACACTACATCTGTAAAGTAACATAATTTGCTATATGATATAACTTAAATGACTCGTTTTCTTTTCATACAAATATCTTTATACATACCTGTTTATAGACATAAAACAATTTTAAAAGATTTGAATCTGATTTTTGTGTTATTGGCAATCCTTTTGGAGATGGATGTACAATTTCTAAATGGAAAGGAAGTCATAAAAAACAAAAAGGAAAACAATTGATCATCATGCTTTGGAACAGAGTATTAAACTGGACTTTTGTACTTATTTTGTACTTGATTTATTCGCATAAACTTGATTCATTTATTGATGTCAACACGACAGAATTATAGCAACAGAAATCAATCCTTACATTAAAGCAATGTATACTCATATCTTCCAACAATGTAGACATAAAAATGTTTCATTGTACAGTAAAACACGCTAATAGCGAACTGCAGTGTACAAACAATTTTGATTCATTGTAAACGTAATTCGGTATATTCAATAAGTTTATAACTCTTGAAATCTTAAAATTACAGTAAATGAAAATCACCTCGCTGAATTCATTATAATAGTGTTTGCTGTACCCGCATTTTTGTAATTTATAATATACAAAATAGTTTTGGTTGGGGTGCACTCAAAATATGTAAAAATTCATCTTATAAAAATTCAGTCTAGGAGTTTGTACATAAATTGCGATATTTTCTCTTGAAATTAAAGATGGAATATGAAAAGGGGTGTCATATTCTTTCAAGTTTCATTACATGTAGTAGGTACATGTACTTTATGCAGTAGTTTTCACATTACATATACATACGATTTCAGCTACATGTAGTTCGACAGCAATCAGTGAATCAGAGATATTCTTACACGATTTTCAATGGTTTCTAATGAGTAACATTTAATGGTGCAAAAATATAACCCAAAACATTCCTAAAGATGGCCCTATAACCAAAAAATAGCTTTAGATTTACAGTTCAATTTCAACCTAAGCTCGATGCCCCAAAGCTAAACACATCTAAACTGCGATTCTGAAATTGTCGTTTTAAATTGTGAGTTGAAAGGTCCAATGCTTAGAGAATTGAAAACTTTAGTCAATAAAATGATTAAAGCTTTAAAGGCTTGAATTGAAAACACCGACTGAAAGCAAACTATTGTGTTCTAAACGACATGTAACTCATAGCAAAATTAGCATTTCCTCAGAAATTCATTTCACCTTCACACCTAAAAAGTATTTGCATGGCAGAAGATGAATGAGATGTTTGCTGAGATAAACTACCAATAGACAGACATGTCCCCTTGTACCATAGTTTCATTTCAAAAGGGAAAATAACTCGGAAAAAGAGTCCAAACTTCTGCAAACCGAGGAAATTCTGTGTGATAACTGCTGGCCGGTTTAAACAATTTTTACCGAAACACTACGTTATCACTAAAATAACAATCAATATATCAACATCTAAAGAAGGGCATTGAATATGCAATACAACAATAATTTGCTGTTTGCTTCATGATTATACATGTAGCAATATCATTGAAAATACATCAACGTTTTGCATCCATAACCTGATTTTTTCTGCGCATTCATACAAATACTTACAATATTTTATAGAGGCGTCCTGTTCATCTCCTTTTGAAAATTAAGAAGAAAAGTATCATAAATGTATCCATATGTCAAATGATGAATGGTAAAACTGAATGTTATTTATATATGACGTCATAAAGTTAGTACTTTTTTAGGTTTTTGAATGTTTTGTATACATGTAACAAATACTTATTAGCTGGGCGTCTTCGTCAAGAAGACTGAATTTCAACAGTCTTGATTAAAGTCAGCATTTAGCAAATTCTATGGTCGTCATAACGATCTAGTTTGACAATACTGCTTGTCATTGAGTCAAATGCTGTCTGACGTGTTTCATACCAATTGTTAGACCGTTCTTTACACTCTGATTTTGACTATGGATTACCCCGTTTACCTTGATCACGATATAGGACTCGCGGTGGCCAGATAGGTTTATGCATGTTTCCGTTTCACTTCTGTTATCATCAAAAGTGAAAACCAATCTTGTAACAAGAGACTCATGGGCCACCCCGCTTCCCCGAATCACCTTGGCCCATATCTAAAGAATTTATTGGGACCCCAACCTACTCCGGGGGGGAGGGGGGGCATAATGTTTACAAACTTGAATCTGTACTATATCTGACAGGAAGCTTTCGTGTAAATGTATACTTCTCTGGCCTAATAGTGCTTCAGAAGAAGATTTCTAAAGACTTTCTTTTTATATATTTGTATGTAAAACTGTGATCCCCTATTGTGGCCCTAACCTACCCCATGGGGTCATGATTTTAACAAACTTGAATTTGCACTATGTCAGGAAGCTTTGGTGTAAATTTGTACTTTTCTGGACCAGTGGAAGCTTTCGTTTAAATGTATACTTTTCTGGCTTAGTAGTTCTTGAGATACAGATTTTCAAAGATTTTCCCATACATTTGTATGTGAAACTGTGATCCCTTATTGTGGTCCCATCCTACCCCGGGGGTCATGATTTTAATAAACCTGAATTTGCACTATATCAAGCAGCTTTCATGTAAATTTAAGCTCTTCTGGTCCAGTGGTTCTGGAGAATATTTTTAATGACCCCACCCTATTTTTGCATTTTTTTTTTTTATTATCTCTCCTTTGAAGGGAACATGACCTTTCATTTGGATAAACTTGAAAGCCAAGTTTTGTTGAAATTGGCACAGTGGCTCTAGATAAGAAATCGATAATGTAAAATGGTTTACAGACAGACTCACTTTAGCTTTCAGCTTAGGTGAGCTAATAACGGTTGATTGACAGGTTTGTTATGGTTTGCAGTTTTATTTTCATAATCATAGAGTAAAGAAGAAGAAAAAACTATTGAAATCCTCTGTTTCCCCAGTGGGCTAGAACTACAGTGTACTAATATTTTGATATGGGATTATTTTTTAATTGATTCCTACGCATTATTTACTTTCCTGGTGGACTACTTTTGAGACGATAACAGTTCTAATTGAAAACGAAGCATGCGTAGTGCCCTCTGGAGAAGTGGCGACATGTGTACATACTTGTAACATATACATCAGAAATTTGAGCAGTGGGGTGTGAAGAGGAGTTAACATAAAATCACTTTTTTATAACACGACTACATATAGTAAACGGAATCCTCTTCCTACGTGGTGTTTCTAATAATACTTTCCCTTGCCATCAATCATTCATAAATATACATTAGAAAGTCATTGTTTTGACCTTGCATTGAGTAAACCAGATTATCGTTAATACCAAATTCATCAATACTTTGTCGAAATTGCCAGGTATTCTTCATTATTTCATATAGTTTAACATACTGACAAAATTTGTGTGTGTTTTCCATCATCGAAAAAAAAAACAACTAATCAATACGGTACATATACCTTTAATTTTGTACAAAAAGGTGATAAATCGTTATATTTCTGTCATCATATAACACAAAATGATATGAAGCCAGTAATTAATATAACATTGGAAAAGAGCTTAACAAAACAACACATATTCAAATCTCAATAATGAATTTTACGTTTCTGAGGAGCCAAATTGGCGAAAACAATATCCTTTCTGGTAGATATTAATTAGTACATATGCTATAATTACCCCTTTGTGTCAAAAACCAGGCAAGGACAGCTGCAATGCCTCCGATTAAAAGAACTCCCAAAATGATGCCCACAATGGTTCTTTTGCCCCTTTTCTTATCTCTAAGGTATAATGGCTCCCTGTCGTATTCATTGTCACGAAACTCGCGAGCATTCTGAAGGGGCATTTTGGTGTCATGCTGAAGCGTGGGCTTAAAATACAAATGTTTGAAAATATAACAAGAATACATGATATCTAAAGATAAACTAAGAGTATTTACAGCAATTATCGATTCCTTACTCAGAAACAAAGAGTACTTACAGCAATTATCGATTCCTTACTCCGAAACAAGAGTACTTACAGCAATTATCGATTCCTTACACCGAAACAAAAGTACTTACAGCAATTATCGATTCCTTACTCCAAAACACAATGTTGTATGTCGGATTCAACAGAGATAAAAGTCCGGCCTTCATAAGTACGTGTAAACGTTTGAGCGATTGCTGAAGTCTAGTGGTTATGGCGTTCGTTCGCAACCGGGAGGCCCGTGTTCGAACCTGACGCCTTACCTTGATCAAGCAAACACACTTAATATGGGTAAGTGACAGTCAAGGAACTTTCGGACTTGACCTATCTTGTGTACGAAAACACCAACAACAACAAAAACTCCAACACCTACTACAACTCCAAGCACTACTACAACTCCAACAACTACTACAAATTGAACAACTACTACAACTCCAAGCACTACTACAACTCCAACATCTACTACAAATTCAACAACTACAACTCCAACCACTACTACAGTTTGAATCACTACTACAACTCCAACCACTACTACAACACCAACCACTACTACAACTCCAACCACTACTACAAATCCAACAACTACTGCAACAACTCCAAAAACTAGTATGACATCAACCACTAGTACAACCGCAACACCTACTACAACTACAACCACTGCTACAACACCAACCACTAGTAAAACAGCAACCACTACTGCAACTCCAACAACTACAATTCCAACACCTACTACAACTCTAAGCACTACTGCAACTCCAAGAATTACTACAACACCAACCACTACCACAACACTAATAATTACTACAACTCCAACCACTGCCACAACTCCAACCACTACTACGCAAACTACCACTACTACAACACCAACCACTACTACAACACCATTCACTACTGCAACCCCAACTATTACTGCAGTTCCAAAAACTACTACAACATCAGTCACTAGCACAACTCCAACAACTACGACAAATCCAACAACTATTGTAGCTCCAACAACGACTACAACTCCAACAACTACTGCAACACCAACCACTACTACAACAATAACCTCTACAACTCCAAGTACTACTATAACTTCAACCACTACTACAACTCCTACAACTCCAACACCTACTACAGCATGATCCACTACTACAACACTAACAACTACTACAACAACTACTACAACAACAACTACTACTATTAAACCAATAACTACTACAAAACCAGAAACTACTAGAGCACTAACCACTACTACAACACCAACTACTACTACAATACCAACCACTACTACAACACCAACAACAACAAAAACTCCAACACCTACTACAACTCCAACACCTACTACAACTCCAACCTCTACTACAACACCAACCACTACTATAACACCAACCACTACTACAACACCAACAACAACAAAAAACTCCAACACCTACTACAACACCAACCTCTACTACAACACCAACCACTACTATAACACCAACCACTACTACAACACCAACAACAACAAAAACTCCAACACCTACTACAACTCCAAGCACTACTACACCTCCAACAACTACTACAAATCGAACAACTACTACAACTTCAAGCACTATTACAACTCCAACATCTACTACAAATTCAACTACTACAACTCCAACCACTACTACAGCTCGAATCACTACTACAACTCCAACCACTACTACAGCTCCAATGAGTACTACAACTCCAACCACTACTACAAATCCAACAACTCCAAAAACTAGTATGACGTCAACCACTAGTACAGCTGCAACACCTACTACAAATACAACCACTGCTACAACACCAACCACTAGTAAAACAGCAACCACTACTACAACACCAACATCTACAATTCCAACACCTACTACAACTCTAAGCACTACTGCAACTCCAAGAAGTACTACAACACCAACCACTACCACAACAGTAACAACTTTCACAACTCCAACCACTGCCACAACTCCAACCACTTCTAAGCCAAGCACCACTACAACTCCAATAACTGCTACAAATCCAACCACTACTTGGACTCCGATAAAAATTACAGTTAAAAACAATACTACAACTTTAACCACTACTACAACCCTATAACCATTACTAGAACTCTAAACATTACCACAACTCCTACCACTACTTCAACTCCACCTATTACCATAACGCCTAAGAGTACTATATAACTCACTTCTATAATTGCTATCATTAAATCCAATTAAACTCATCACTACAATTGGCACACTTTCTATAATAAGAAAAGCTTCTTCGATTTCAAATACTACTAAAACGTCCAAGAACTAAAAATAGTATAAAAAATCCAAGCAATTACAGAAATTAAACTACTACTACTACTCCAACCACTACTAAAATTCAAACAACTACTTCAAATCTACACACTTCTACAACTCAACCACTAATGCAGCTAAAAACATTGTTACCACTTCAACACATACCACAACGGCAAAAATACAAAATAAATTAATTATCATTACAGCACCAACCATTAACACAACTCTAACGATTACTACAATTACAACCACTACCACAACTCAACCCAGTACTAGATCTCCAAACATAACTGCAACTCGCATCATTTCTGCAATTACAACTACTCCTACAACTGAAATCATTACTACAACTCCAAACAAAATTACAAGTCTAACCATAACTACAATTCTCAATACTTCTAATACTAGAACCACTGCTATATATCTAAACACTACTACTAATCCCACCATTACAATTGTAAAAATTACGAAATTTCTAAGTAATACTACAACTTTAATTATTAGTAAAACACCACACAAAGCTACAATTTCAACATCTTTAAAGATAGCGCAGTATTTCTACAACTCAGATAAATACGACAATTCAAACTACCACTAAAACTTTAAATATTTTTACAACTCCAATCAGTACTACACATTTCAAACCATAGTTCTGCCCCAACTACCACTACATTCCCCACAAAATACAACACTAAACTTTACAACTCAAACCACTACAACTTCAACCACTTCAACTACAACATCTACTACACCTGCAATCATTAATACAACTCCAATCGCTATTGTAACCCCCACCACTACTACAACTCAAAATAGAATTACAACTTTTATTACAACTCAAATTTTAAATACGTCCACAACTCCTTTCACTAATACATGGACAACTCTAGCCACTACTCTAACTCCATTCACACTTCATTTCCAGCCACTACTACATCACAAAACACGATTACCACTACTACAACTCCAACATCCACTATTAAAACTCCAATCCGTCATTCAACCCATACCTCTGATACAAATAAAAGTATAAAACAAATATATCGCCTCCTATAATTACAAAAGCTACTACAATTTAAAAACATTACTGCAATGTCAATCCCTTCTACAAATCAAACTACATATACTACTACAACTCAAACCATACCTTCAACCACTCAACATACAGTGCTGCAACTCCAACTAATATGACAACTCCAACTAATATTACAACTCCAACCGTGACTAATTCCAAACAGTACTACATTTCAATCCTCTTCCACAACTTCATCCAATAGTCAAACTATAAAACATCAAGTACATACTACACTTAAAACCATTACTACAACTCCAAATATAACTTTAATACTTACCCTAACACCTCCTACCACGCTCACCACTATTACAACTCCCACTGGTACAACAACACCAATAGCTACGAAATCTTCACCCGTTACTTCAGCTCAAACCACGGATACAAACACAAACACTCTTACAATTCTAAATACTGCCACAACCCCTAACCCTAATACAACTAATACCACTGCTACTACGTCAACCACTATTACGACTCCAACGACAATTACAGTTTAAACTATTTCTACAGTTCCAATGATTACTTCAGCTCAAAGCAATGATACAATTTCAAACATTTCTACAATTCCAAACATTACCACAATTAAAATTATTATAACAGTTTCAGCCACTACTAAAGTGCATAGCTCCAACCAGTACCACAACGTCAACCACTACTAAAATTCAAACAATATTATAACTCCAACCATTGCTATAGCGTCAACCATTTCTACCACTCCAACCAACATCACTAGCAACCAAAGCAGAAATGGAATATGATATTGTGCCATGCGTTTCTATTTGTTCAGTATGTCAATATTATCAAAATAATATAATTATATGCTTTTTTTTCATGCAATATAAACTATACACTTGGTGTAAATTATACAATTTTACTCGATTGGATTAAAAATCAAGCTAATTTTTTATTTATCTATTTATTCAATATACGGGCAGGATAATACCCCCTTTCAAACATTTATGATCACGTGGCGTTGCAACCTGTTAGAAAGTAAACAATTATAAATATAAATGTTGGCTGAACAAATTCAGCGATGAAACACGCTCATACGGGAAACGGTATATGAAAAACCACAAACATGTGAAGACTCGTGTTTAGAATAAAATCCTTTTTAATACGATTACATATAGTGAACGAATTCTTCTTCAATGATGTTTCTAATAATACTTTTTATGCGCGCTTGTGCGCATTCACCATATACGTCAATCCTTCATAAATTTACATTAGAAAATCACCTGTTTTAACCTTGTGTTGAAAAGATCAGCACTTTGTTAATAGCAATCAATTTGTCGAAATTGTCAAATATGACCATTTCACGTAGTTTATCTTACTGACAAAATTTTGGTCTGGTCTCCAACATCGAAAAAATGTTTTTTAATACAGTACGTAACTACGTATACCTGTAAAGATAATTACTGGCATTGATGGTCAGCAAGAATAATTACAGTATATAACAAGAATAATTACAGTATATAACATGAATTATTACAGTATATAGCAAGAATAATTACAGTATATAACAAGAATAATTGCAGTATATAACAAGAATAATTACAGTACATAATATGAATAATTACAATATACAACAAGAATAATTACAGTACATAGCATGAATAATTACAATATATAACATGAATAATTACAGTATATAACGTGAATAATTACATTATATAACATGAATAATTAGCAAATACAAGAATAATTGCAGTATATAACATGAATAATTACAGTTTATGACAAGAATAATTACGGTATATAACAAGAATAATTACAGTATATAACATGAATAATTCAGTATATAACAAGAATAAATACAGTTTATAACAGGAATAAATAGTTTATAACTTGAATAATTACAGTATATAACATGAATAATTACAGTATATAACATGAATAATTACAATTACAGTATATAACATGAATAATTACCGTATATCACAAGAATAATTACAGTATATAACATGAATAATTACCGTATATCACAAGAATAATTACAGTATATAACATCAATAACTACAGCGTATAACAAGGATAATTACCGTATATAACATGATTAACAACCGTATATAACATGAATAATTACCGTATATCACAAGAATAATTACAGTATCTAACATGAATAATTACAGTATATAACAAGGATAATTACCGTTTATAACATGAATAATTACAGTATATAACATTAATAATTACAGTATATAACATGAATAATTAATATATAACATGAATAATTACAGCATATAACATGAATAATTAGCATATAACAAGAATAATTACAGTATATAACATGGAAAATTACCGTATATAACATGAATAATTACAGTATATAACAAGATTAATTACAGTATATAACATTAATAATTACAGTATATAACAAGGATAATTATCGTATATAACATGAATAACTACCGTATATAACACGAGTAATTACAGTCTATAACATGAATAATTACAGTATATAACATGAATAATTACAGTATATAACATGAATAATTACCGTATATAACATGAATAATTACAGTAGATAACAAGATTAATTAGTATATAACAAGAATAATTACCGTATATAACATGAATAATTACAGTATATAACATCAATAATTACAGTATATAACATGAATAATTACAGTATATAACATGAATAATGACAGTATATAACATTAATAATTACAGTATCTAACATGAATAATTACCGTATATAACATGAGTAATTACAGTATATAGCATGAATAATTAATATATAACAAGAATAATTACAGTATATAACATGAATAATTACAGTACATAATATGAATAATTACAATATATAACAAGAATAATTAGTATATAACTAGAATAATTACAGTATATATCATGAAAAACATGAAGATAACTGTCTGATAAATTATTTGTAAAACAAAATTGTGTTCCTGATGAGAGCAATATTTCAGGAATTTGCATGTATCTACAAAATGCCACTCTGCATTGTGAATTGCAACAACAGCAACAACGGTAAAGAAAATAATGATAATATACTACCCAAAATTTGATAAGGATCACTAAGTTATATGTGTGTAATTTACCACTAACATAACAAAAGACATAAATTTGACTCAGAAACGTGTTTACTCAGGTTATGAATGAAAATTCATGAACGGCATGAACTTTTATCAATACGGAATGCTTGAACTCTGATAACAACACCAAAAGGCATTTCATTACAGAAAGTTAACAGCAAACCAGAGAAAGAATTACACAGTTTTTGGGGATAGTCCATCATTACACTTAGTCGATGGAGTGTTAATACCGTGTATGGCCTCCCCTTGCATCAATGACAGCTTGACAACGTCGAGCCATGTTGTCAATAAGCACCCGGATGTTTCCAATGGGAAGTTTGTTCCACTCTTCCACAAGGGCGTTTCCGAGCTCTGCCAAAGTCGTGGGTTGTGCTCTACGGCGTGAAAGGGCAACCTTCAGCATGTTCCATACATGCTCAATCGGGTTCAAGTCCGGCGAGCGCGCTGGCCAGTCCATACGGACAATTGTCTCCTGCTGAAGGTACTGCTCCACCACCCTGGCGCGATGAGGACGGGCATTATCATCCATCAGGATGAACTCAGGGCCAACAGCACCAGCGTAGGGTCTGACGTAAACATCGAGGATCTCATCCCGGTACCTCACCCCGTCATTGTTCCTCTCTCCAGAACATGAAGATCTGTTCTTACATCTCTGCTGATTCCACCCCAGACCATGATGGAACCACCACCATAACGGTCATGTTCAATGATGTTGGCATCATGGAAACGTTCACGTTGTCGTCGCTACACTCGGTGCCTCCTGTCTGTAAAGTCCAAACAATACCTGGACTCATCGGTGAACAGAACTTGAACCCAATCGTTCTGTGTCCAAGTGACATGATCTTCAGCCCAGTCCAATCGCTCCCGCCGGTGTCAAACAGTCAGAGGGACTCGAACTCATGCCCTTCTCGAGTTGAGACCTGCATTGTGAAGCCGATTCCGTATCGTCTGAGTGGACACATTCACCCCCGAGGCGTTCAGGAGGTCGTTACGTAGACTGGTTGCTGTCCAGAAGGGATGGCGTTGTGCCTGAAGAGCCAGAAAATGGTCTTGGCGTTGGGTTGTTGACCTCTGACGACCATCCCCATGTCGGTGTGTTGTTGTACCAAAAGTTTGCTGTCGGTTCCAGGCCCTGTTTACAACGCTCTGGCTGACGTTTAGTGCATTTGCAACGTCACGTTGTGAATAGCCAGCGTCAAGCATTCCAATACATCTGTCCAGTTGTTCTGTCGTCAGGTCACGCCTTACACGGTGAGGGGGCATTGTGTTGATAAACGTAGTGTAAACACTCAAGTGAGTTTGAAATTTTAGAAAGAATCAGACACCGATGCCTGAGTGAAAATCGTGCAATGGTAGCAAAAGCATAAACTGTGATGAGAAACGCATTTCCCATGGCATGAAATGCACGTGCAAGTTTGTTGAAGACGTTTTTGATTTCACTTGGACACAATATTGCCAGTTATGCAGTTATTCATTTTTTAAACAGAAAAATATCTATGATCCTTATCAAATTTTGAGTAGTATACTTTATTCATTGCGGTTAGTGTGAGCACTATTCTTTCCCGGGGCCTTCTTAAACACAACATGTATATACAACATTAACAAGACGTCAAATTACACAACGAATATTGATACACAATTGGTGCAGTAAATACAAAACTACTGATTTTCAAATATAAGTGCAGGTGCTGATGATAATTTTTCTGTCACTTTTCAAAACGGGTAAAGACCGTGAACATCTTATGTGTAGTGGTAATTACAACCCCACAAATGAAGTCTGGGGATAGTGAAATCACCTGACCGTCGTCCTTATGTATACATCATTTTTCCGGAGTATATTTTGAAGGGACTGACTCACGATTTTACCCAAAATTTTGTTTTTCACTTTTAATGATCAAAATCTACTGTCTAATGTGTTTGAAAGATTTTACATGAAAATTAAGGCTATACATCATCACAGAAGCTCAATTTAGAGAGTTTATTATTTGTTTTGTAAACAAAGATTCCGGTATGCTATTGTTTACGAAATTTTCAAAAGAAATGGATATCGATCTAAGTATTAATACAATTTATTTTCCTTACAAAATAAATCATATTATTATAAGCAATGAAAAACTCAATCGCTCTTGAACCCAATAAAACTCATAGAAAATTACTCTATGTTTGAGCATTGTGTCGTCATACTTTGACTTTCATTACGTCACGTTTCGTACAACGGTTGTAAACATACTTCACAAATCAGCTGGGCGTAAAGACTGTTTATTAGAAAATCGATTTGAATTTTGAAGTTTAAATAAAATAAACCCAGCTTTATTGGTAAAATGCAGCCCCGGCAATCTTCTCATTCTGCTGAACCTCGGCCTTTGAAGGAAAAAAGGAAATTTACAGGGAAATCACGTATGCCAGTAAAAAAGCTGAAAGTTCAATCTACACCGACCGCTGTAGCCAATGCAGGTGTAAGCATCAAGGAAGTGGCCTCATCAGTATCTGAATTAATTTTACCCGAGTTAAAGCAGGCGATCCAAACCATTATTACTCAGAGACAAGACAGCGTCCTTTCATCCTCAAGGAACGAACCAGAAACATCAGAAAAATCTGGACCTTCAAGCAGCGTATCGACCGCAAATCCCGATGTAGAACAACGGATAGATGTTTTAATCAATCCAAAACAGCCTGTTCCAAATGAAGGTACTAGTATAGTTCCTTTAAGCGTGGAATCAAACAATTTAGAGCCATGTTTAGAAATAAAAAATGCAATTTTAAGCGTGGACGATGAATTAGGTGCGCACGTACCTCAAGTTACAAAACAGAATATCTTTAAAGGTGAATTTATTGAATTGTACAGTTTACTAGATAGGCATCTAGTCAACAATCAAGAAAACAAAATTGTCTGAAGTAATGGTCAGTTATCTGTCAAACCAGTTAGTCAAAACAAAATACTCGACATTCAAGCATGGTTAGATGCATTTTTTTATTTTCATGAGCATATACTTAGTTGCTCATTCTGATCAATCCCAGCAAATGCTTAAATATATGGCAAATGTAAAAGCCGCAGCTGGTCGGTCAACGGGATTTGGTTGGAGGGAATATGACAGACAATTTCGTCTTAAGAAGGCAAGAAATGTTTGTATTCCCTGGAACAAAATCGACCAAGAGTTGTGGCTATTGTACGTAAATTCTTCAAATGTACCTAGACAACAGACATCCCAACAAAAGGGATGTTTTGATTTCAATAACAAAGGTTTTTGTGTTCGTCCTTACTGTCAATATAGTCATATTTGTTTGAAGTGTTCTGGTAAGCACCCTGCTACAAAATGTCAAGTAACAAATCAAAATTCAAACAGATCTATTGTGTCTAATAACCAGGACAAGTCCTCTCCTAGCCTTTTTCGTCGCTCATGGAAAAAACCACAGTCAGCAAACTTTCAGAAATACTGGAACAACACCAATTAATGTACATACATGTAATATGGAGACTTACCTTTCTATTTATCATAAAACTTCAGACGCTAATGAATTAAGGGAAGGCTTTACATATGGCTTTAAAATAAAATATTTAGGCTCTCGTTTTGCATCAACATGTACCAATTTAATATCAACTTGGCAACATCCA
Organism: Ostrea edulis; assembly: GCF_947568905.1. Taxonomy (NCBI): domain Eukaryota; kingdom Metazoa; phylum Mollusca; class Bivalvia; order Ostreida; family Ostreidae; genus Ostrea; species Ostrea edulis. The sequence continues at coordinate 26,265,385 of NC_079172.1, read as the reverse complement.
GTGGAAGTTAAGCAAAAAATAGACAAGGAAGTCGCTTTAGGTCGAGTTGCAGGTCCTTTTGATCAACTTCCCCTACAAAATTTTAGAATATCACCTATAGGTATTGTGGTTAAAAAAGATGGGGGTTGGCGTTTAATACATCATTTATCATTTCCAGAAGAAAATAGTGTAAACGATTTTATCGATACGGAATATTGTACGGTTCATTACACACCGTTTGACGAGGTATTAGAAATGATTGCAGCATTAGGTAAAAACTCCCTTCTTGCAAAAATGGATGTCAAATCAGCATTTCGTTTATTACCAATACATCCCTCTGATCATGAGTTATTAGGTTTTAAATTTGATAACAAGTTTTATTACGATATGTGCTTACCTATGGGCTGTTCTGCAAGTTGTGCCCTTTGGGAAAAATTTGCCCATTTTTTACAGTGTGTAACAATCACAAAAACAGGCCTAAAAACAATAAACCATTACTTAGATGATTTTATTTTCGCTGCTAAAGAATTCGAGGGCTGTAAATTAATAATGTCAAACTTTCAGAATACTTGTCGTGAATTTGGAATTTCGCTGGCGGAGGAAAAAACCGTTGGTCCTAAAAGTTCATTGGTTTATCTTGGTATAGAAATAGACACAGGGAAAATGGTTATAAGTATAACAGAGGAAAAAACCCATTGCACTTAAGGAATCTATTGAAACAATTTTGGCTAAATCCAAAATAACATTAAAAGATCTACAGTCCTTAGTTGGTTCCTTGAATTTTTGCGCCAAAGCCATTCCCTCAGCCCATGCCTTTAATCGCCGTTTCTGCGATGCCATGTGTGGTATTAGACATTCGTCTCATTTTATAAGGGTCAATGCTGGTATGAAGAGCGACCTACGGGTTTGGTTAAATTTCCTCGAACAATTCAACGATAGTTTCAATTTTTTGGAAGTTAATTGGTTTTCAAATTTTGAACTTCATTTATATACAGATAGTGCGGGTAATGCTCATCTTGGCTGTGACGTTTATTTACAAGGCCATTGGGCATATTTTCAGTGGCCTACACAATGGCAGGATTCAGATATAATATTTGATATTACTTTCTTAGAATTAGTTCCAATAGTTTTGGCAGTTCTGTTATTCAAAAACCATTTCCAAAATAAGATAATGTTTCATACCGACAACATTGCTTTAGTATCGATTCTGAATAAAAAGACATCAAAATCTAAAAGAGTTATGGAATTAGTGCGCCCTCTAGTGCTCCATTCAATGGTTAATAATATGTATTTTAAAGCAAAGCATATTTGTGGTTGCAATAATTCAATCGCTGATTCTATTTCTCGAAAACAGTGGGAAAGATTCCGGTCTCTTGCACCAGAAGCGGACCAAAATCCTATACCGATCCCAGAAGATTTCACGAAGATGATATTAGAGCTGAAATAGAGCATTTAACACTTGAATCTATTGCCCCAAACACAAAACTACTGTATTCCAATAGTTTAAAGTTATTTTCTAGTTTCAGGAAGGACTACGGTTTAGAGGAAATTTGGGGACCTCCCCTCTGTAGCAATATTCCATTATCACCTGCATATGGTGTTTATATATCTCAACTAATTCGATATGCAAGAGCTTGTTCTGGGTATAGTCAGTTTTTAAATCGAGGTAATCTACTGACAAACAAGTTGATGGTACAGGGATTTCAACAGTCTCGATTGAAGTCAACATTTCGCAAATTCTATGGTCGTTATAACGATCTCGTTCGTCAATACGACCTCGCATTGGGTCAAATGCTGTCTGACGTGTTTCATACCGATTGTTAAGCCGTTCTTGGCAGACTGATTTTGACTGCGGATAACTCCGTTTACCTGATCAGGATATGGGGCTCACGGCGGGTGTGACCGGTCAACAGGGGATGCTTACTCCTCCTAGGCACCTGATCCCACCTCTGGTGTGTCCAGGGGTCCGTGTTTGCCCAACTATCTATTTTGTATTGCTTGTAGGAGTTATGAGATTGATCACTGTTCGTTATCTTCACCTTGCATATTCATTGCTCACTTATCACTTCGCAATTTAGCGTACAGCACTATATCATCTTATTTAGCTGGTATAAGTTTTAAGTGCAAACTGATAGGCACCAACGACTATACACAATGTTTCATGATTAGAAAACTACTAGAGGGTATAAAACGTTCCCGCAAAACAATTGACCGTCGTTTGCCTATTACTGAAAATATTTTGAAAAACCTCATGTCAAGTTCAAGTTTAGTGTGTTCCTCTAATTTTGAAACATATTTATTTTGCTCGGCCTTTTCCTTAGCATATCATGCCTTTTTGAGAGTCGGTGAATTTACATGCAGTAATACACGCGACATTCGCCATGTTATTGGCATTAACCACATACAAATTTTATTTGACCAGTCACTGAATAAGAAATTATTAAAGATAACAGTTCCATATTCCAAAACTGACCAATCAGGAAAAGGATCGTTAATTCAGTTGAACGAGTCAGATATTACAGTTATTTGCCCTCTTTTTCATTTACAAAGATATTTGTCTGTCAGACCAAAAATTAATGGTCAGCTTTTTGTTCATGTAGACGACAGTCCACTTACCCGTTATCAATTTACATCAGTCCTTAATAAAGCAATAAATAATTTAGGTCTTTCAAATTCACGTTACACTTCCCACTCTTTCCGAATTGGAGCTGCATCGGACAGTTTTTCAAAAGGGCATTCTGAATCCGAAATAATGAAAAAAGGTAGATGGATTTCAAATGCTTATAAAACTTATATTAGGACTTAGTAGAATATATTTTATCACATAGGTCAAGAAAAAAGTATATGGATAGTTGGTTCATCCATTATCAAGCGGGCATTCCAACGAGCTAGCCTCTCAACTGAAAAATCACATCTGGGACTTAGACGTCTAAATTATCACATCCTTTGGCAGGGCAAGGGTGGTCCAACTTGGAAAAAATTGTTCCCTCGCATTCAGTTACTAAGGAGGTATGAATCATTGCCTGAAATTTTAATAATTCACTCTGGGGGTAATGATATTGGTAATGTGCCTTTACTCGAACTTCGATTGAGGATGAAAGAAACATTTCAAAGGATTCGGTCTGAGCTTCCAAACACCCTCCTTGGTTGGTCTCATATTCTTCCAAGATTTTCATGGCGTTACAGCAAAAATGTTAAGTCTCAAAAGATTGCAGTCAAAAGAATTAACAGTTTTATGAGCAAATTGTTCGTTGTGAACAATGGTTTCTATATCAGCTATCCCGAGATATCTTGGGATTCTAGCGGATTGTTTGTTAACGATGGAGTTCATCTATCTGAACTTGGGAGTCTTTGTTTACATAACACATATTTAAGGCTAAAATATTGCTTTCATCCTTGTATGCAGAAGGTCAAAAATTTGGCTGTCAACATTAAACGAGTTATATTTCTGATGTTTAACATAAAAAATGAAAAATATTTTTATCAAAAATCGTGAACCAGTCCCTGAGGAACTGATTTGATTAAAGCTTTATGTAAATCTTATGAAAGGTGAAGATAACAAACAGTGCTAGAAGTTGTGCACCTGCTATTTTGACTGATATGTTTTGAACATTCAAAGACGTTAGGTACTATTTTTTCATTTTGAGGGGGTGTTGTCATTGTCCATAGTACATGTATATCTTTAAAATCATTTAACATATTTGATTCAATCTTTGAGTATATATTATGTATATATAAGGAAGTTATTCATTTTACAGGTGCTTTACTGACTTGTCTGTCTGCCAATCTGTCCGTGTTTTAATCTTGCGTAATGTAAACAAGTTAAAGTTGATACAATTAAAATTAACTGTATACCAAGAGTTTTTTCCGGACTCCATACTTTCGATTGTTATATTCATACCAGTTTTGTTCAGGTTCTGATACCCTAATTTAGCATTTCTTTTATGAGTACCCAATAACAAACATTTTGGGTTTTTTCTTCACTAAAGGTATTCAATGTATAACAACCATATTTCATATCGAGTACATGGATGGTGGGACTTTTGTAATCATGGTATCATTTTGAAGGGTTCATCAAATAAAGATAATCCACCGTAGGAAGTTTGGAAATTTTATTTACTGCTTAATTTATTTCAACTAGCAATTAACATTGAAGTCTATGGGAAGCATGTTTAAATTAATTTATTTTTCAAAGCAATATTGTCCGTCTTCTGAAACAAACGTACTAATTTTTGGCCGGTTACAACACCCGACACCGGTAATAAACTTAATCTTTACTAGCCATGGGTGTTGGGTCAACTGTGCCTTTGTGGACGAATATTCTTGGCTATCGAAGATTGGGGGAGGGGGGGGGGGGGGGTGCCTACATAGTCCGCTTGCATAAACATGTATTATGGAGGTAAATAGAATAATTATATAGTAAATCAAATGAAGTTATATTATAGCTTTTGAACTTATTATACCCCCCGAACGAAGTTCAGGGTGGTATATAGGAATCACTCTGTCTGTCTGTCTGTCCGTCCGTCCGTCTGTCTGTGCAGATTCGTGTCCGGACCGAAACTTTTTTATTCTTTGACTTAGGCATACCATATTTGGCACACAGGTGGATCACCATGAGACGATGTGTCGAGTACCTTCATGACCTCTATATGACCTTGACCTCAAGGTCAAAATTAAAGGGTTTTTTTTTTTTTACAACGGATTCATGTCCGGGCCATAACGTCTTTGTTCTTTGACATAGGCATACCATATTTGACACATTAGTGTATCACCATGATACAATGTGTCATGTACCTTCATGACCTCTATATGACCTTGGCCTCAAGGTCAAAATTAAAGGTTTTTACAATGGATTCGTGTCGGGGCCATGACTTCTTTGTTCTTTGACATAGGCATATCATATTTGACACATGAGTGTATCACCATGAGACGATGTGTTATGTACCTTCATGACCTCTATATGACCTTGACCTCAAGGTCAAAATTAAAGGTTTTTACAATGGATTCGTGTCAGGGCCATGACTTCTTCGTTCTTTGACATAGGCATACCATATTTGACACATGACTGTATCACCATGAGACGATGTGTCGGGTACCTTCATGACCTCTACATGACCTTGAACTTTGACCTCAAAGTCAAAAGTGACTATAGGGTTTTGACATAGTCATACCATAAGACATGGGTGTATCACCATGAGACTATGTGTCATGTACATTCATAACCTCTTTATGACCTTGACCTTTGATATCAAGGTCAAAATTATAGGTTTATGCCATGGATTTGTGTTCAGACTATATCTTCCTTTTCTTCTACAAAGGCATACCATATTTTTACACTCAGGAAAGAGGTAATTTATACCTATTAACAACACCCTTTGGGAGATTGGGGTAAGCGGGGGGTATTCTTAATGAGCAGTGCTCACAGTACCTCTTGTTTTATTTTTGATTGAGAGGGAGATCGATAGCTACATGTACATGTAGGCTAGACACGTAACATCGTTTTAGAAGGGGGGGGGGGGGGCAGTCCTAACCTTGATCAGACGAAACATTCAACATGTAAAGAAAGAAAAATGGGGAAATAAAATATATCAAAATGAAATGGAATGGGTAAATAATCAGAAAGAAATAAAAATAACAACAATACCATGGTATTGTTAATAAATCTGTCTACAAGATCAGGAAATATAAATAGAAGTAAGTAAAATGCAAATCGTCAAATCATTTTTGTCTATAGCGGATACCGGTAACTAGAAAGAGTAACATCACAATTTCTTCACAGAGGTGGGAGAGGACTACCAATACCCTACCACAAAAATTTCAGTCCCCTGGGTAGGGGTCTTCGGTGATTCCGAACCCGATGTTTATTCACTAAGTGTAATGCGTTGTGCATAAAACTTGGAGGGGCAGATCTCCGTAACTAGAGAGAGTAACATCACCATTTCTTCACAGTGGTGGGAGAGGACCACTGATACCCTACCACAAAAAATTCAGTTCCAGGGGTAGGGGTCTTCGATAATTCCGAACCCGATGTTTATTCACTAAGTGTAATGCGTCATTTAAAAATATCGGAAGGGCGGATCTCCATAACTAGAATGAGTAACATCAACATTTCTTCACAGTGGTGGGAGAGGACCACTAACACCCTACCACAAAAATTTTCAGTCCCCCGGGTAGGGGTCTTCGATGATTCCGAACCCGATGTTTATTCACTAAGTGTAATGCGTTATGCATAAAAATTGGAGGAGTGGATCTCCGTAACTAGAGAGAGTAACATCACCATTTCTTCACAGTGGTGGGAGAAGACCACTAATACCCTACTACAAAAATTTCAGTCCCTGGGGTAGGGGTCTTCGATGATTCCGAACCCGATGTTTATTCACTAAGTGTAATGCGTTATGCATAAAACTTGGAGGAGCGGATCTCCGTAACTAGAGAGAGTAGCATCACCATTTCTTCACAGTGGTGGAACAGTACCACTAATATTCTACCATAAAAATTTCAGTCCCCGGAATAGGGGTCTTCGATGATTCCGAACCCGATGTTTATTCACTAAGTGTAATGCGTTATGCATAAAACTTGGAGGGGCGGATCTCCGTAACTAAAAAGAGTAACATCACCATTTTTTCACAGTGGTGGACGAGGACCACTAACACCCTACCACAAAAATTTCAGTCCCCTGAGTAGGGGTCTTCGATGATTCCGAACCCGATGTTTATTCGCTAAGTGTAATGCGTTACATCTATGCATAAAAATTGGAGGAGCGGATCTCCGTAACTAGAGAGAGTAACATCACCATTTCTTCACAGTGGTGGAACAGGACCACTAATATTCTACCATAAAAATTTCAGTCCCTGGAGTAGGGGTCTTCGATAATTCCGAACCCGATGTTCATTCACTAAGTGTAATGCGTTATTTAAAAATGTCGGAGGAGCGGATCTCCAAAACTAAAGAGAGTAACATCACCATTTCTTCACAGTGGTGGAAAAGGACCACTGACACCCTACCATAAAAATTTCAGTCCCCTGGGTAGGGGTTTTCGATGATTCCGAACCCGATGTTTATTCACTAAGTGTAATGCGTTATGCATAAAAATTGGAGGGGCGGATCTCCGTAACTAGAGAGATTACCATCGCCATTTCTTCACAGTGGTTGGGGTTGGTAACTGGCACCCCATCCTTATAATTCCAGTGTGGTGTTGTTTTATGCATATAGAAATTTGAATTGTGAACTGCGTTCTAGAATGTAGTTCGCTATTGAATTGCGAATAGTGAACTGCGAACTGCGTTTCAAAATCTAATTGCCCACTTTCTCTTTATGAAAATATGAAATAAAATTAATCATTCACCACACACATTTTTAGAAAATTAGATTTTTCATATTTTACAAAGGGCAGATAACTCTTCAAAAAAGTCTCAAGTGCAATGAGACGGATTCTAATCATGTACCAGTTATGTGAATTTCATCTACCTCACTTTCATCATTATTTAACAATAAACATTTATGTTGATTTAAATCCTTCAAAATTGTTCATTATCCTTTTGCTATAGTCGTACATTGAATACCTTAATAACACGTGGTTCTGAAAGCACCATCTCTCTATTTCGAGATTAGGGTTAAGATCATAATCCAACACTTCTATATTACTATTGTTAATATAAAGACAACATATCATTTTTGTATCCTTTACATGCAAAGGTGGTATATCATTTACATACAATGTAAGTAATAATTGACTAAAAAGGGATTCCATCTGTTAGTGAAAGACACAAGGGTGTATCTTTGTAATGTGATGCAGGTCATATAGAAGATTAGACTTGCTCAAGTCACTATATTTAATAATCGGTGCTCTCTTTAACACGTTTTAATAATGCCAAACATATGTTGGTGATTTTTTTTTTATTGTTTGATTTTTTATTTGACATTCACATTATATACATACATGTAATTTAACTACACAATAATACCACCAATATTCATGTGCAAAAGACATTTTCGTAAATATAAAGAGAGAGAAAGAAAGAAAGAAAGAAAGAACACATAAAACAAAGCGGGACATGGAACACAATCTTAAGGTAAAAAAAACTTTTTAATACACTAATACAACCAATTTATCATAAATAGTTTGCCAGTATCTCTCAAACTTCCTATACCTTCAGTTTTTCAACAACAAAAGTTTTTCAACTGTAATTCTATCAGTGATAATTTTTTTGGATGCATCTATACTTCATTTACATATACTTGAGAATTTACTGATATAAATATACTGCTTTATCATCAGAATTATCAAATTTTCCACCTTGTGTATATTCTTATTAGCAAATTTTCCAAAAAGAATTGCTTGTCTATGAAAACTAATATGCCTGTCCAGTTTTTCGCAAAGCCATTCTTCAATTCCATACCAGATCTCTTTCCCACATGGACATTCTACAAATATGTGATCAATAGTTTCAAAATCCCTCTTGCAAAATGTGCAAATTGGGGAATCAACAATTCTAAGTTGATGTAAATAATAGTTACATACAAATAGTGTGTGCAAGATTTGAAACTGTATCCATTGCAATTTAGATTCTTGAGTTGTTTTAAAAGGAAGTTCAAATGAATTTGTCCATTCTAGCTCTGAAAAACCTTCTGTTTCTTCCCATTTTGATATAGATTTCATTTTGGTTGCTTTATGGCTTATCAATTGCTTATACATATCTTTACAACCTTTTTTATCTTTGAAATATGTTGAAATAGTAAAGGGAATAGGCAAAAGTGGTTTTGTAGTTCTTGCATTGTCTTGTATAAGAACTTGTCTTTGTTGGATTGCATTCTTTAGTCCTGCATATTCTACAAAAATCATTTTAACTTTCAAAACCATTTTATGTTGGTGATATTTAAGTAATGTAGAGAGCAGATATTTAGATTTCTGAAACTACAGTAAAATTTGGACGAAATATAGAAACAACATAGAGACTTGAGCAAGTCTAGTACATTTATATAGAAGATACTCAGCGTGGATCATAAGAAAATACACGTACACGTGAAGAGCACCAACCGGGACCTGATATACATGCTATACGTCATAAAGGTTATGAGAAATATACACTAGCGGCTTCCTTTATGTTAACAATTAGGAACTTTAGATGTTTTCAAATGATATGTTACACTACTAAATAGCCAAAAAGCGAAGGTTTTATAGTGTTATTAAATTGTTTGCTTATATTCAAAGGATTTTTCTGTAGACATTCATGACTAATAAAAGGGATTTACTTTTTTATTAATCTGTAAACAACAAAATGTAAAACACCTCCATTATACTATCTTGGCGTGTAAAACGTTGCAATATTTTACAAATTTTGATCTATATGCAGAAATCTTGATTTATATTCAGCAATCTTGTTATTCCTATACAAAAGCTGGATTTATATTCGATAATTCTGACATCGATATGAGAAAATCTTGATGTATATTCGATAATTTTGATATTTATATGTAATATTTTTATGCATATTCCGTAATCTCTATATTTATGAACGAAAATTTGATTTATATATGTGATAAATCATTATTTATATTCTATAATTTTGTTCCTTGTATTTTATAAATTTTTATTTATATCCGACAATCTTCTTCAATTTATCGAACATAAATAATAAGATTATCGAATATAAATCAAGATTTACCGTATGTAAATCAAAATTTTCGCGTATAAATATCAGGATTATCGAATATACTAGCAAATTAAACGTTTGCACATCAATATCAAGATTGTCAAATATAAATAAAGTTTTATCGAATATGAATAACGAAATTATGGAATACAAGTCAAAACTTATCGGATATGAATATCAAGATTATCGAATATAAATCATGATTTATCGAATGTGAATAAAAATAGATATCAAAATTTTCATATAAGAATTAAAAGATTATCGAATATACATCAAAATTTTCGTATATAAATATCAAGATTCCCGAATATCAATCAGGATTTTTGCATATATATGAGTAACAAGATAATCGAATAAAAATCAAGATTGATCGAATATCAAGATTTTCGCATATGATCAAGATTATCGAATATAAATCAAGATTTGTATAATATTGCAATGTTTTACAGGCCATATTCTGACGTTGTACGTAACTGATAGTTCTTCCTGATAGAACTGTTATACATGTACATACTCTCTTTTCAGCAATTGACAAAGAGGGACTACATCTTTCCCGCAAATTTGTAATAAAAAGAGAAAGAAAATAAGTTTCGCATGATTTATTCATATATATAGTCAATGTGCAAACCAATTTTTCATCTTCACCTTACAGATTACGTTACATCTGTATTTCGAGGATTTTCTTGTTGTGTGCATAAAATATTAACGCCATTACATCTATATATGCATAACAATCTGATAAAGTATGAAATAGTTTCTACAAAAAAAATCTGTTAAACAGATTAACATTGAAAAATATAATATAATCTTGGTAAAGCTCATCCATGTTACGCAATAACGAACACTAAATTCATAAAAATATTTGTATATTGTAGCATGCATTCTCTCTGTATCACATTATTCATAAAATGTTTCTGGGGATTACATGTGTCGCATACAGGTACCAACAACTCCAGCCAGCCAGTCAGAAAGAGTTCGCACTCCAAAGAAAGTAATTCCTTAGTGCCTACCTTGCTGTGTGGGCGACACAAAAATCACAGCTAACAATGAGAACAATCAGTTTCACAGGTGCTAATGTTTGGGCTAAAGCATAATGCACCACAATGACTAACTCTGGTGATGTTAGTAGCACAATTCAAATATCGAGTGCAGTCGCCTGGATAAGGATGAAGCCCATCAACTAAACATGGATTAACTGCAAAGAAAATTTAAATGCTTCACAAAACATTGTTCATTTTATCATTTCATGGCGCATCTACTTTGGTGTTCGCAGATATATTTCAGAACAGTGACTACAGAATACAGGGTAATTTAGATGCGTCATAATATACGTACATATACAGTGAAGCTTCGTTAATCCAGACATTTTCCCCTAGCAAAACTGTCCGGATAAATAAAGCATCCGGACAAATGAATCGCATATTTTAGATTTTCATAATAGTAATCATTATTTAACTTGCTTTATCAAATAAATCATAATGTTAACATTTACATGTATTTAATGGACTGATATTTTTCATTTACAATATTTCTCACATTTGCGTCTCATTCACGTAGGCGTGTTTAATAATCAGTTTGTGAAACGTGAACCATATTTAAAAGTTTGGTGTATTTGTCTTATGTATAGCTTAATCACCAGTTGCTGAAAAATAACTCAATATAGAAAATGAATTAAAAAATTCTTTTTCTTCTTACATGTATACAATTTTGTGTAATTTTTAACACAAGTTAACAAACCTTACTCATGCAAAACATCAGACTGTTATGCAAATTTTCATAAACTGAGCTTACCAGGAAGTGGGTTGATCATCACTGCATTGGAAGCAGGAGAAGTGTCCGAGCTCTGAAGTGTATGTGGATTATCAGCAACACAACGAATATAGTGTCCCTGGAGATCGGTTGATGTGAAATCAATTGAGAACTCAACATCTAGCGTGTTGGAACAGTTCTCTTCATGGAACTTTGGCTTATCATCTCTAAGCGAGGGGGTATATGATGTATAATTTCCTGATGTCCCGTTTCTTATTTCAAGCGACAATGTTCCGGCAGGGTTTCCAACATCCCCTGAACAAGTGTGAATCTTTTCGTTTTTTCCAATTTCCCACGTGTAACCAATTGCTAACGTAGGTGTTGCTGGTTTGACTGAATAAAAGTTCATACAGTTTATTTACTTAAAGTTAAGGCTTATGATATATAACCAGAAATAATAACAAAATTAACTATTAGTGGCATCTAATTATTGTAAATGTACAATATCCCAATTGAGATTAGCTGCAGATCTGTAGCTCTCTGGGGAAATAATGCGACAGACCATAGACCAACATCTCCTTCCCTTATAAAAAGTATCTTCGATTTACGGCGCAGAAGAAATGCGCACAGTTGATACTTTATACCGTTGTGTTCTTCCATCTCCGTCTCAAAATTGTGTTATAAATATTTTAACACATTTCCCCACTACGGCTGTGCCCAAATATACCTTCCAATTTTCATTAAAGCCCCATGCGTCCCAAAAACTCACAGCTTTAATTTTCGTTTGTTGATGTACATGTAGCCAAGCTCTGTAGCCACTCAAATCAACCCCGATTCATTTTCACACTCGTACTCTAATATTCCCATGAAAAATTTATTTAAATATCTTAGATGAAATAAATCCAGTTGATTTTTTAAAAACAAATAGTTGTTTAAATACATAGGTTTCATTAGACAGGTCCCTATCCCCGCCACTCTATTTTTATACTTCGCTATTCGCTATCGAACACCTGTGATTTTTCGTATATATTAATATTATCCTATCAGAAGTATATATTCGGTCTTCATTTATTATAAACATGTAAAATGAAAAATATATCACTTCCATCGATGTAAAATAAGTTCTTGAGTATTGGAAAGTAATCCTACTATTCTGTGAAAGCCTAATCTGGTACCCGCCCACAAAACAGAGTGACGGGGAAAGGGACCAGATTAATGAAAACCGTGGATTAAATTCAATATTCAAAATTATTCAAACAAGACTTTTTAAATAATATGGAATAATATCACTCAAAATATCTAACTAAAATATCTGTGGGGATATTTGTTTACATTATGACCCCTGGGTCGAGGCCTCTGCTGGTGGACTGTTAGTCCCCGAGGGTCTCTACAGCCCAGTAGCTAAGTACTTCATTACTAGCTTGAAAATACGGGTGTATATTTATTTGCTGTTATAAAATTTAAAAATTCATTTCAAAATTAAGGATTACCTCCCTCACGCATAGCTCTTATCCTTAGATGAATTTGGCTCCACTTTTTTTGGTACACTGTTTTTCCCTATAATAGCTCGAAAACTTCATTGTTATTTCGGATTTCAAACATTTCGGTTGAGCATCACTGAAGAGACATGATTTGTCGAAATGCGCATCTGGTGCATCAAAATTGGTACCGTATAAGTTTTACATAGACATTATTGTTTTAAAAAGTACGTTGTATTGTTTAAAAGGGATGGATCTGTAGCTCTCTGGTCTATCCCCATATTTTTCCCAGAGTGCTACATATTTGCAGCTAATCCAAGATATGGAATAGTAAATCACCTTTGATTTTGAAATTGTACTTAATAGTAATAACTGTAGGTCTTTCGCGTGTTCCTCAAAGTATTCGTAAACATATTGGATATGTAATTTTAAAAAAATCTATATATATATATATATATATATATATATATATATATATATATATATTCATAATGAATCTCGAAAGATGAAATATCTCTAAAGTAAACAGAGTCACAAAGCTTTAGAATATTACCTTTCAAATCAAAAGACGGTTTTTCAGAGCAGGTCCTCCCGTCATCAGTCTCCACCGTGAATGTATATTCTGATCTGTCAGAACATGACGCGTTCTTGACTGTGAAAACGGAAGATGAGCCCAAAGTCCAGTTATACTTGTCGGCATATTCACTGATACTGAAGACAATGGTACCGTTTGGATACACCACTAATAAAGCTTGACCTTTTTTCGCGACAGTTATTTGTGTATATGACGCAGACATGTTTATAGAACATGACAGTCTAGCAGTGTCCCCTTCATATGCCGAATCTGACGTGCAGGATTGTAAAGGACCTGTAAATACGGAATCTGTATATCATATTCGTATCAGCTTACATATTATATATTTAGAATGCAATTATAGCCTTTGGCATCTCAGTATTTCGAAAGGTCATACATATTTGAAAACGTCAGTTTTCAAAACAATACCAACTTCACTGACATCAATTACTTCCGACAATCTGGTTTTTTAAAATATAAAATGCCTGCTATAATCCTGTCATCCACCAATGATAATAACTATTGATTGTAAATATAGAAAACTGTTTTATGGATAGCTTACAAAGCAATGCTGGAGTACTAGATGGAGGGATAGTTGTTGTCGCTAATTCTGTCGATCCTGGAAAAGAATTTGAAATGTACAACCAAAGCAATGTAACCATTTGTAGTTGTTTTCATTCCTTTAAAGGCAAAAATATATATCAGGCATACACCGTTGTTTTGCTCCGTTAGTGCGTGGCTCTATAGAATGAATTTGCACTCACGGGATTTATTGCTATATGGAGCTTGTTTCCAGCACTTGTAATGTACATTGTAATGTCACGTTTAATTATGATAATTATAACGGGGAAAACTCAGTCTATGATCCACACATCTCTATCCAGATATATGTTACCATGAATTTGAAATGGTTGAAAATAGTTTTGTTGTCAATGAGTTGCTCAGCGAGGACTTTTTGTCCCTTTATAAATTAATTTTGCGAATTGATTTGCGTTTAACGAGTTATATTTTATGGGGGGGGGGGAAATAAATCTGAACTGGTCGCTATGTAATGATAAACATGTATTATGAAAATAGATTTGTGTTTCAAGTGTTTAATCAAATTATCTTTATGCTTTGTTTTGACGATGTTTTTTTTATTGAAGTTATCAGATTGATCACTGTTCGTTATTTTCACCATTCATACACTATATACAGCAAGTTTGACAACGCATTGAAGTCAGAGTCTTTAACACGGGAATCATGAAATTTCCAATTTTTGGAACTTTTTATCCTACCTCGAAGGCCCTAGGGGTTCAGGAGACCTGATATTTACAAGTTATGCCCCCTTGTCCCAATGATGTTTCATACCAAATTTGAAAAGATATGGAATGGTAGTTATCAAGAAGTTTAAAATGTTAAATTGTTAACGGACGATGACGGACGACAAAAAATTGCAATAAGTCACCTGAGTTTACTCAAGTGGCCTAAAAGCCCTTTATATTAAACCAATCATGCTAAATTACATTCAAGAGAAATGAAAATGTTGTCAAATTAGGTACATGTACTCGCGTAACATGAGGAATATACAACAATTGCATCTCAAATATTGATTCACAAAGAAGTGTTCAAGGAACTACATTTCTTTAACAATATCTAAATGCAAGTCCTATATCATGATACGATACATACAATTCTAATTTGATAAATGTCTCAGATACTTGACATTTTAGAACCGAAAAATCGACAAATACATTTACCTTCTGTCGTAGTCGTCATCTCCGATTCACACTTCACATTATAGCACCAATCACAAACCCTTGTTTCATGGTTAAAACACAAGTCAGGAATACAACGTTGGCCTGCTGGTATGTAATTAGTACATCTTACATAAGTGTGGCATCCATCCATTTTTTCGTGCGGTCGGTATGCATCTGTTCCATTCGTATCATCACATATACTCTCTAAAACAATGGAAGTAGGTTAATCATTGAATAGGTTTCACCCATATTATAACAAATATACATAATTTTGTGAATGCAAGGTGAAGATAACGAACAGTGATCAATCTCATAACTCCTACAAGCAATACAAAATAGATAGTTGGGCAAACACGGACCCCTGGACACACCAGAGGTGGGATCAGGTGCCTAGGAGGAGTAAGCATCCCCTGTTGACCGGTCACACCCGCCGTGAGCCCCATATCCTGATCAGGTAAACGGAGTTATCCGCAGTCAAAATCAATGTGCCAAGAACGGCTTAACAATCGGTATGAAACACGTCAGACAGCATTTGACCCAATGCAAGGTTGTATTGACGAACTAGATCGTTATAACGAGCATAGAATTTGCGAAATGCTGACTTCAATCGATCCCTGTACCATCAACTTGTTTGTCAGTAGCTTACCTCGATTTAAAAACTGACTATACCCAGAACAAGCTCTTGCATATCGAATCAGTTGAGATATATAAACACCATATGCAGGTGATAATGGAATATTGCTACATAAATGTGGGAAGTTGACGATGAATATAAAACCAAAGTTGTTTCTGTTAAATATTACATGATATATTACTATCTTATCATTAGACTATACCATCCTGTCATTGGGTCAAATGCTGTCTGACGTGTTTCATACCAATTTTTAGGCTGTTTTTGGCAAACTGATTTTAACTGCAGATTACTCCGTTTGCCTGATCAAGATATAGGGATCACGGCGGGCTTGACAGGTCGACAGGAATGCTTACTCCTCTTGGACACCTGCTCCCATTTCTGGTAGGCCCAGGGGCCCATGTTTGCCCAACTCTCCATTTTGTATTCCTTATAGTAGTTATGAGATTGATCACTGTTCATTATCTTCACCTTTCATACTACTTAATTTGATACGAATAAGTTTGAATTCAGTGAGGCTTTTTGCATACAAAATGTGCACAAATTTCAATATGACATGCAGAGGCTTTTAGTTCTGTAAACTTGGTTAAATTCAATTAGTCTACACAGATTTAGAGTAACATTGTTAAAAACAATTATTCCATTTCAAGTTTCGAGTGTTAAAGTAATTCCACCCTCCTGTGACGTCAGAAGATTTTTACAAAATCAATGATTTATTTAGATTTGTGCATGATATTACCATAAATTTTGTTGGAGTCTTTTTCAATGGTTATTGTAAAACAAATCTTGTTAAACATAAAATACTTCAAAAGTCTAAGTTATATATGAATAATCAATATGTTTCAAAATATTGAAATCAAGGGCAATGACTTTGTTTTCATTGAATCCTTTATTAAGTTCATCATGCGATAGATTTTTCGTATTTTTACAGAAATTGTGAATAGTTTTGTAAAGAAACAGTTTCATGAAATTATTATGAATACTATCATATTGCTTTAACCAGTTTTTGTAAAATTTTAATGATGCTATTGAAGGCAAATAACTATTTTCTGACATTGATCTATGATTTTTTTATATGTATGTCTCGCATCTTAAAAAGTGTGATGACCTATATATTTTATTTGATAATTTATTAGTTTTAACTCTAATGAATTGAAATAAATACACGTTTCAAACTTTTATCAGATGATAATGCGAGTATGGAGTTACATTAAAAACGAATGATTTAAAACAACCTACAGATAAACTCGTATATTATGAAGTAATTTACCATAATACATTTTACTTACTTGGAATAACGTATATTTCATCTTCAACTACGGTTTCCTTTATTTCACCATTATCTGTTTTAACACTGCAGCGAATCCTCGCCATATTCCAGTCCCTCGTAACTTGCAATAAAAACTTTATCATTCTCGTCCTTGTACAGTTGATATCAGTTGTTTCGTCATCTTCTACAATTAGTATGCTTAGTCCAGTTGCAAAATTGACTCTAAATTTAAGAGGCGGTGCTTCGGGAGTTTTCATGGCATCTGTCACTGCTTTTCTATCATATGCATAGCTAACATTGGTGTCGGGGTTAGTAATTGTTATTGATAAATATCCCTCGCTCACTGGATAGCCTACATCTCCGGTACAGGTGTGTACTTTGGCACTGTCGTAACTGTTTTCTTTTATGTCTGGATCGAGGCGCAATGTCGATAACTGCTTTTTGGGTGGAGCTGTAGGAAGTAATCAAACTTTTAGTGCTACTGTTTAAACTATTGACTTCCGCACAACCATGCCTTAGTCACCTTTTATTGTTCTACATCAATGCGGTGTACATATATATACATATATATTTCGTATTAATGTATTTTCGTTTAGAATATAAGAGAACTCATACATGTAGTAGCACAAAACACTCCAAAATAAAAACACCACTAAGATAAGCTTAGATATATTCAGTATTATATTTTAATAGCTATATATCTTTCTAGTGAAATGACACCAATACTTTTTGGTTGAATGTGAAGTTGCGCCGGTGCACTGGTCTCTGCATCATCAGATTTTACAACGGTGCAGGTATAGTATCCCTCATCCCAACAACTTAATGCTGCTATGGACATCGTCAAAGAGTTGTTTGTGTAACTGACCGCTACTCCATCTATACTGTTGATAAGGGTGTTTGTTAGAGAGACACTGGCGACCGTCGCGTTATTGTCAGCTCTTCTTATAACAATCGCTTTTACAGCATTCACATTCCTTGCAAAGCATTTGGCAGACACCGTGCTGTTGATGTTAGCTTCAATTTTGTACATATCAAAGGCGACATCTGTAAAAAGGTAATGAAAGTTAGCCTTATCATGCATAGTATTACATACAAACGTTTAATACATTTAACTTTAATAAAATGTTTATTAAAGGTCGAAATATCAAAAGCAGATTTTTAGTTTTTATAAAATTGTGAAATAGAGTGAGTGCAGAGACGGAGATAGTCGCTTGTAAAAGGGAGATTGAGTATACGTTATTTACACCATTTTGCGCAGAAAGACTGATTCCAAAACAAAGTTATCAAACTATTTCGTTTTGTAACGGTTACTTTAAGCACAATGTACTAATAGTCTAGTTGCATCATTTTTCAGATTTATAGAAGGCTTGCAGTTTTCATGTTTACAAATCAATTGATTATTTGGTTGGTTGGTTGGTTGGTTGTATATTGTTTAATGTCTCTCTCTCGGGAATTTTTCACTTATATGGAGACGGCACCAATGCCGGTGAAGGAATTATTTGGAATCTTTTATACTGACAAAGACAGTGTGGTATCCAAATATACATCTACTTTATGGATGACCTCTTTAAAGAAATATATATGGTCACTCAACCACATTTCTGATTAATTTGTAGAAGATCCTTGATATAAATACAATACGTATACTGTAAAATATATTTTGGATTATAGCTCTAAAAATATACAAATATAAAATGTATTGTAGACTTAGAAATATTGATGAAACATCTGAAGGACTTTTATACAACTTTAAAGGATGTATTTCACAATATTCAGAAATACTATTTGCTACTGAAAATGCAAAGCATTTTCATTTTTTCAAAAAGATGGTAATTAATCTTAGAGAGTATTATGATTGAATATCATAATTCCACCGTCCGAGGGGGGCTGCCCCCAGTTGAAGATCAAGAGGATACTTTCATGGACTAGCTATTAAAAATTGTGTATCCTTTTGCATATGGGGGCCTTTCAATTAATCCCAACATTACTATCATCACGTGGTACATTTTTGCAACATATAATTATAAACCTATAAGTATTTCTTTGAATGTGTGTGTTTAATACTTAATTTTCGACGTTGCACCATACACGTAAATCTTAGAAGACAAGTAAATATATGTATAATACTTGTATATCTATGTCTGATGTATAGTGCTTGTGTATAATATATGTATAATACTTGTATATCTATGTCTGATGTATAGTGTTTGTGTATAATATATGTATAATACTTGTGTGTCTGATGTATAGTGCTTGTGTATAATATATGTATAATACTTGTATATCTATGTCTGATGTATAGTGATTGTGTATAATATATGTATAATACTTGTATGTCTGATGTATAGTGATTGTGTATAATATATGTATAATACTTGTATGTCTATGTCTGATGTATAGTGTTTGTGTATAATATATGTATAATACTTTTGTGTCTGATGTATAGTGCTTGTGTATAATATATGTATAATACTTGTATATCTATGTCTGATGTATAGTGTTTGTGTATAATATATGTATAATACTTGTATATCTATGTCTGATGTATAGTGCTTGTGTATAATATATGTATAATACTTGTATATCTATGTCTGATGTATAGTGATTGTGTATAATATATGTATAATACTTGTATATCTATGTCTGATGTATAGTGCTTGTGTATAATATATGTATAATACCTGTATATCTATGTCTGATGTATAGTGCTTGTGTATAATATATGTATAAAACCTGTATGTCTATGTCTGATGTATAGTGTTTGTGTATAATATATGTATAATACTTGTGTGTCTATGTCTGATGTATAGTGCTTGTGTATAATATATGTATAATACCTGTATGTCTATGTCTGATGTATAGTGTTTGTGTATAATATATGTATAATGCCTGTATGTCTATGTCTGATGTATAGTGCTTGTGTATAATATATGTATAATACCTGTATGTCTATGTCTGATGTATAGTGTTTGTGTATAATATATGTATAATGTCTGTATGTCTATGTCTGATGTATAGTGCTTGTGTATAATATATGTATAATACTTGTGTGTCTATGTCTGATGTATAGTGTTTGTGTATAATATATGTATAATACTTGTGTGTCTATGTCTGATGTATAGTGCTTGTGTATAATATATGTATAATACTTGTATGTCTATGTCTGATGTATAGTGCTTGTGTATAATACTTGTATATCTATGTCTGATGTATAGTGCTTGTGTATAATATATGTATAATACTTGTATATCTATGTCTGATATATAGTGTTTGTGTATAATATATGTATAATACTTGTGTGTCTATGTCTGATGTATAGTGTTTGTGTATAATATATGTATAATACTTGTGTGTCTATGTCTGATGTATAGTGTTTGTGTATAATATATGTATAATACTTGTATATCTATGTCTGATGTATAGTGCTTGTGTATAATATATGTATAATACTTGTATATCTATGTCTGATGTATAGTGCTTGTGTATAATATATGTATAATACTTGTATATCTATGTCTGATGTATAGTGCTTGTGTATAATATATGTATAATACTTGTATATCTATGTCTGATGTATAGTGCTTGTGTATAATATATGTATAATACCTGTATGTCTATGTCTGATGTATAGTGCTTGTGTATAATATATGCAAGTCCCTATAATTCAGTGACACATAAAACATGTAAGTGTATTAAATTAGAGATGCAATACGTACAAGTCTATGTGCTGACTTTTTTTTCTGATGTAAATCTGTTTATTGTATATCAGTTGTTTTAATAATAATTAAAAAATCATTTTAAAAAAACTTCCATGCGATACTATACCTGCGGTTCCAACAGTAATTGACTTTAATTTATTTGCAAATGGCCATTGCATAATTGAACATTTAAGGTCGGTATTATTGAAACTTCCATCAGCTATCATAAGATTTGATGGTTTCCAAACGACATTCACAAGACAGTGTGGGTCGTTTCTTCCAGTGATAACTGTTGATCCCTCAATTTCGTTAAAACTGCTCTCTGATTGCCTTTTGTAGTACGCTTTAATGTCTGCGTGAGACTCATCTAGAGTAGCTGTACAGTTGAATTCAATCTGTGAACCCTCTTGGTAAATTGGACTCGTGTTTATACTGAATGCTGTCAGATTGCCTGAAAATTAATTTTTATAGTACTGTAAAATTATTAGATTTCGTGGATTTCCAGATTACCCCTATCTCAGGAATTTCAAACCACAACGAAATACACAAATATAATAATTCAATGTACCGAAACCATACCCACGAAATTACATCCCAACGAAAGGGTAAAATCTGGACAATCCACGAAAATTAGTCACCCCAAAATCAAGTGATTTCACGCTAAATAATAGACTTGATTTTAACATATCGCTGTATTTATTGTGATATAGGATTTACAATAATAGTAATTAGTAAATGGACAAACTATAATAAAGCATATGTGCTTTAAAGTTTTAAGATATATGCACTCCACAAAGACAAGAATAAATTTTTTTTTTAAATGATCAAAAAAATAGTTTAACAAAATGAAGTGAACTGAACTTACATATATAATAAATTATATGATTTTTCCAACTTAATTTCCTGAAATAGAATTGTTATTTCATCAACATGATGGTATTCATTGTGTTTCTGCTGAAATGTGTTGTCAGAATGGTTATTTTTGTTCAATCCCAGAAAGCTTGTGACAAATGTAAAGTAACTGAGTAAGTTTTATGTATTATTTTACGTCATATCAAAAAACAATTCACCAATGTAGAGACGTCACCAGCCGTAACGAAAGTGTCACAATTTCTTACCTATCTATGATGATTACGACCAATCCAGGGAGGGTTCTTGATGCAAAGTGATCGCCCTACCTGCACTAAGCTACCGCGACCGGTAACTAAGAAAGTATTCTATCACATAAAATATTATGGTCACTAGTAATACTAGTTTAAAAAGAAATGCGGTACATTCCTTTATAAAATCATGGTACAAATCACTCGCCTTTAGAAGTTCATTTATCTATAACTAGTTTTGTTCAATTCAAATGAAAGCTCGCAATTATACGAGGAAACTTTAATTAGTTGCAATTTCCGACAGCGGTAGGTCAGTGGTAGAGCATTCTCTTCGTGGTCGGGAGCCCTGTTCGTGTCATGACCGCGCCAAGCCTTAGACGTAAACAAAAATATAGTGACTAGTCACTATATCAAAATCTCTTATATAGATGTTTTATGAATGATAACTGTAGTTCTATTTGTTAGTTGGCTAGTTGTATATTGTTTATTGTCTCACTGAAGACTTTATCACTCCTATGGAGACGTCATATTGCCTGTGAAGGTCTGTACGATTCTGTAACCTCGGCGCTTACAGCCTTTGAGCAGGCAGGGATCTTTATCGGGCCACACCTACTGTGACACGGGGCCTCTTCATTCGCGGTCTCATTTGAAGGACCTCCCCATTAAGTCGCCCCTTACGACATGCAAGCGGTACTGAGGACCTATTCTAACCCGGATCCCCACGAGAGAGGTTTTATATGAATATTGCTGTCTTGTGATAAATGCTGAAAATGACTGTCACTGACACACATGTAACTACATGTGTGTTCTAGTATATCGTCTAAACTTTGTACATTTACAGTGATTGAGAACGAATTGTTATCTATATTTAGAAATGTAATGCAACCTTGACTGATTCCTGTGCCTTACACAGTATAAGTTATATAATACACATGCTTCTGGTATTCAATAATTAATTCAATTATTTACTCCCATCGTTGTACATGTAAATACTTGTTAATTACTGTTGATTGACCTGATCAATCTGATAACTCAAAATGATAAACTTACTGATAACATTTAGTCTAAATGTTTCAACAGAAAGGGCAACCAATGAATCTGTTCCCATGCCGGTGATACTATATCGTCCTTTACCACTGCAATTTACTGAATGGAACGTCATGGATAAAATCATAGGCGATGAAGCAAAGTTGGTGGATATGCCCATGTCAGTACGGGACTGAGATTGCACCGTGCCGTCTGGAAGAATTCCCGCTATTTTTTCCTCACTCCCTTGACTTGACTCTGGGAGGAATGTGATGTTTAGACTGACGAATGTGTTATCTAGGACAACACATTTTACGATGGCTGATGTCCCCTCCGAGTGGGTGGAATCATTACAGGACACATCTATAATACCCGCAATGTTATAAATGTCTTGTATACCAAACGTTTTGCACTGATATTGTTGAAAACATAATGCATGATACACATAGGATATATAGCAAAAAAGCGTTATATTCACACACATCTTTCATCAAAGTAATGTAATTCTGAAAATCAGATTTAACGTCAAATTAGGCCCTATTCATACCCAGCAGACACAGGACTCAAAAGGACGTTGGTCAATATTTGGTTGCGATGATATATGACCATATTTGAAAGCCGAATTCATAATGCTTTCTTGTGATTTTATATATATATATATATATATATATATATATATATTGTCCTTTAATGAACATTTAGTTCTTGCAACATTTCACAGAAATAGTTCTACAATTTGATGGGGATCTACAACATCATGGATAATATGAAATAAAACATTGAAGCCATTTCTATTTGATATAAATGTATGTAAAATAAATTCCCACTCACAGCGTGTTCCTGGGGGTAGGGTTGTCATTATTGTTGTAGGCCCTAAATGGATACAATGAGGTCTTATGCATACAAGTTTACTGTTAAACATCTACTATTTAACATAATTATTTGAAATAATGATGCGTTTTCCTTGATATCTACAGTAAATTGGAATATATCAATATCATTATGTGTTTAGAATATTATTGTCATTGATTTTGAATTTACGTCCCACTTCAAATGATATGATTGCCTTTAAATTTTATGACTGCTATTCCACCTTAAAGTTATATTTTATGATTACCAACAAATAGATAAGAACGTTATCAACACAAAGTAAGATTTCTTTTCATATTGTAGATCATGTGCTAGCTTAATATTAAACATTTAAAAGAAATTACACATGAAATAAACTATAAAATTGAATCGAAGTCAAATTAAATGTGCTATCATTACCAATAGTGTTAATTAGGAGTAAAAAAAAAACATTTTTACCAGGTGTTGTTACTTCCTCGCAAGTAAAACTTCCGTCACAAGTTACACAATATTTGTTTGTAAAGTCCATGCATTGGCCAGTAGGACATTGATTTCCCACGGCATACATTTTCCCTCCGATTTCCGAACAATCGACAAAACTATTGCAGTCATTGTTCGGATGTTTTCTGATAGATTGGTGCTCATATCCGTCACAAAAGTTACCTAAAATAAATTCTTCGTTACAATTCAAACAACAGAAAGAAAGACCAATAGGCCTTGTACAAACTAATCTGTCATCAATGAGATTGAAATTCTTCCTAGATTGTTATGAAATTATAGAAAATGTCTTACCAGGAATCACTGTTATGCGTGACTCCACAGAAGAGTGCACTGTCTCGTCGTCCTTCAGCACACATTTCACAGTCCCGTTATTGAACTCCATCGTCAAGTCCAGCAAAAATGTTATCGTTTCCGGGTTGTTACACGACACATTCGTTTTCCAATCAGACACAAGAAGGAACTGGGCAGTCGTTCCTGTGATGTTGATGTAAGTTATATTGTTCGTAGGATCCAGCATTTTTTCGGTCTCTGCTATTCTGTTTGAGTATCTAAAACCAGTCACAGCGTTCGGTTTGAATATTTGAACTTCCAAGTAGTTATTTCTCTCTTCCATTCCGGTGTGCTCCGTGGAACAAATATGATTGAGGCCTGCTCTGGCGAAAGGTTCGAAGATGTCGGGATGTAATTTCAATTCTGGTTTAGCTCCTTGCAATATGACAATAACATTCAGTAAGGATATGACCAAGTAATTCAGAAGTGATAATAGTTGATGGATAGAATTTGATAACACAGTGTTTAAGTACATGTAAACATGTATGATTAAGTACATCACAACAATTTTAAAATACTATTTACAGAACAAGATTACTAGGGAAATTATATGGATCAAACTAAATACTGTAAATGTATTACATTTGGCTGTGTATTCTATTTAGCGCCTTTGTCGGAACGCAGCTTCCGCTAAATCAAGTACATCGCTAAATGCCATCCGTAAATCTAGATGTTTAAAGTAATTCAGGAATGCGCTAAATCAAATCTACGCTAACTTGTTGAAACAAGAGGCCCATGGGCCACATCGCTCACCTGAGTCACCTTGGCCCATATCTGAAGACTTTCCATATATATTTGCATGTAAAACCTTGGTCCCTATTATGGCCCAAACTACCCTTTGCAAATTTGAATCTACACTATGTCAGAAAGTTTTCATGTAAAAATCAGCTTTTCTGGCTTAGTGGTTCTTGAGAAGAAGATTTTTAAAGATTTTTCCTATATATTTGTATGTAAAGCTTTGATCCCCTATTGTGGCCCCATCCAACCCCAGGGGCCCATGATTTGAACAAACTTGAATCTGCATTATGTCAGGAAGCTTTCATGTAAATCTCAGCTTTTCTGGCTTAGTGGTTCTTGAGAAGAAGATTTTTAAAGTTTTTCCCTATATATTTGTGTGCAAAACTTTGATCCCCCCTTGGGGCCCCATCTTATCCCTGGGGGCCATGATTTGAACAAACTTGAATCTGCACTATGTCAGAATGTTTTCATGTAAAAATCAGCTTTTCTGGCTTAGTGGTTCTTGAGAAGAAGATTTTTAAAGATTTTTCCTATATATTTGTATGTAAAACTTTGATCCCCTATTGTGGCCTCATCCAACCCCAGGGGCCCATGATTTGAACAAACTTGAATCTGCATTATGTCAGGAAGCTTTCATGTAAATCTCAGCTTTTCTGGCTTAGTGGTTCTTGAGAAGAAGATTTTTAAAGTTTTTCCCTATATATTTGTGTGCAAAATTTTGATCCCCCCTTGTGGCCCCATCCTACCACCGGGGGCCATGATTTGAACAAACTTGAATCTGTAATATGTCAGGAAGCTTTCAGGTAAATTTCAGCTATTCTGGCCCAGTGGTTCTTGAGAAGAAGATTTTTAAAGTTTTTCCCTATATATTTGTGTGTAAAACTTTGATCCCCCCCCTTGGGGCCCCATCTTATCCCTGGGGGCCATGATTTGAACAACCTTGAATCTGCACTATGTCAGAATGTTTTCATGTAAAAATCAGCTATTCTGGCTTAGTGGTTCTTGAGAAGAAGATTTTTAAAGATTTTTCCTATATATTTGTATGTAAAACTTTGATCCCCTATTGTGGCCTCATCCAACCCCAGGGGCCCATGATTTGAACAAACTTGAATCTGCATTATGTCAGGAAGCTTTCATGTAAATCTCAGCTTTTCTGGCTTAGTGGTTCTTGAGAAGAAGATTTTTAAAGTTTTTCCCTATATATTTGTGTGCAAAACTTTGATCCCCCCTTGGGGCCCCATCCTACCACCGGGGGCCATGATTTGAACAAACTTGAATCTGTAATATGTCAGGAAGCTTTCAGGTAAATTTCAGCTATTCTGGCCCAGTGGTTATTGAAAAGAAGATTTTTAAATGACCCCACCCTATTTTTGCATTTTTGTGATTATCTCCCCTTTGAAAGGGACATGGCCCTTCATTTGAACAAACTTGAAAGCCCTTCACCCAAGGATGCTTTTGGCCAAGTTAGGTTGAAATTGGCCCAGTGGTTCTGGAGAAGAAGTCGAAAATGTGAAAAGTTTACAGACAAACGGACGCCGGACAAAATGTGATCAGAATAGCTCACTTGAACCTTCGGTTCAGGTGAGCTAAAAACGATTTCCGCCAAATATGATACGTTTACAGTACGTTGAAGTGCCTGACTACGCATAGATACAGCGAAACTGAATTGACAATTTCGCGTTTGAAAATATCAAAAATTCACAAATTGCTGAATACAAATACATAATGTAGGCAAATAAGTAAACGTTAAATTAATTACCTTCCACAATAAACGTCATATTGGGAGCGGTTATTATAGAATTGTTCTTTGTCGACATTTTGCAACCAAACATTCCTTGATCTTCGCACTCCACACTGGATATTCTCAAGATCAGTCGTTCATCGCCACTAAACGATTGTGTTGTTGCAGAGTATCTCGCATTAGTTATGAGCATTGAGGCCGTTCCTGAACTATTCATAACAGCAATTTCGGCACCATCTTTAGATAAAATGATTTCCTGAAAAATTGATGATGCACTGCGGGCTATGCATTCTATTTCTTGGAAACTTTTTGTCAGGTTTGATTTGCTATATTCAAAAAATGCAACACCTGAAATAAAGTAATGTATATTTTTATTTTATACACACATTCATGTACATATCGTTATTTTATTTTTGAAATGTATATATTATTTTCATCTTTTTGAAACAGGTGCTCTCCCGTGGGGATCCGGGTTAGAATAGATCCTCAGTACCCCTTGCTTGTCGTAAGAGGCGACTAAATGGGGTGGTCCTTCGCCTGAGACCATAAAAACCGAGGTCCCGTTTCACAGTAGGTGTGGCACGATAAAGATCCCTCCCTGATCAAAGGCCATAAGCGCCGAGCATAGGCCTAAATTTTGCAGCCCTTCACTGGCATTAGTGACGTCTCCATATGAGTGAAATATTCTTGAGAGGGACGTAAAACAATATTCAATCAATCAATACAACAGTTATGTGGGTCGTTTCTACGATGGTATGTTTGTTCATTCGTTCATTAATAAGACCTTTCTTGATTAGTTTGTTCAGCCCTGCATTCAAAATTTAAGACAAATCTCTTTTCGAATGCCTTAAAACTCGCAGAAAGTATTACTTATATGACGTCCTTGATTCATATTATTTCTCAAAGTCAAGTATGAGAGGTGAGGGTCACTGAAATGGATATTGGGAATTGTTTCAAAAAGAGTATCAAAATGCCAGACAGGCACCTAATATGCAAACTTTAGTTCCTAGTGGTGTTAATGAAAGGTGAAGATAACGAACAGTGATCGATATTGTACTCGATACATTAAGGCACTGAAATGGAAATTTCGAAAATCTTTGAATACAATACTAAATCATAAGCTGTAATTCTTATTCAGGTTTATCAAACTTTCAGAAATGAAAAACTACATGTATTTCATGTTGAATCTCAAGAAGGAAAGTAAGTTCCCTGTAGTTTTTGTTATGTGCTATGTACATATTTGATTTCAAATAGACGTGCTGAATGCTATCGTACGCAAACATCTTGATTCCTACAAATGTTCAAGTTTAAATCAAAGTTACTAGATGAAAATCCCCTGTGTTTCTCATTTCGAAAACTCCTGTGGGTCTTTTATATTATGATACGCCATGTTGTGATAGGATACCCCGCTTTTTCATATATCTTCCGAAATACGTGCAAAGTGCATTTTCTCATATTTTACTAGGGAACAAATGCTTCATCTAACGTTACTAGAAATTGGGACATTTGATCGTATTAGCTCACTCCATTGTTTAATATACATACCAGCAGATGATACATTCAGCGTCTTTTCAGCAATCTTAGTCTTATTCAGCACAGTGTTTCGTACAACACAGCGGACTATGACGCCGTTTTGATTGGGAGTCAGCGGAAGAGGGGGACCACCAACCCAGTTGAAATCAATGGAACAGTCGGAGTTAGTTCCAGTCCCAAAATCTGGACCGGGAATTGTGAAAAGAGTGTTGGAATCTTTGATTAATTCAGCATAAAAGTCACTATAATCTGGATCCACTTTCGTTGTACAATTGAAGGTCATCAGATCACCTTCGTTGTAATGTACCTTAGAGTCGATGCTTACTTCTGACATAGGAGCTGGAAGTACAAACAATTCTGAATATTGAAAGTTGTGTTTTAGGTATTATATAAAGCTAAAATAGAGTCCTCTCATCCGCAATGGAATCAATCTCAGAATAAACATTATCATGTTATATGATTAATCACAATAGGCTTGTAATTTTGATAAGCAAAAAAGCAAAATTTACCCATAACCTTGACCTTAGTGGTCTGACATTCGTTCAATTTGCTATACTTTTAACAGTCTAAAAATGTTTTAGGCATACCAGGTGCCATTACTGGATGATCACACCAGTGTGTGCTTGTGTGAAAAACGAAAAAGTGAATATAACAAACCGTGATCAATCTCATACATGTAACTCCTACAAGGAATACAAAATCAAGAGTTGGGCAAACACGGACCTCTGGATATACCAGAGGTGGGATCGGGTGACAAGGAGAAGTAAGTATTCCATGTCGATCGGTCATACCCGCCGTGAACCCTATATTTTGTAATCCGTAGTCAAAATCAGTGTGTAAAGAACGGCCTAATAATTGGTTTGGAACAGGTCACACTGCATTTGACCCAATGACAGGTTGTATTGGAAACTTAGATCCTTGTAAAGACCATACAATTTGTAAAATGCTGACATTCAACTAGACTGCTGATACTCCTACAGCATCAACGTGTTTGTCATTAGCTTGCCTCGATTCAAAAACTTATCATACACACAAGCTCTTTCATATCCAATCAGATGAGAGACATAAACACCATATGCAGGTGATAATGGAATATTGCTGCATAAATAAGTGGAGTTGACGATGGAGAAGCTTAAATCATCCCGTTGAGTTATTAGTTGTCGTTCTCATCTATGTTCAATAAAACAATCGATTTTCGATTGACCTATGTCACATACTAGTTGTTTAGCATTCATCAACCAGCAATTTATCGAGGGTAATATTTAATACATAGTACATCGTTTCCATTAGGAACAATGATTAAAAATAAAAAGTTAAAATTAACAAAAAATGAGAAGATAACATTTTCTTCTATAAAGCCCGACTTGCCCACTACAATCTATTATCATGGCAGTGGAATGAAGATATCAAGTTTGGGTATGTTTCCCTTCTGTATTTGAGAGTCACTTACCTGTCACGGAAATTGGATTGAAATCAACCACCTTAGTCGGAAAAGTGTTGTTCATAATCACAGAGCAATACACTTTATAATCGTTGTTCCAGGAGCAGATTTTGGTTGTTGGTTCCGTTAGATTCAGAGTCACCATCACATCCACTGTATCACCATTCATGCGGATACTAGCATTAAATCTGTCCAGGGACGATGGGGTTTCAAAAGATTGGTTGTAATCTAATTTCCCGATGACGTGCGACACCCCGCCCGAATCGACTGATACGTTGATTTGAAGCCATTCTCCGTGCGGAGTGACTATGCACGCTTTTGATGTCGTGAGTTCTCCAACAGTAGCAACTATACTGGAAACATGGACATCTGAAATTGATTTAATTCAATTCGATTTAATTCAATTTCAAAGCTTTAATGATTGTTTTATTCATTGGAATTTGCAAAGAGCGATGATGACTGTTTTCTGTCCCTTTCTTAAGTTACTATTCGAGATAGAATTACATGTATTATAATTCCTATATGAAACTTAGGGATGCCACCTTGTTTCATCACAGTAAACATTCGTTCGTATTCTGTTGTCACTAGTCAGTAATGATGCCACGAAAATGAAGTAAACATAGAGTGAATTCGTGATTAGAAAACGTTTACATTTCAAAATTAAGGATATCTCCCTCATGCATAGCTCTGATCCTTGGACGAATTTGGCTCCAGTTTTTTTGGGGTTTTTTTTGGCACTCTAGTTATCCTTTTAGCTCTTACAAGTTTTTTGTCATTTAGAATTTCCGAAATTTCGGCTTGAGCATCACTGAAGAGACATTATTTGTCGAAATGCGCATCTGGTGCATCAAAATTGGTACCGTATAAGTTTCACATTATGAGCCTTGGGTGGAGGCCTCAGCTGGTGGACTGTTAGTCCCCGAGGGTCTCTAAAGCCCAGTAGCTAAGTACTTCGTTACTAGCTTGAAAATACGGATGTATAATATTTAATTGCAGTGTTAAAATTTAGAAATTCATTTCACAATTAAGGATATCTCCCTCATGCATAGCTCTGATCCTTGGACGTATTTGGCTCCAGTTTGGGGGGGGGGGGGTTGCACTCTAGTTTTCCTTTTAGCTCTTACAAGTTTTTTGTCATTTCGAATTTCAAAAGTTCGGCTTGAGCATCACTGAAGAGACATTATTTGTCGAAATGCGCATCTGGTGCATCAAAATTGGTACCGTAAAAGTTTTACATTACTAACATAATGTGTAAATTCATGATATGTATGAAATATCTGACAACAGTATATAATCGTTTATTTTCCTGCTGCAAAATTTTTTAAAAAAAAATGAACATTTTTTGCATTTGTAAGTAAATGTTATTTTTTTCATTTCCTGACGTTAAATAGAAAATGCATTCACAAACAATGTTATCGTCACCGAAATACATGTATTTTCGACTGTCATCTATTTACGTATATTCCATTAAGTTAATCAGACGTTTGAATCATTTTAATTTTCTGATATTTTATGGGGCCGGATATTAAAAAGGTTCTCAATATATATGTAGTTATACACTCCTTTGTTACTTCATGGGTGATGTGTCCACAGTATGATGACCCGACGTATATCTCCTGAATACCTTACCTGCTGTATAGTTCACTGGTTTAGCTGTTGTTGTGGTTGCTGGTGCTGTTGTCGATGTGGAACTGTCGGTTGTGGATACTGTTGCTGGTTCTGTAGTCCATGTGGAACTGTCGGTTGTGGATACTATTACTGATGCTGTAGTCGATGTAGAACTGTCGGTTGTGGTTACTGGTGCTGTAGTCGATGTGGAACTGTCGGTTGTGGATACTGTTGCTGGTGCTGTAGTCGATGTGGAACTGTCGGTTGTGGTTTCTGTTACTGATGCTGTAGTCGATGTGGAACTGTCGGTTGTCGTTTCTGTTGCTGGTGCTGTAGTCGATGTGGAACTGTCGGTTGTGGTTTCTGGTGATGTAGTCGATGTAGAACTGTCGGTTGTGGATACTATTACTAGTGATGTAGTCGATGTGGAACTGTCGGTTGTGGATACTATTACTGATGCTGTAGTCGATGTGGAACTGTCGGTTGTGGATACTATTACTAGTGATGTAGTCGATGTGGTACTGTCGGTTGTCGTTTCTGATACTGGTGTTGTAATTGTAGCTGACGATGACACATTCAGCGTCTTTTCAGCTGTCTTAGTCTTATTCAGTACAGTGTTTCTTACAACACAGCGGACTATGACGCCGGTTTGATTGGAAGTCAGCGGCGGAAGAAAGTGACCACCAACCCAGTTGAAATCAATGGAACAGTCGGAGTTAGTTCCAGTCCCAAAGTCTCCACCGGAATTGTTGTAAAAAATGTTGGAATCTTTGATTAATTGAACATCAAAGTAACTATAATTTGGATCCCCTTTCGTTGTACAATTGAAGGTCATCTGATCACCTTCATTGTAATGTACCTTAGAGTCGATGCTTACTTCTGCCATAGGAGCTGGAAGTACAAACAATTCTGAATATTGTCAGTTGTGTTTTATGTATCATGTAAAGCTAAAATAGAGTCCTCTCATCCGCAATGGAATCAATATCAGAATAAACATTATAATGTTATGTGATTGATCACAATATGCTTGTAATTTTGACAAGCAAAAATTACCCATAACCTTGACCTTAGTGGTATGACATTCATTCATTTGCTATACCTTTAACATTCTAAAAATGTTTTAGGCATACCAGATGCCAATACTGGATGATCACACCAGTGTGTGCTTGTGTGAAAAACGAAAAAGTGAATATAACAAACCGTGATCAATCTCATACATGTAACTCCTACAAGGAATACAAAATCAAGAGTTGGGCAAACACGGACCTCTGGATATACCAGAGGTGGGATCGGGTGACAAGGAGAAGTAAGTATTTCATGTCGATCGGTCATACCCGCCGTGAACCCTATATTTTGTAATCCGTAGTCAAAATCAGTGTGTAAAGAACGGCCTAATAATTGGTTTGGAACAGGTCACACTGCATTTGACCCAATGACAGGTTGTATTGGAAACTTAGATCCTTGTAAAGACCATACAATTTGTAAAATGCTGACATTCAACTAGACTGCTGATACTCCTACAGCATCAACGTGTTTGTCATTAGCTTGCCTCGATTCAAAAACTTATCATACACACAAGCTCTTTCATATCCAATCAGATGAGAGACA
Source organism: Ostrea edulis (assembly GCF_947568905.1). Lineage (NCBI taxonomy): Eukaryota > Metazoa > Mollusca > Bivalvia > Ostreida > Ostreidae > Ostrea > Ostrea edulis. The sequence goes on along the minus strand of NC_079172.1, from coordinate 26,232,139 downwards.
TAAACACCATATGCAGGTGATAATGGAATATTGCTGCATAAATAAGTGGAGTTGACGATGGAGAAGCTTAAATCATCCCGTTGAGTTATTAGTTTGTCGTTCTCATCTATGTTCAATAAAACAATCGATTTTCGATTGACCTATGTCACATACTAGTTGTTTAGCATTCATTAACCAGCAATTTATCGAGGGTAATATTTAATACATAGTACATCGTTTCCATTAGGAACAATGATTAAAAATAAAAAGTTAAAATTAACAAAAAATGAGGAGATAACATTTTCTTCTATAAAGCCCGACTTGCCCACTACAATCTATTATCATGGCAGTGGAATGAAGATATCAAGTTTGGGTATGTTTCCCTTCTGTATTTGAGAGTCACTTACCTGTCACGGAAATTGGATTGAAATCAACCACCTTAGTCGGAAAAGTGTTGTTCATAATCACAGAGCAATACACTTTATAATCGTTGTTCCAGGAGCAGATTTTGGTTGTTGGTTCCGTTAGATTCAGAGTCACCATCACATCCACTGTATCACCATTCATGCGGATACTAGCATTAAATCTGTCCAGGGACGATGGGGTTTCAAAAGATTGGTTGTAATCTAATTTCCCGATGACGTGCGACACCCCGCCCGAATCGACTGATACGTTGATTTGAAGCCATTCTCCGTGCGGAGTGACTATGCACGCTTTTGATGTCGTGAGTTCTCCAACAGTAGCAACTATACTGGAAACATGGACATCTGAAATTGATTTAATTCAATTCGATTTAATTCAATTTCAAAGCTTTAATGATTGTTTTATTCATTGGAATTTGCAAAGAGCGATGATGACTGTTTTCTGTCCCTTTCTTAAGTTACTATTCGAGATAGAATTACATGTATTATAATTCCTATATGAAACTTAGGGATGCCGCCTTGTTTCATCACAGTAAACATTCGTTCGTATTCTGTTGTCACTAGTCAGTAATGATGCCACGAAAATGAAGTAAACATAGAGTGAATTCGTGATTAGAAAACGTTTACATTTCAAAATTAAGGATATCTCCCTCATGCATAGCTCTGATCCTTGGACGAATTTGGCTCCAGTTTTTTGGGGGTTTTTTTTGGCACTCTAGTTATCCTTTTAGCTCTTACAAGTTTTTTGTCATTTAGAATTTCCGAAATTTCGGCTTGAGCATCACTGAAGAGACATTATTTGTCGAAATGCGCATCTGGTGCATCAAAATTGGTACCGTATAAGTTTCACATTATGAGCCTTGGGTGGAGGCCTCAGCTGGTGGACTGTTAGTCCCCGAGGGTCTCTAAAGCCCAGTAGCTAAGTACTTCGTTACTAGCTTGAAAATACGGATGTATAATATTTAATTGCAGTGTTAAAATTTAGAAATTCATTTCACAATTAAGGATATCTCCCTCATGCATAGCTCTGATCCTTGGACGTATTTGGCTCCAGTTTGGGGGGGGGGGGGTTGCACTCTAGTTTTCCTTTTAGCTCTTACAAGTTTTTTGTCATTTCGAATTTCAAAAGTTCGGCTTGAGCATCACTGAAGAGACATTATTTGTCGAAATGCGCATCTGGTGCATCAAAATTGGTACCGTATAAGTTTTACATTACTAACATAATGTGTAAATTCATGATATGTATGAAATATCTGACAACAGTATCTAATCGTTTATTTTCCTGCTGCAAAATTTTTTAAAAAAATTTGAACATTTTTTGCATTTGTAAGTAAATGTTATTTTTTTCATTTCCTGACGTTAAATAGAAAATGCATTCACAAACAATGTTATCGTCACCGAAATACATGTATTTTCGACTGTCATCTATTTACGTATATTCCATTAAGTTAATCAGACGTTTGAATCATTTTAATTTTCTGATATTTTATGGGGCCGGATATTAAAAAGGTTCTCAATATATATGTAGTTATACACTCCTTTGTTACTTCATGGGTGATGTGTCCACAGTATGATGACCCGACGTATATCTCCTGAATACCTTACCTGCTGTATAGTTCACTGGTTTAGCTGTTGTTGTGGTTGCTGGTGCTGTTGTCGATGTGGAACTGTCGGTTGTGGATACTGTTGCTGGTTCTGTGGTCCATGTGGAACTGTCGGTTGTGGATACTATTACTGATGCTGTAGTCGATGTAGAACTGTCGGTTGTGGTTACTGGTGCTGTAGTCGATGTGGAACTGTCGGTTGTGGATACTGTTGCTGGTGCTGTAGTCGATGTGGAACTGTCGGTTGTGGTTTCTGTTACTGATGCTGTAGTCGATGTGGAACTGTCGGTTGTCGTTTCTGTTGCTGGTGCTGTAGTCGATGTGGAACTGTCGGTTGTGGTTTCTGGTGATGTAGTCGATGTAGAACTGTCGGTTGTGGATACTATTACTAGTGATGTAGTCGATGTGGAACTGTCGGTTGTGGATACTATTACTGATGCTGTAGTCGATGTGGAACTGTCGGTTGTGGATACTATTACTAGTGATGTAGTCGATGTGGTACTGTCGGTTGTCGTTTCTGATACTGGTGTTGTAATTGTAGCTGACGATGACACATTCAGCGTCTTTTCAGCTGTCTTAGTCTTATTCAGTACAGTGTTTCTTACAACACAGCGGACTATGACGCCGGTTTGATTGGAAGTCAGCGGCGGAAGAAAGTGACCACCAACCCAGTTGAAATCAATGGAACAGTCGGAGTTAGTTCCAGTCCCAAAGTCTCCACCGGAATTGTTGTAAAAAATGTTGGAATCTTTGATTAATTGAACATCAAAGTAACTATAATTTGGATCCCCTTTCGTTGTACAATTGAAGGTCATCTGATCACCTTCATTGTAATGTACCTTAGAGTCGATGCTTACTTCTGCCATAGGAGCTGGAAGTACAAACAATTCTGAATATTGTCAGTTGTGTTTTATGTATCATGTAAAGCTAAAATAGAGTCCTCTCATCCGCAATGGAATCAATATCAGAATAAACATTATAATGTTATGTGATTGATCACAATATGCTTGTAATTTTGACAAGCAAAAATTACCCATAACCTTGACCTTAGTGGTATGACATTCATTCATTTGCTATACCTTTAACATTCTAAAAATGTTTTAGGCATACCAGATGCCAATACTGGATGATCACACCAGTGTGTGCTTGTGTGAAAAACGAAAAAGTGAATATAACAAACCGTGATCAATCTCATACATGTAACTCCTACAAGGAATACAAAATTAAGAGTTGGGCAAACACGGGCCTCTGGATATACCAGAGGTGGAATCAGGTGCCAAGGAGAAGTAAGCATCCCATGTCCACCGGCCTTACCCGCCGGGAACCCTATATTTTGTAATCCGTATTCAAATCAGTGTGTAAAGAACGGTCTAATAATTGGTTTGGAACACCTCACACAGCATTTGACCCAATGACAGGTTGTATTGGCAAATACAATTTGTGAAATGCTGACTTTAAACTAGACTGCTGACAATCCTACAGCATCAACTTGTTTGTCATTAGCTTGCCTCGATTTAAAAACTTATCATACACACAACAAGCTCTTGCGTATCGAATCAGTTGAGATACATAAACAATGATAATGGAATATTGCTACATAGAAATGTGGTGTTGACAATCATGGAGAAGCTTAAATCATCCCGTTGAGTTATTAGTTTGCCGTTATCATCTATGTTCAATAAGATAATCGAGTTTCGATTAACCTATGCCACATACGTCAAATATGTTTGCGCCATATCCAATTATTTAGTATTCATTGACCAGCAGTTTATCGATGCTAATATTTAATACATAGTACATCGTTTCTATTAGGAACAATGATAAAAAAAAAAAAAACAGTTAAAATTAACAAAAAATAAGGGGATAACATTTTCTTCTATAAAGCCCGTCTTACCCACTACAATCTATTATCATGGCAGTGGAATGAAGATATCAAGTTTGGGTATGTTCCCCTTCTGTATTTGAGAGTCACTTACCTGTCACGGAAATTGCATTGAACTCAACCACCTTAGTCGGAAAAGTGTCGTTCATAATCACAGAGCAATACACTTTATAACTGTTGTCCCAGGAGCAGATTTTGGTTGTTGGTTCCGTTAGATTCAGAGTCACCATCACATCCACTGTATCACCATTCATGCGGATACTAGCATTAAATCTGTCCAGGGACGATGGAGTTTCAAAAGATTGGTTGTAATCTAATTTCCCGATGACGTGCGACACCCCGCCCGAATCGACTGATACGTTGATTTGAAGCCATTCTCCGTGCGGAGTGACTATGCACGCTTTTGATGTCGTGAGTTCTCCAACAGTAGCAACTATACTGGAAACATGGACATCTGAAATTGATTTAATTCAATTCAATTTAATTCAATTTCAAAGCTTTAATGATTGTTTTATTCATTGGAATTTGCAAAGAGCGATGCTGACTGTTTTCTGTCCCTTTATTAAGTTACTACTCGAGATAGAATTACATGTATTATAATTCCTATATGAAACTTAGGGAGGCCACCTTGTTTCATCACAGTAAACATTCGTTCGTATTCTGTTGTCACTAGTCAGTAATGATGCCACGAAAATGAAGTAATCATAGAGTGAATTCGTGATTAAAAAACGTTTACTAACATAATGTGTAAATTCGTGATATGTATGAAATATCTGACAATGGTATCTAATCAGTTATTTACCAGATGGGAAAATACGAAAATTTTGAACATTTGTTGCATTTTCGAGTAAATGTTTTGTTTTTTTGTTTTTTTTCTTTTCAATTCCTGACTTTATATAGAAAATGCATTCACAAACAATGTTATCGTCTCCGAAATACATGTATTTTCGACAGTCATCTATTTACATATATTCCATTAAATTTATCAAACGTTTCAATCATTTTCATTTTCTGATATTTTATGGGGCCAGATATTAAAAAGGTTCTCAATATACATGTAGTTCTACTCTTCTTTGTTACTTCATGGGTAATGTATCCACAGTATGATGACCTGACGTATATCTCCTGAATACCTTACCTGCTGTATATTTCACTGGTTCAGCTGTTGCTGTGGTTTCTGGTGCTGTTGTCGACGTGGAACTGTCGGTTGTGGATACTGTTACTGGTGATGTCGTCGATGTGGAACTGTCGGTTGTGGTTTCTGTTACTAGTGCTGTAGTCGATGTGGAACTGTCGGTTGTGGATACTGTTACTGGTGATGTCGTCGATGTGGAATTGTCGGATGTGGATACTGTTGCTGGTGCTGTAGTCGATGTGGAACTGTCGGTTGTGGATACTGTTACTGGTGATGTCGTCGATGTGGAACTGTCGGTTGTGGATACTGTTACTGGTGATGTCGATGTGGAACTGTCGGTTGTGGATACTGTTACTGGTGCTGTAGTCGATGTGGAACTGTCGGTTGTGGTTTCTGTTGCTGGTGCTGTAGTCGATGTGGAACTGTCTGTTGTGGTTACTGTTACTAGTGCTGTAGTTGATGTGGAACTGTCGGATGTGGTTTCTGTGGAACTGTCGGTTGTGGTTACTGTTACTGGTGCTCTAGTCGATGTGGTACTGTCGGGTGTGGTTTCTGTGGAACTGTCGGTTGTGGTTTCTGTTGCTGGTGCTGTAGTCGATGTGGAACTGTCGGGTGTGGTTTCTGTTGCTGGTGCAGTAGTCGATGTGGAACTGTCGGTTGTGGTTACTGTTACTGGTGCTGTAGTCGATGTGGTACTGTCGGGTGTGGTTTCTGTGGAACTGTCGGTTGTAGTTTCTGTTGCTGGTGCTGTAGTCGATGTGGAACTGTCGGTTGTGGTTTCTGTTGCTGGTGCAGTAGTCGATGTGGAACTGTCGGTTGTGGTTACTGTTACTGGTGCTGTAGTCAATGTGGTACTGTCGGGTGTGGTTTCTGTGGAACTGTCGGTTGTGGTTTCTGTTGCTGGTGCTGTAGTCGATGTGGAACTGTCGGTTGTGGTTTCTGTTGCTGGTGCTGTAGTCGATGTGGTACTGTCGGATGTGGTTCCTGTGGAACTGTCGGTTGTGGTTTCTGTTGCTGGTGCTGTAGTTGATGTTGTTGTTGAACTAGTTGTTATGGGATCTATTACATAAGTCTCAACATTTACCGTGATAGTCAAACTCGTTGTTATGACCTTAAAATTAGACAACTGTGTATGACTGGAATTTATTGGTGTTAGGGAGCTGTTGATATCTTTTTGGACCGTTTCCTCGATGATTATAGTAGTAGTGAACTCGTAGTACACCTTGTATTGAACCACTATGCTTCCGTTCCTGTGAAAATGATTGAAAATGATTGTAACTAGGTCTCATAGTCCGGTGTCCAGTGATATTATCTAATTATATTATTTGATATATACAATTTTGAATTAGAGTCACTCCATCCTCTAGATAGTGGCGTCTCACTTTTATGGGTTCAAAGTAGTTTATTTGATAAATAATCAAAGACAATATATGTATTTGCCACATTTTTATAAGATGTCAGGCATTCATAAACAAAAGTATATGTCAATATCAATAAGTGCATATTTACGTTAAACAGCATCATAAAAGTGCATAGAAACTAATAAAAATGATAAAATTTTAATTTCAACAATTTAAAAAAAAACTGCATTTTATAAATATATATAAATTAATGGTGGATATCGGAGAAATCATTGTAAAAAGACCTACAACAGAGAAAATCCCGGTCTGGGAATTTGCCCTTGGCATCTTTAATCAGAATGTGTAGACTTTTTCAGCATCATAGTTTACCCTTTTTTAATGTACCCAGTGAGTAAAGAATTTACAAAAATATGTTTCTTCCATGCACACATTTAATCTGCAAACGCCTATGACGTTACATAATGGCGGAGTTACCTTAAGCTAATATTCCACCAATTCATGCCATATAACCTAGACGAGAGCAGTTTATGCCGTATTATACCTTATCAAAACAAATTCTGATGCTGTGTTATTCAAACTGAGATCATAAAACTGAAACCTGCTCACTTTTGATCTCAGTTTTACAGGTTTTTTTTAATATAGCCATCTTATAAACGTGGAAACTAAATTCAATGAGAGCTCTTTCAATCATACAAGTACGGATCCTGAATTTGTTATGAAGTAACACCGTTATCACAACGCATTGAAAATCTGTATCATGACGTCATCCGCAGCCTATCCCATAGCAAACCAATTCATGAAATACATGTACAAACCGTTTTATAAACATACTCACCTGAAATTAGTCACGTCACAATGTTGGTATTTATCTCCGTATTCTGAAGAGTTTTTCTGCAGCGCATCTTTAATCTTTAAATAGATAAAAAGTTATGTTTTTACTACTGGATTCAAACAGTACCATAGTATTCAAAATTCAGAGAGGATATACGTGTATATTCTAAGATAAGCCGAACCCAATGCAGCATATGACCCGAATGTTGTCAAACCAGTATAACTATATAAGATGGAAAAAAATCATTCAAAAGATAAAAACAAGATACTCATGGGTCATATCTCTCACCTGAGCAAATACAATGTCAAACCTTCGCTCAATGTTCATGGAAGGGGAAATACTTAAATATCCACTACATCAAAATACTATTGCTAGCAATTAACATATACACTTTTGTGGTTCTTGAAAAGATTTCATGCAAAACCTTTAATCCCTTTTGTAGTCCCGTGTAAACATCAGGAACAATGTTGACGACCAACCTTACGCTGTCACTATATAAATATATATAAATACCCTAGCAGTTCTTCAGAGGAAGAGATACTGTCTATTCACATGTAAATTCAACAGTCATCAATATCATAACTCCTATAAAGAATACAAAAATAATAGTAGGACAAACAAGGGCCCCTGAACATACCAGAGGTGGGATCAGGTGCCTTATATCTTATTACGTTCTTGTTTCCTGGTAGTCATGTTGTGAAAATGCTTGTGATACCTGAGATTGTTTGTTTCTTTATATGTATAGTTTTATATATGTACATGCATATTGTTTTACGTCCTGTTGAGAATGTTTTATTCATATTGCGAAGTCACCAGATGTATTTGAAGTACCACAAATTTAGACCTATGCTTAGCGCTCAAGGCCGTAGAAGTGGGGGTTCTTTAACGTGCCAACGCCTGCCGAGACACGGGACCTCTGTTTTTAAGGTCATATCCAAAAGACTTGAGATTCTCACTTCTAAATCCCGAGCGTTTGGTGAAGGAGCAATTAATCACTACCTATAATAATGTCTTAAGTTTGACAGGGCTATATGGCACCTGAAAAGAAATATTTCAAACCAATTCACTATGTATTAATGTGCAAAACCTTCAACCCCAATCATGGCCTCATTAGGACTCAAAAAGTCGACAAACTTGAATCTTCTTTGAATTAGGAAGGTTTAAAAAAAAATCGGCCTTTCTGGTTAAGTGGGTTTTTCAAACACGTGTATCCCACCCTATGTTTACATGTTCCTAACTCTATCCCTACACGTGCACCCCACCCTAAGTTTACATGTTCCTGACTCTATCCCTACACATGCACACCACCCTATATTTACATGTTACTGACTCTATCCTCACACGTGCACCCCACCCTATATTTACATGTTACTGACTCTATCCTCACACGTGCACCCCACCCTATGTTTACATGTTCCTGACTCTATCCCTACACGTGCACCCCATCCTATATTTACATGTTCCTGACTCTATCCCTACACGTGCACCCCACCCTATGTTTACATGTTACTGACTCTATCCTCACACGTGCACCCCACCCTATGTTTACATGTTCCTGACTCTATCCCTACACGTGCACTCCACCCTATGTTTACATGTTCCTGACTCTATCCTCACACGTGCACCCCACCCTATATTTACATTTTCCTTACTCTATCCCCACACGTGCACTCCATCCTATGTTTACATGTTCCTGACTCTATCCTTACACGTGCACTCCACCCTATATTTACATGTTCCTGACTCTATCCCTACACGTGCACCCCACCCTATGTTTACATGTTCCTGAATCTATCCCTACACGTACACTCCTCCCTATGTTTACATGTTCCTGACTCTATCCTGACACCTGTACCCCACCCTATGTTTACATGTTCCTGACTCTATCCCAACACGTGCACTCCATCCTATGTTTACATTTTCCTGACTCTATCCCTTCGGAAGGAACCTGTCTCTTCAAACTTGAATGCCTTTACTCAATGATGTTTAGGTATGATTGTACTGATTTTTTGTTTAAATTAAAACTCAAACTGTGAAAGGTTTACGGACGACAGACTAACGATAGACAAACATTTTCACAATGATTCCTGTGGGAACCTGGGTTAGAAGAGGTCCTCAGTTCACATTGCTTGTCGTAGAAGGCGACTAAATGGTTCGGACGAGACAGCAAAAACTAAGACCCCGTGTCACAACAGGTGTGGCACGATAAAGATCCCTCCCTGCTCAAAGGTCGTAAGCGCCGAGCATAGGCCTACATTTGTAGCCCTTCACCAGCAATGGTGACGTTTCCATAGGAGTGAAAGATTCTAGTGAATGACGTTAAACAATATGCAATCAATTTCACAAGATCGGTAATTGTATAGGTAAAAAACTAAAAACGAAAAAGAATTTTTTAAATTTTATACCGATAGATAGATAGATTGATAGAAAGTGTGTGTAAGTGTACGTGTGTGCAAAACCAATATAACATGCTTATCGCATGGCTTCATGGGAACAATCAAACTATCATCCCGAGGTAGGATTAGACCTGGAAAACTGTTGCCCAAGACCGATGATTAATTCACCTTTCTTCTAAGTCACGAGACAGAGAAAAAAGTGCGACTGAGATCAAAAGTGAGTTTTTATGGCCCCAGAGATTGAAATTAACATTGTTAATATTGATTAAATCATGAAAACACCACAATTGAAAAAAGGAACATTGGGAACTTTATCCTGCCTTGGTTCAAAATCGTGCATTTTCATTGGACAAGAAATATTTGGTGGGGTTCCGAATTAGGATGTCCACCGAGAGACCAAGATGTCCATACCTACTTTTAACGAACAATTTCACAACAGAAATGGTAAATGTGTTTGACAAGCCATAAATCATTTATACAAACAGCGAAAAGATGATACTAAAGGTCAGATAAAGACAAACATTGATCGTTTTTAATACATACTGCGCCACAGAATTCTGTACTCAAATTCTTGAATTCTGGAGAAGACGAATTGGCGAGTTCTTCATAGAATACTTGGTCTAGACTCATTTCACCGAACACTACATCTGTAAAGTAACATAATTTGCTATATGATATAACTTAAATGACTCGTTTTCTTTTCATACAAATATCTTTATACATACCTGTTTATAGACATAAAACAATTTTAAAAGATTTGAACCTGATTTTTGTATTATTGGCAATCCTTTTGGAAATGGATGTACAATTTCTAAATGGAAAGGAAGTCATAAAAAACAAAAAGGAAAACAAGGGATCATCATGCTTTGGAACAGAGTATTAAACTGGACTTTTGTACTTATTTTGTACTTGATTTATTCGCATAAACTTGATTCATTTATTGATGTCAACACGACAGAATTATAGCAACAGAAATCAATCCTTACATTAAAGCAATGTATACTCATATCTTCCAACAATGTAGACATAAAAATGTTTCAGTGTACAGTAAAACACGCTAATAGCGAACTCCAGTGGACAAACAATTTTGATTCATTGTAAACGTAATTCGGTATATTGAATAAGTTTATAACTCTTGAAATCTTAAAATTACAGTAAATGAAAATCACCTCGCTGAATTCATTATAAGAGTGTTTGCTGTACCCGCATTTTTGTAATTTATAATATACAAAATAGTTTTGGTTGGGGTGCACTCAAAATACGTAAAAAAAAATCATCTTATAAAATTTCAGTCTAGGAGTTTGTACATAAATTGCGATATTTTCTCTTGAAATTAAAGATGGAATATGAACAGGGGTGTCATATTCTTTCAAGTTTCATTACATGTAGTAGGTACATGTACTTTATGCAGTAGTTTTCACATTACATATACATACGATTTCAGCTACATGTAGTTCGACAGAGATATTCTTATACGATTTTCAATGGTTTCTAATGAGTAACATGTAATGGTGCAAAAATATAACCCAAAACATTCCTAAAGATGGCCCTATAACCAAAAAATAGCTTTAGATTAACAGTTCAATTTCAACCAAAGCTCGACGCCCCAAAGCTAAACACATCTAAACTGCGATTCTGAAATTGTCGTTTTAAAATGTGAGTTGAAAGGTCCAATGCTTAGAAAATTGAAAACTTTAGTCAATAAAATGAATAAAGCTTTAAAGGCTTGAATTGAAAACACCGATTGAAAGCAAACTATTGTGTTCTAAACGACATGTAACTCATAGCAAAATTAGCATTTCCTCAGAAATTCATTTCACCTTCACACCTAAAAAGTATTTGCATGGCAGAAGATGAATGAGATGTTTGCTGAGATAAACTACCAATAGACAGACATGTCCCCCTGTACCATAGTTTCATTTCAAAAGGGAAAATAACTCGGAAAAAGAGTCCAAACTTCATTGGAAATACATCAACGTTTTGCATCCATAACCTGATTTCTTCTGCGCATTCATACAAATACTTACAATATTTTATAGAGGCGTCCTCTTCATCTCCTTTTGAAAATTAAGAAGAAAAGTATCATAAATGTATCCATATGTCAAATGATGAATGATAAAACTGAATGTTATTTATATATGACGTCATAAAGTTAGTACTTTTTTAGGTTTTTGAATGTTTTGTATACATGTAACAAATACTTATTAGCAGGGCGTCTTCGTTAAAAAGAATGAATTTCAACAGTCTTGATTAAAGTCAGCATTTAGCAAATTCTATGGTCGTCATAACGATCTAGTTTGACAATACTGCTTGTCATTGAGTCAAATGCTGTCTGACGTGTTTCATACCAATTGTTAGACCGTTCTTTACACTCTGATTTTGACTATGGATTACCCCGTTTACCTTGATCACGATATAGGACTCACGGTGGCCAGATAGGTTAATGCATGTTTCCGTTTCACTTCTGTTATCATCAAAAGTGAAAACCAATCTTGTAACAAGAGACTCATGGGCCACCCCGCTTCCCCGAGTCACCTTGGCCCATATCTAAAGAATTTATTGGGACCCCAACCTACTCCCGGGGGGGGGGGGGGGCATAATTTTTACAAACTTGAATCTGTACTATATCTGACAGGAAGCTTTCGTGTAAATGTATACTTCTCTGGCCTAATAGTGCTTCAGAAAAAGATTTCTAAAGACTTTCTTTTTATATATTTGTATGTAAAACTGTGATCCCCTATTGTGGCCCTAACCTACCCCATGGGGTCATGATTTTAACAAACTTGAATTTGCACTATGTCAGGAAGCTTTGGTGTAAATTTGTACTTTCCTGGACCAGTGGAAGCTTTCGTTTAAATGTATACTTTTCTGGCCTAGTAGTTCTTGAGATACAGATTTTCAAAGATTTTCCCATACATTTGTATGTGAAACTGTGATCCCTTATTGTGGTCCCATCCTACTCCGGGGGTCATGATTTTAATAACCCTGAATTTGCACTATATCAAGCAGCTTTCATGTAAATTTAAGCTCTTCTGGTCCAGTGGTTCTTGAGAATATTTTTAATGACCCCACCCTATTTTTGCATTTTTTTTTTTATCATCTCTCCTTTGAAGGGAACATGACCCTTCATTTGGCTAAACTTGAAAGCCAAGTTTTGTTGAAATTGGCACAGTGGCTCTAGATAAGAAATCGAAAATGTAAAATGGTTTACAGACAGACTCACTTTAGCTTTCAGCTTGGGTGAGCCAATAACAGTTGATTGACAGGTTTGTTATGTTTGCAGTTTTATTTTCATAATCATAGAGTAAAGAAGAAGAAAAAACTATTAAAATTCTCTGTTTCCCGGTATACTTGCACATGGGGCTAGAACTACAGTGTACTAATATTTTGATATGGGATTATTTTTTAATTGATTCCTACGCATTATTTACTTTCCTGGTGGACTACTTTTGAGACGATAACAGTTCTAATTGAAAACGAAGCATGCGTAGTGCCCTCTGGAGAAGTGGCGACATGTGTACATACTTGTAACATATACATCAGAATTATTAAAGATATATTTGAGCAGTGGGGTGTGAAGAGGAGTTAACATAAAATCACTTTTTTAAAATACGACTAGATATAGTAAACAGAATCCTCTTCCTACGTGGTGTTTCTAATAATACTTTCCCTTGCCATCAATCATTCATAAATATACATTAGAAAGTCATCGTTTTGACCTTGCATTGACTAGACCAGATTATCGTTAATACCAAATTCATCAATACTTTGTTGAAATTGCCAGGTATTATTCATTATTTCATATAGTTTAACATACTGACAAAATTTGTGTGTGTTTTCCATCATCGAAAAAAAAAATACTAATCAATACGGTACATATACCTTTAATTTTGTACAAAAAGGTATTAAATCGTTATATTTCTATCGTCATATAACACAAAATGATGTGAAGCCAGTAATTAATATAACATTGGAAAAGAGCTTAACAAAACAACACATATTCAAATCTCAATAATGAATTTTACGTTTCTGAGGAGCCAAATTGGCGAAAACAATATCCTTTCTGGTAAATATTAATTAGTACGTATGCTATAATTACCCTTTTGTGTCAAAAACCAGGCAAGGACAGCTGCAATGCCTCCGATTAAAAGAACTCCCAAAATGATGCCCACAATGGTTCTTTTGCCCCTTTTCTTATCTCTAAGGTATAATGGATCCCTGTCGTATCCATTGTCACGAAACTCGCGAGCATTCTGAAGGGGCATTTTGGTGTCATGCTGAAGCGTGGGCTTAAAATACAAATGTTTGAAAATATAACAAAAATACATGATATCTAAAGATAAACTAAGAGTATTTACAGCAATTATCGATTCCTTACTCCGAAACACAATGTTGTATGTCGGATTCAACAGAGATAAAAGTCCGGCCTTCATAAGTACGTGTAAACGTTTGAGCGATTGCTGAAGTCTAGTGGTTATGGCGTTCGTTCGCAACCGGGAGGCCCGTGTTCGAACCTGGCGCCTTACCTTGATCAAGCAAACGCACTTAATATGGGTAAGTGAAAGTCAAGGAACTTTCGGACTTGACCTATCTTGTGTCATGGAAGGCGTTGGCAGGACAATAAACCCTAACTGCTACAGCCCTTGTATAAGTCAGTTTGTAGTATTTCACCTAACGTTGGTGACTTACTACATGAGTGAAAAATTCTCGAACGGAATGTAAAACAATACACAGAGAAGGCACGGACATGTCCCTAACAATGAGTTTCTAGAAGTTTTTTCTATTACGTCCCCTAGTGGTCTTGACCTTTGACCAAAAAATCAATAGAGTTTTGTTTTTTTATTTCTTCATAACAAAGCTATATCTAAAGTATCATATCAATCGAGCAAAAAAATTATATCCGTAGAGTGTTCAAAAGCTTTTTCTATGAAGTCCCGTAGTGACCCTTCACCTTTGCCCTCTTGACCCCAAAATCAATACGATATACAATGGTACATGTGAAGTATCAAATCAACTGAACAAACACTGTGGCCTGTAGAGTGTCTACCAGCTCAATGTTACACAAAGACACAAACGGTTCTGTTACTATATCCTCTTGTAATTGAATTGGGAGGGGATAACATAAGTAAATTTCAAAAGCTACAGTCATCTTCACAAGTCAAGGGTTATTGATTAGTTAAAAATGTAACGAATCAATAACCCTTGACTTGTGAAGATGTAACTACAGTATATATAAATGATAGACGAAAGAAGATTTATATACATGTATGTTTACAAATGTATATATTTTCACCTCTTCATAATTCAAAAGCTTTATACATGCAGATTATCATGCAATATATAATACTAGTAAAACCGGTTCCATTGCAATCTGTGAGAAGTATCGCCCAAACATTTGCATACTCGATCATGTTAACGTAGTTCCACACTCCTGTGACGTCATAAGATTTTGCAAAGTCAATAATTTAATGACTGGAACATAAATTTTGTTGGAGTCTTTTTCAATAGTTATTGTAAAAAATCTTGTTAGCCATAAAATATTTCAAAAGTCTTAGTTATATTTGAATAGTCAATAATGTGTTTCAAAATATTGAATCCAAGGACAATAACTCTGTTTTCATTAAATTATTTATCAAGTCCATTATGCAATAGATTTCCTATATTTTTCACAAACATTTTACCAAGGTGATAAGGAATTATTATCTGTGTCTTTTCATGTAATTACATAGAATTTTAATCCATCAGTGGTTTTGAATAGCTCAGCTGTATGGTACCAGACTTAGGTTTTTTATGGGGGTATACATACTCTGGAAGCTATAGATTTGAAATTATTAAGGAAAGGTATGGATTGTTTTTCATAAATAACTACAACAGATGTACATCTACTAATATAAACAGAAAAAATGATATGTAAACCATGCTATAAGGAAGTTGTGTCCATATTAGTTTGTTTTTTAACATTTTGGAGAATAAGGCTAATTCAATAATTTTGCATTTATTATACTAAAACTTGATGAACATATTGAAAATGACATTTGTTTTAGTTACTGACATGTTTCCTGATAAATAAATGCAATTTAAATTATTATTAGTTTTTTCATTTTAAAATAACAACAGAAAACTGTTTCCAATGAATTTCATAAAAATCTACATAGGGGTACATGACTTCAGTAGTGACTGTAACGAAAATTAATATGGAAATCCATAACTAATTTGCCTTTTTTCATTACTCTGAATGTTAATCTATTGATTCCAAACAAAAAAATGCTACCTAAACCCCAAAAATTCAGGACTAAGGACCCACCTTAAGTGACACGCTGTTCTTGGAACAACAGTAGGACAAAGTCATATTTCACTTAGCATTCTACTCATCATGCTCATACAGCTAAAATGTATTTGTTCAAACCTTCATTAAATCAGATTGCTGTAATAATACATAGACGTTTCGTCATCTTACAAGTTCATGTGCAATCATTTTTGGCTTTGTATTATATTGATGATTATATAGAGAAATATTGCTCCATATTTCAAAATCGATTCTCTATACTTCCATTGAAAAAGTCAATAAATGACTAACTAGTGCATTTTATGATTATCGTAGTAAATTGGATGAAATCTATCATCTAAAATAGATTCTGATTATGATAGAGTATTTGGACAACAACTTATTACTTACACATATATGTGCGTGTGTGTTTATGAAATATGTATTAGAATATACGCATACCAGTACATCATACTGCAGAAATTGTTTTAGTTAGTGTTGATGTTGGGGGGGGGGGGGCTTAACATGAGGTTAGTTATTTATATTGGTCATACCTTACAGGGTAGTGAAAAACTGAAGAAAACGAAGCTATGAGTTAAATACAGAATAGTAAATCATTTGATTAGGGTTAAATGACATTTTAATCAGTTAAAATCGTATATCAAAATATTCGTCAATTTTCTGCATTTAAAGAAATCCTGTTTCATACATACATACATGACGTGAATTTCATTAGAACACATATTTGTATGTGTATGTCATATAAATCGGCATTTGTATTTATTTTTCGCATTGTGTAATGTATGGTCTTTGATTTAAATTCATCATTTGATCATTCAACATTGTTATTTTAGGGTTCGAATTATCCTTCTGTTTCAGACGGAAATTTTGTATTCTGTGATACCAGGACACCATGCATCTAACGCAGGTTTATTTTACGTGCACATCGTACTAAAACTAATAGTTTTATACAACAAGGTTTTAAACTTGTAAAGAGAAGAAATACCGAACAGGTATTTATGTGCACCCATTCGTTCTCATTTTGTTGTTTAGAGATCAACGAACCTGGCAACACTTTGAATGGCAGTGGTTTATTTAAAAATGTGCTAAATTCATCACACCTTTGTTTTCCTATTCCCTGTGTATATTTTGCTATTTCATGCTTTGATAAACATTAATGTAGCTCCACCTTCATGTGACTTATCAACATTAATGGTTGAAAGTGACAAACTGTATTAATTTCCCCTCAATATAGTTTAATTCAATTGATAACCAAAGAAAATGTGTATGTTGCCACCTTTCAGACTTGCAAAACAGGGGTATAGGTCAACATCTGAAAATCGCACATTTCGTAAAACAGAATAATACAAAATAGATAAAAACTGTTTAAAATGATTTTTTTTAATGCCAACGATTTAGAAAAACTGCCAATATATATATAGATATGCATAAATTAAACGGTAGAGGAAATACCAGCATGGGAGTAATTGCCCTTGACACCTTTTTTTCCCCATTGAACATAATTGATTATCTATGGAAAATATAACGCTTTTCACAATTAATAGTCTGCCTTTTTTTCTATCCAGGGAATAAAATTCCTCTGAAAGATATGCATTGCATTTGTATTATGCGCAAAGTTTGATTTAATAAAGATTTTTGCAAAAACCTATGACATCACACGAGGACAGATCTACCTTAAATTCGATATTCTAAGGACTGATACCCGGATAAACGATTTCTACGCCGCGATGTTCATGTTTTAATGAACAATGCATTTTCTGACAATCTCTCCAAGGTTATTCTGTCCAGTAGGCGTTTTCGGGGTACCCGCAGAAATATTTTAAGGTTTCTAAGAAACAAACAATTGATTCCAGTAAACTGTATTAGATCGGCGGTGACGCTGGCAGATTTTAATCATATTCATTGAAATACACGTATTGTTATCTGGTTACGTAATTCTAAACATTCGTGCAAATTATCACTGCACCATAAAATCTTTAAACAAAAACCTTCCAGCTTGTCTAAGGGTACGATGTACATAAAACTACCTTAATCAAGAAACATACATGTATACAAAGTGACAAGTACATATTTAAAAATTGTGTCTGAATTTTATTTCATTGAAACAGTATATCAGACTTTATATCAGACTTACCCGAAATGACACTCTGTCAAGATAGTTTCTTTTGAATGTCCCACCACTGATTTTATCCATCCATGGTTGAACTGAGAGATTCTCAGTTGTATCGCTGATGTCTGTGTTCCGATCGGAATCGGCATCAAGACGAAATGGACCACCATATCCATAAAACACATCGGAAGCACCGAAAGGCCGGTCATCACTGAGACCACGTGTATTCCCATTAACAACACCTCCATAAGATTCCACTGGTCTTGATTCCGAAGAATCCCCGTATTCCTCCCTGGTCGAATTACCATAGGAATCTCCAGTTCTCCTGTCATTACGATACACATCCCTCCTTGATCTACCGAGCGATGGTTCTTCTGAAGTTTGCTGATATGTTGCGCGGTGATCACCCAATCCTGATCTTCCAATAAATCCCGTTGAATACATTCTTTCGGTATTTCGATACTCGTCTCGGACGGAAGAGTCTGGAAACTTCAACGGAGCACAGAGTACGTTTTCAGGGCTTATAATCTTGTTAGAGTTTAAGATATCTTCATTTTCTAGATCGGGTTGTCGCTGTCTTGGTCTTTGGACATATTTAGAATCTCTACCGGTGTATTCAGGTTTGGGTTTACTCGAATACATATACATTGAGTCCCTTATATGGTTTATTGTTTAAAAAAAGAGGACCGCTACGTTAATTCCATTCATGTCATTTCAAAGTTAACAATACACCACGCTTTACATCGAAGAATTAAAATGCTCAGTTATTAGTGCATCAGTCCAGTCCCTTTAAAATCATGTCAGTATATTCTTCCTGGTTGAAGGTTCATTCTGTAAATTCTTCTGGCATTGATTCCTATATTCGTCATGATTCTATGACTTCAAACGCAGACAGCAGGGGATGGGGCTACTACCTCATGTATTCTTATAATCATCCAAGATAACTATAACCGTTTTACATTACATAAAGATCATCACGGACATGCTCAGATTTATACTTTTTACATCCTATTACCTTTTGTTATAATTTTGACATGAAATTTCTATATATGTTTTAACAGAAATAGTGGTGGAAACATTTTTTTTAAATTTTAAACCATATTTTATTCATTGGCAAGTGAATGGGATTGGGCAGCAGGCATAGCCTATTTCAGCCCTCTCCCGAAACATTATGGTATGGACGTAAATTGGTTTATTGCGAAAACAAATTAGCATTACCAATCTTTCTATTAAAACTGTTGTTTTCATGAAGTGATGGCTGGTTAGGGCATTCTTTAATGTCATCCAAAAGTCATGACGCTTGCGTTAGAATCTGTACCTGTATAATTCTGAGCCTTGGGTCTGATCAAAGATAATTCTCACGGTATTTTATTTCAGTCAAATCAGTTACACGTGGTGTTTAAAACATTACAACATACTGATATCGAATTAGATTTGATCATATGTTTACATATTAACTATTCAATAATTAGTCTTGTATTATTTTCAACAAGGCTAAAATCACGTATACATTATTATGAGCTTTGCTCATAGTCCGTGAAAGAGGAAGCATAAATAAAAAAAATTAAATACTCTAGGATTAAAATCAATGGATTTACATTTTATAGAAGCATGGGGTGTTTGTAGTACTTCTTATTCTCCTCGGAATATAATTGATAATCTTAGGAGTACTGGTATTGCGCTAATGAATTCATGCCCTGTGTTTCTAAATGAATTCGTACAGATTTACAAATATCCAACACTTCCTAGTTTCAGTTTCTGTTTTACAGTAACGAAGGGCGTAACACATGAGCACGCATTTGGAAAAAATTACAACCTTACCAAGGGGGTAATATAAACATTCAATCATGCATACTCTTGCAAAGTAATTATTTATAATGTGTTATTTTTCTGTGTTCGTACCCGGAACTCAATACCTTAGATTTCATAGTCAGTTTACCCTCTTAAGTATTCAAATATCAGTGCGCCGCTCCTATAAATTATAGTGAAGTAACCGTCGGCTTTCTAAATATCTGATAAAAGTGAAAACCGACAACAGAATTGGAAATATTGAAGAGAGGAAATAACATGTCTAGAATTATAAATCTCCATGCCACCTTAAATTTATTGGAGAAAAAACAAATACAGATGAGACATAGATTCGGTTTCTCTAATATTTCATTTCTTCTTCTTCTAGATATTACACAATGGATTACTAGATTATTGATAGTTTATTTTTTTTTAAAAAAATGCATATGACGTATTCAAACAT
The DNA here is from genome assembly GCF_947568905.1 of Ostrea edulis. NCBI lineage: Eukaryota > Metazoa > Mollusca > Bivalvia > Ostreida > Ostreidae > Ostrea > Ostrea edulis. The sequence continues at coordinate 26,211,881 of NC_079172.1, read as the reverse complement.
TCTCATGATTTAAATTATTATATCAGTTACGCTATAATCTTCCTGGTCAATATTTCATTTCTGCTTGCATGCATAATTAGTCGTAACATTTCTTTTATCTCGTTGAAAATAGAATATTTCTCTTTTATATTATTTCATCACGTCACAGTCTTGTGCTTTGAATGGAGTGAATAGCATCCATTATTTGAAAATAATATTCCAAATACAAAAATTTGCTTTAAAAATGTATGTAATCATTGCAATGACTTGTGAAAACAGGTTTTGCTAAGCTCGAGTGACCTACCACAATCATGCCAAAAATGTGTATTAAGAACAAGTAGATCTGATTAGGACATTCGCTCTTTAGCTCCTTCGCGTTTAAATATGAAAGAGCGAAAAAAAAGTGAGGGCGATTCGATGGAACGAAAGCGCTAATGAAGTCGACGAAGAAAACGGGAGAAGTTGCAAGGGTTAAGAAGCGAAATTAACTAATATTTAATCGCAACATCACTCCTCCTCCGCTTTTATGACTTCGCTCTCACGCTCCCTTTGCCCTCAAACGTTCGTCCCTTCTATTCTTTGCATGAGGAAGTTTGGATATACGTATGCATATAAGGGGCTTCATTTGACTGTGAAGTTCTTTCATCCGGGCTACACTAATACTGAACACAATTATTACCATTCTATATAACAATTTTGAACAAGAGGCCCAAGGGCAACATCGCTCACCTGAGTTACCATGACCCATATTTCAAGGTTTTCCGTAAATATTTTAAGACTTTGATCCCCATTGTGGCCCGGAACAACCTGAATCTGCACTACATGTATGTCAGGAAGCTTTCATGCAAATATAAAATTCTTTGGTCCAATGGTTCTCAAGAAGAAGATTTTAAAAGATTTTCCCTATATATTTGTATGTAAAACTTTGCTTTGAACAAACTTGAAACTGCACTATGTCATAAAGGTTCCATGTATATTTCAACTTTTTTGGCACAGTAGTTCTTGAGAAGAAGATTTTAAAAAATTTATCATATATTTACACATATGAAATACGGTTTCCCTTATTGTGGCAAAACCTGACACCCCGGGGGCCATGATTTCAACAAACTTGAATTTGAACTATGTCATAAAGCTTCAAACTTGAATCTGAACTATGTCAGGAAACTTCGATGTAAATTTGAACTCTTCTGGCTCAATGGTTCTTGAGAAGAAGATTTTTCCTATATAAATACATATAAAATGTGGTTTCCCCTAGTGTGGCCCCACCCGACCCCCAGGGGCCATGATATGAACAAACTTGAATTTGCATTATGTCAGGAAGCTTCCATGTAAATTTGAACTCATCTGGCTCAATGGTTCTTGAGAAGAAGATTTTTAAAGATTTTTCCTATATATATATACATATAAAATATGGTTTCCCCTATCGTGGCCCCACCCGACCCCTGGGGGTTATGATATGAACAAATCTGAATCTGCACTATGTCATAAAGCTTTCATGTAAATTTGAACTCTTCTGGCTCAATGGTTTTTTGGAAGAAGATTTTTAAAGATTTTTCCTATATACACACATATAAAATATGGTTTCCCCTAGTGTGGCCCCACCCGACCCCCGGGGGCCATGATATGAACAAACTTGAATCTGCATTATGTCAGGAAGCTTCCATGTAAATTTGAACTCTTCTGGCTCAATGGTTCTTGAGAAGATTTTAAAAGATTTTTCCTATATAAATACATATAAAATATGGTTTCCCCTATTGTGGCGCCATCCGACCTTTGGGGGCCATGATATGAACAAACTTGAATCCCCATTATGTCAGCAAACTTCCACGTAAATTTCAACTATACTGGTACAGTGCTTCATGAGAAGAAGATTTTTAAATGACCCCACCCTATTTTTACACTTTTGTGATTATCTCCCCTTTGAAGAGAACCTGGCCATTAATTTGAACAATTCCCTTCAACTAAGGATGATTTGCATTAAGTTTGAATGAAATTGGCTTACTGGTTCTGGAGAAGAAGATTTTTTAAAAATTTTAGTGTATTTTTACTGATTTGCTATTATCTCCCCTTGGATAAGGGGGTTGGCCCTCATGTGAACAATTTTGAATCCCCTTCACTGAAGGATGATTTGTGCCAACATTGGTTAAAATTGGCCCAGTGGTTGTGGAGAAGAAGTTGAAAATGTAAATGTTTAACAGACGGACGGACAGATAGACAGACAGACAGACGACGGACAAAAAGCGATCAGAAAAGCTCACTTGAGCTTTCAGCTCAATTGAGCTAATAAAATACAAACTTATTTGCTGGTAGATAAATTTGAAATTTAATTTATCCAATACATTCCCCGATTCGCCATATGTACAATGTCCAATACAAGACACGACTGATTAATTATTCTAAAAACAAACGAATATAAAAATTGAGATTCGCAGATCCTCGTCTGAATACACTCTGAATACACTCTAATATGTAAAGTTGTTATAAAAACTACCACATTCCCATTGGCATCATGATACACCTTTATTTTCGTATTTCAAGCACACCTACCGACTTCTTCGATACCCATTGCAAAGAAGGGAAAAAAGAGAACGAAGGGGAAAAGGTACGAATTTACTAAGGAGCGATGATAGTTTGCCCAGACGCCTGCGCATTTTCATTTCTTTGCCTTCACAACTTCGTATTTTCGTCTTTACCGCGAATAAACGAAAGAGCGAACATTAAAGCCTGATGTTAAAGACGAATATATATCTATTGATGATAGAAATATATATATATATATATATATATATATATATATATATATATATATATATAATCCAAATAGAAAGAGTTGATATCACACAGTCAAAATAATTCAATAAAAAAAGCAGGAAAATATACAGTTCCAAAATATATTTAAATCATTAGCGCTTTCTGAATTTTAACATCCATCCTCAGGTGAATACAAATTAATAATGATTATTAATTTGTATTCACCTGAGGACGGATGTTAAAATCCAGAAAGCGCTAGTGATTTAAATATATTTTGGAACTGTATATTTTCCTGCTTTTTTTATTGAATTATACACACACACACACACACACACACACACACACATACGTGCATAATGCCGAAACTCACTACACAAGACTTTACACCTGAAACTCACTACACTATGTTCTAGTTATGCTAACCAGAATATAAATTCATTTTTACGTAATGTGGGACATCTGTATATTGTTCTGATACTTGAAATATAGAAAAGCCGTCTCTAAAAATATTGAATTTACACCGGATACCTACGACACGGTGTCACATGACTCATGTGAACACACACGGGAAACTCACTACAGAGTGTTTAAACGTGATATATTACCCGAAAGTCACTACATTTAGTCTGGCGATTGATTGAGAGCACAGGAAACTCAAGCATTTCAACCATTTAAAAAAAAACAAAAAAAAAAACCAACAATTTTTATTTTACAGTATCCCCCTTTACAGCAAACAGGACTATTCCGGATACTAAAGTAAAGGGGGGGGGGGGTCTTTACTTTGGTATACGGAATTGTCCTGTTCGCTATAATTTACATGTGTTTATTGAAATAAAATCCCAGTCTTTTATGCATTGTTTTACTTCAGTTTATCACAAAATATTATCCGGAAAGTTGGTACCTTTAAAAGAACTAGTTTTTTTTTTTTTTTTTATATCAGACGATATGGCTTCTCGGCCAGTGCATGAGGTTGTGTTTAGCAATGAATATTTTCATATTTCAATGACTTCATATCCGAAGAAGAGCCTCGGTTTGAAGTGTCACATTGTAACCTATATATTTGATCATAAGTTATATTAATTAAAGGTATTTGATGTTGTACCAAGGAGTGGATGCAAGGGTTGGAGGACGTGTACCAATCCTCAGAGGCAATGGGTCTGAATAGTCCGGCGTTATGCCTTCAGTGCGTCCATGGTTAAGCCCTGGTGGGGCATGGGATGAGACACCTGGTGTTGTAGCGTATACCCCCTTCAGTAGGTTCATCCTCCGGAAAATCTGCTTTATGCTTAGCCATTTAGTAATAACTTTCAGAGAATTTAGGATAATGGAGGATCCAGATGGATATTTACGTCCTAGGTTGAAAATTTAAAACGTTTCTATTTACCATTTTATTAATCGTCTATCATTGCATGAAAGTCCTTTTAAATTGAGATTAAACTATTATTTTTTTTATGTGTTTGGTATAAAAGTAAGGAAAAACTCCTATTTTTTTCCCCGACATAAATTTTGAAAAAGGTTCATTTATCATTCGACAATATAGAGCCTTTCATCGAATCACGAATACTGGTTCAATATCCGTTTTTAACATTTTCTATGTCACAGTATAAGTTGGATTTTATAATATGTCCTGTGTTACACAATAATATCAAATAAAAATAAGGTCTGATGAAAAGACGAAGAGTGGATATTGAAAATGTACATATACAGTAAATGTATTCGTCTGCTCATGCATTGTGTCCTTGTACAGAGTACAATAATAGCTTTTCCCCCAAGCTATTTACCCCCCCCCCCCCGAAATTCTGGCTATAAAGCAACCCTACCACATCCACCGGAGACCTGGCTAACTATCAGTATTACCCCTAAATAAATTTGGCTATATAGCAAAATGCATCTTATTAAAAAATGATCCTTCATAAGCGCAATGAGCATTCAATTCAGTAGTTGAACGACTGCCAAAAGAATTTACCCCTTTAATCAATATATCAAAGATATTAATGAAATTGCAACCAACCACGTATGTGTATTGTAGGGAATTTTCACTACTAGGGTTAGGGGATATAGCCACCCCTCAAAGGGAGTGACTCACTAAATGCCATACCCAGTCTTCCGATGGAAATCCAGACCAATCACGAAGGAGGGAGGCTCACTATTGATAAGTGTGGGGTGGGTGTGGGTGTGGAGGGTCTAACTATATTGCCAGACTCCTCCGGGGGAGGGGGGCTTACTATATATAGCCAATTTTCCGGGGGGAGTCTCATTATATAATACCGGTAATTAATATTAAGCAGATCTAAACAAGGTGTTCAGTCTATGAATCACCAAATCAACGTAAACTCAAATAATTCAAGACATCTTTAAGCATTTGAAAATATCAATTCATTTGATGCGCGCAACAATTCAATTGAAGATCTCTTCAAATAATTAATAATATCTACTATTCTAATTTCTAGCGCGCATTGATTAAATTGTTTATATTGCTCTGATACTTAAAATATAGAAAATCCGTCTTCAACAAAATTGAATTTTCACCTGATACCTACGACACGATGTCACATGTGAACACACACCGGAAACTCACTACAGAGTGTATAAACTTGATATATTACATGAAAGTCACTACATTTAGTCTGGCGGTTGATTGAAGGAATTAAAAGGGAACTCAAGTGTTTCAACCACTTCTCAAAAAGCAACTTTTTGGGGAATTTATATAAATATCAGAGAGCGAGCGAGCGAGAGAGAGAGAGAGAGAGAGAGAGAGAGAGAGAGAGAGAGGCTGTCTAGTGTTTTGTCAGTTGAACTAAAATATACTCTTCTGTAACAGAAATTAATGTTAAAAAGATTTGAAAAAGGTTTTCAGTCTAAGAAGCTAAATTCAAGATAAGTTTAATTATTTGAAGATATCATCAATTCATTTGATGCTTGCAACAATTCAATGAAACATGTTCAGATAATTACTAAAATCTACAATTCTGAATTATTGCGCGCATTGATTGAATTCTTTATAGCATTGAATACTTTGATGAGTTGATTAGGCTATAGTTGAATTGTTGTTCTCTTCAAATGAATTACTGATATCAACAATTGAATTGATGCCCTCCACAATTTAATTAAAAAAAGCTTTAATTCAATTACTGCGCGCTTCAATTCAATTACTGTGTGTAATAATTTAATTATTGCTCTCTTCAATTGAATTGATATTTATTCAATTGATGCATGCAATACTTCTTCTAGATACAACAACTATCTAATTAGATCTGTCTTGAATTCATTATATTAATTGAAGTGTTTCTCTCTATATAAGAGTTGATGTGCTCATTAATTTCTTGTACAAAAATCGTTGTAAATAATTAAGATATTTTCAATTGAATTAAAGAGATTATTAAATCAATTATACGGAGCTCAAAATCACATGCCGCGCTGAAGTATTGCAGTCATCAGTTAAATAAATGCGCGCAGCAAACCCATTATTGCTCTCATACATTGAATTGATGGGCAGCGCGCATTATTTAATATATGGGCGCAATAATTGATGTGAACACCTAATCAATTGATGAGAACAATGATTGATTTGATGCGCACGTCAATTGATTATTACGGGTAATAATTGAACTGATCTTTTTATCTGAGTTTTTGTTAATTTGGTGCTCCTTATCAGTCACACTTGTAATATAACCAATGCTGCATTCAAAGGCGTCTGTATCCTGGATGTCCTTTATGTCGAAATACGACCCCAAAGGCCATTTAAAGGTGACCATACAGGAAATATTCCTGGTTATATGACAGTGTACTACAGTGCTTTAAAGATCTTTTTTTTTAAATATCTGAATACAGACACTGCTCAAGTCACAGGAAGAACTTGTACCAAGGACTTTTAAAAATACTGTATGTCCCTGCATCCATCATGAATCTGATCGTTCAGAGTTCAGGATTTTTCTTTCGTACTACTCTTTCAGCAATCTATCATGAGATACTGAATTTATAAGACTCTATTAAATTGTCTTGATTTTTCATTAGTATTTGAGAAGACACTGAGTAAAAATACTCCTAATCCAATTTGTCACTTGCGAAGTCCAAACCTAATGAAAACTACACCAATTTTAAGACCTCTTTAAAGCAAAGTACAATCAACTGCAAAATATAGGTGTACATATTTATTTCATAAGCATACAAAGCTGATCAATTTAGCTCAAAAAACCTCATATGATGTAAATAAAGCTACTCTTTAGTCTTAAAACAGCAGACACTTAATGTTCATTCATATTTGAAATTTGAGTTAGCTATCAAACTTGAAATATCTATTGAATATAAATGAAAACAAGTTACAAGTAAGAGCGTGGTACTATCAATTACATTATAAGTACATTAGTGTTAAACTGCAATTAGTTTTAGTTAAATACTGTTATATTATCTTAGTATATTCATTCAGTCTTTCAATCGCACATGAATATAAGGCCTTGGAATACCATTAAACTTTTTGTTCAATTCAAGATATAGATGGAGAATTATTTCATGTGTACTGCTGTTGATTATATATTTATCAATTTTGAATGAACCAATGTATGGTGTACAATGAATGACAAATGCTGATAATACATCTTGTATATAAAACTAGTATCAAAACCATTTACAAGAAAGATTTAAGAAACATATATGCCCTCCATATTACAAAATGGAAAATGATCATTTAGAATGTTTGTAGCAAAAGTTACAATGTATCTATTAGTCAGAGGCAACCATTATATGTGATCTCTAAAGGTACTGAGCAGATATTTTCAAATAACCAGTTATTTGAGTCCTGACCTTTGACCTTCAGAGTTTAAAACCAATGGGAGCCATCTATTCTTTAGGCGGCACCAGACTACCAAGTTTGATGTTTGTCAAACAAGGGTTCTCAAGATCCTGAATGGACAAAATCTGATGTCCAGAGTAGTTTGACCATTGACCTTAAAATGAATACTAGATATCTACACTTATGATGTGTCAGTGTACCAAGTTTGATGTCTGTCAAGAAACGTAAACTCAAGATATTGTGTAGACAATACCTATGTCCGTAGTATTTTGACCATTGACCTTGTGACTTCAAAATCAAATGGAGTCATCTACTCCTTAGGTAGAACCAGTGTACCTGATTTGATATCTGTCAAGCAAGGAGTCCTCAATATATTGAGCAGACAATATCTTGTCATGTCCAGTTTGACCCTTGACCTTGTGACCTCAAAATCCATGGGGTATCTAATTCTTAAGGAAAATTAGTGAACCAAGTTTGATGTCTGTCAAGCGAATGGTTCTCAAATATTGAACAGACGGTATCTTACTATGTCCAATTTTACCTTCAACCTTGGGATCTGGAAATCAGTAGGGGTCATCTACTCTCTAGGGGCAACCGCTGTACCAAGTTTAGTAACTGTCAGGTAAAGGGTTGGTTCTTTAAATATTCAGTGGACAATATTTTATTATGTACAGTTTGACCTTTGTCCTTGTGACTTCAAAATGAATATGGGACATATACTTCTTAAAGGAAACCATCTACTTCTTAAAAGAAACCACCTACTTCTTAAAAGAAACCAGTATACCGAGTTTGATGTCTGTCAGGAAAGCGTTCTCAAGATATTGAACAGACAATATCTTACTGTGTCCAGTTTGACCCTTGACCCTGTGACCTGTGAATTAATATGGTTCATTCACTATCTAGGGGCAATCATTGTACCAAGTTTGGAAACAGTCAAGCAAAAGAATTCATTAGATATTGAGCAGACAAGATTTGCTCTACAGACCGAATTAGTCATGTAAAACAATATATACGTCCCCTCTCCTTCAAATGGAGGGGGCATAAAAATTGGATTAACTCTTTGTAACACCTCTGCCAGGAAGTAATATTTTTAACAGCAAACTTTCCACGACACCATGTTAAACTGGACAGCGATTTCTCCTTCCAAATGGATTTTAGACAGTCAACCTGAGCCAGAGTTTTCCTAGTTTGATGAAAGTCTCAAATTGTCTTTACAAAGCTGCCTTTTCTGCAGTGGTCCAAGTGTGGCACTGAACATTGGCTGTAATAAAGAATGGACAGTACATATCACTTGTAACAGTTGTACAACAGTTTCTTGAAAGATTGTCCAACTTATAACTATTTCAAATAACAAATGATTCACACAATGCTCAATAAATGTTGATATATTGTTGGAATGAAGGTTTCTTTATCATATATAAGGTATATGTTGAGTGATGTTGACCTTTACAAAATGACCTTGAGTGAACTTTGTCTGAAAGCCATTTGCCTATTACCTATCTGCACGATTTATGATCCATACTTGTTTAAAAACTAATGAAATAAGGCACTTTTCCTTATATATAAGGTGTATATTCCGAGTGAGCCTGACCTTCCCAAAATGACATTGGTCCAAAAGTCTGGTCATGAGTAAACTTTGAGTAGAGTAACAGAAAAATATGACTGTCCAAAATCCCAGCATTAAATTGATGCAGCCTAAAGAACAGTTGACTTTTGAGTCATGTGACCATGACCCTCTACAAATAACCTGGGCATAAGGTTTATGACATACGTCTTGGCTATAAGCAGCCTCTGTGTCAAGTATGACTTCTCCATGCACCTCTAACTTAGAATATTAACATTTCTAAGACTTCATAATCTGAAACTCCTAAACTGTGCCCCTAAACTTGTCTGAATGACTTGTGTTCAGGGTCATGACATTTCTTTGATCATATTTTAATTAATCTTGTATAATTTTCTAAAGTTATTTCATAATAAAATTACATTATAGAATTTTGCATTGCACACCCAGAAACCTTGACCTAGCTTGTCCAAATGATTATCATCTGATGCTGGTTGTTGCACATTCTTTGAACACAAGCAACCTCTGCACCTAGTATATCATTCTCCTGTTTATCTCATCTTGCAATTTATGGCAAGGACAAACAAGATGTGTTTGTGAAACACAAATGCCCCCGATAATGGCCAATTCTGAAGATGGCCAAGGTCAAAAGGACAAATATCTTGGTACCAGTAGAAAGATCTTGTCACAAGAAATGCTCATGTACAATATGAAAGCTCTAATATTTACCATTTAGAAGTTATGACCAATGTCAATTTTTTCTCAAAAAGTAGGTCAAATGTCAAGGTCAAAAGGTTTAGTACCCACGGAAAGGTCTTGTCATAAGGAATACTCATGTGAAATATCAAAGCTCTAGCTCTTACTGTTCAAAGGTAGCAAGGTTAAAGTTTCAGACAGAATGACAGACAGGACAAAAACAATATCCCCCCCCCCCCCCCCGATCTTTGATCTAGGGGGCATAAAAATATCTGTAATCTTGTCCAAATGACCCTCTGCTAAGGTCAGGACATACCCTTAAGTTAAAGCAAACAAGGCTCAAAATTTTTCTAATTTCAAAGAAACAACAAAATGATCTAAATTAAGTAAACTTTGTCCAATGATTATGAAAACCCTAGGTGCAGATTTTTATATGTCTTTATGATTTGAGAGAGTGTACACATTTTAAGAAAATTCCATTAGCTAGTCTCCTAAAATGAGTACAGTCAAAATTATGCCTACAGACAAATCGACAGACAGACAGACCAACAGACAGACATGGCGATTCTAATATACCCTCCTAAACTTCATTTGCTTGGGAATAACAAAATATAATACAAATTATGACATACAAATACCTCGCTTTTTTCTTCCCGACTTCCTAGATGAGCTAGGGTGTCTCAGTATCTGCATTCCCTCTGAATATAGTCTACAACATTGAAGAGATAAAGCTTTAAAATTTTTGTACTGCTGTAAGTTACTATTAACAAAATGTAAATGAACTTTAAATATGTAATATACATATCGCGTTTTCCAAACACATAAACAAGTTACTGCCACCCTGTGTATGTGGGGACTCAGGCAAGTGTTGATGTCTCTATTTGAGTGAAATCCAATAACAAGAATATTAGTAATTACTTCCCCAAACTGCATCTAACCAATGAAGTTGAACTACTTCATGTAACAAATGACTTGTACAATGATATATAACTTTTGAAATAAAGGTTCTTTTCTATATAAGGTACATGTTGAGTGACCTTGATCTTTCCAAAATGATCTTTAGTGACCTATCATTTGAAAATTATTAAGTTGCCTATGATTAACTTATCTGTGTAATATATGGTCAATACCTGTTCAAAAACTTTTTCCTTGTTAAATATAACCTTATTTTATTGCCTAACATTTTGTCTTCACGCCGCACAACACAGTACACGTTAACATTATTTCACATTAGGAAATACTGGTCCAATCATTTTAAATATTGAATGTTTTTAAATCTTTTTTTTTTTTAAATGCATTCATTATTTCTAAGTTACATTTTAATTTCTGAGGTGCAGGGTGGTGAGTAGGAATGTTATTTTTGAAATCATCACAATTAAATCATATCAAGATTGTGAAATTAAATTCAACATGCTTTAAACCAAATTTCAATGTGTTGATTGAGAGACAAAAGATTTTTGAAATCCGGATATAAACTTTGAATATTTTAGAAAGAGATAACAATGTTAAAAAGTTCTTGGATATCAACATGGTTGGTTACTACAGGCTTCTCAAAAGAATTGATCACTTTGTATTGACATTGAAACTCACTTAACAGTTTAAGTGTGTGAAAAATCTGTATTGACAATGAAACTCACTACATGTGTGTGATAAATCTGTATTGACATTGAAACTCACTACATGTGTGTGATAAATCTGTATTAACATTGAAACTCAATATATGTGTGTGATAAATCTGTATTGACATTGAAACTCAATATATGTGTGTGATAAATCTGTATTGACATTGAAACTCAATATATGTGTGTGATAAATATGTATTGACATTGAAACTCACATGTGTGTGATAAATCTGTATTGACATTGAAACTCACTACATGTGTGTGGTAAATCTGTACTGGCATTGAAACTCACTACATGTGTATTGATCTGTACTGACATTGAAACTCACTACATGTGTGTGATGTGTACTGGCATTTAAACTCACTACACGCATGTGATAAATGCGTACTGGCACTGAAACTCATTACATGTGTGCAAATGTGTACTGGCACTGAAACTCACTGCATGTGTGTGATAAATATATATTGACATAAAACTCACTGCATGTATCAGATGTGTTCTAACATTGAAACTTGCTACATGTGTGATAAATGCATATGTATATTGGCATGATATCACGTGTGCATTGCATGTGTGTGATAAATGGAATCCTTCATTCATATGAATGGGAGATAGGGAAATTCCACCGAGGGGACAAGATTTGCAGTCTAGGACGAGGCTTTGCTGATTCTTAAGCAGCGAATCTTGTTCCAGAGGTGGAATTTCCCTATCCCACATGAGCAAATAATAAAGTGTTATTTTTCTCACATTTTATCAGTTCAGTACTTTAATTCAAGAGCTTTGAGAAAATTAAAAATTATTGAAATCCTTCTTTGAATATATGCAAAAATTAATTACACGGTATGAAGATCTCAGCATACCTGAAAATGGTTTACAATATAAGTGTAAAGTACAAAACCCAAGGTTGTCCATAAAAAAGCTATACATAATATATATCAAATTGAAATTTGAAGAAAATAATACAAAATATTTTTCTTTATCGTGTAATGTAAATCAGAAAATATACGACATACATATGTACATCACAAGCAAAGATATGTCTTAGCAGTGTAAGACAAAAAAATCTTGTATGGCTGTCTCACATGGGTTGAGTTGGTCTCACACTAGTGATTATGTGAGAAAGATGTATATTGCCTTATACTGGCATGAGACTCACTATTAATATATAATCAATTGAAATAGAGTCTGTATATTGATGAAGCAAACTAAAGGCCAATTTCATTTGTCCAAAACTGGTGTACACTGCATTGCATACGTTATAAAACTGGTGTAAAACAACGCATTGAAAAATAAAATAAACTGTCGAAAACAAAAATATGGCAGAACATGTTATTTTCATTCTTGCCACTTTTATAATATATTCAAATCATCCAAATCCTTGACATAATTCACAAAGATCCCATAAAAGCATGAACATGATACATGCATGCAAACTATATAAACGGTGAAGCTGTTATGCATGAATTCTCATATTTTCAGTTGATGTTAATTTGTTAATCACCTCATATACCCTGACAAACTAGACAGTGATTCCTTATATTTATGTTCCCAGAACTTAGGGTATACTCTGTTCTCAATACCTATACAAGAGATCCTTTATATGCAATCTTTTTAAGATGATTGTACGTACATGTATATCATTTGGATGTGCAGAAAGATAGTATTTTAGTCTGAATGTGCATGCATTGGATTTTGGTACACTAACTTGGGAATCAGTCTAAATTTTTTGTTGTTCTTTGAGATTGTTTAATATTCATATTGTAGGCATTTATTAATCAAGACTTGTAATTTTTAAGATTTTTATTTTTAAGATATTTTTAAGATATTTATTAACTGATCTGCATGTTCAAAATGACCAATCTGCACATGCATGCAAAATTTCATTTTGATTGGATTTAATACTAGAATGTCTGTAACTTTCTTATGAATAAAGTGAATGAGTTGATATCACAGCATAGTAGATAGTATGTGTATCTATAGATTGGTGTAATACAAAAATGCCAACACTCAGTACAATGTATATGCATATCCTGTCTTTTGAAGGTTCTATATTTTTTCTATATTTCAAGGACCATAATGTTTATGTTTTTCATTAAATTCTTCTGAAGTTGAGGATTTTAGCATGTCTTGGCACTTACAAATTGGTATGGTTAAAATTACTAGCCAGCATGTGCATGCACAATTGCGCTAAATTTTGATTAGACAATTTCAAAATCTCCACAGCTTTCTTATATATGATGCAAACATGAAATTCAAACTAATTATGCTAATCATATGTACATGATACAAATACCTGTTGGATGACATCAACAGAATTACAGATTGACATATGCACATAACGTGCATTGCTTTCCTTCATTTTTTGGTACTGAAATGACCACAACTTTCTTAAAAGAGGGTAATTAAATTAAAATGATTTTTTGCTGTTGATTTACAATATGAATACCTACACATGCACACGTCAAGCATTTCATTCTGATTAGTTGCATACGTAATATTTAGATAACTGGTAAATCTCTTATGAATGAGAAAAATGGAATTATATTGACATATTCCAGGTACATACTACAAAAACTTAGAACGTAAGATTATGATTAGTTGTGCAGAAGCACAATGACATAATTTCTTAAATGGGGGGATGTTTGCTTAAACTACTCTCACACATCCTAACTGAAGAGCAACTTGAACTGACCAATGCAAGTCTGTCTTCCATTCTGAGTGATTGATGAAAAGTTCCTGTGGTTTTAAAAACGATAGAAAATGCACTGTTCCTTCAAATATATTGTTGGTGCGAACAGATATTCTAAGTATTTTTACAAACTATGGTCTTTCTCTGATCGATTGAGAGGGGTCGTAAAATCTTATGTCAGTAAAATAAAGGAGACATAATAGAAATTTGAAGGAGTGATTATTGGGATACCAGATCCCCCCCCCCCCCCCCCCCCCCCCCCCCCCCCCCCCGTGTAAATATAGAAGAGAGAGGGTTAATTTGTGATGAGCCACTGTGATGAAATCTCCAAATGTTTTAGATATACATATACAACAATATAAGATAAACAACTTTGTATTCAATATTTGTATTCACCTGAGGATGGATGTTAAAATCCAGAAAGCACTAGCGATTTGAATATATTTTGGAACTGCATATTTTCCTGCTTTTTTATTTAATTATTTTGACTGTGTGATATCAACTCTTTCTATTTGGATTATATATATATATATAAATTGATGATCAGATGGAGTTCAATCACATAACATTTATTTCTCTACAGGCTGTTTCGTAAGGGGATGGTTTCCCCTCACTCGTTGGGAGAAAAATGACATCTAACGAAAAACATCCGCATGGTTGAGAATATGTTACACAGAAACATACTGGATAGTTGCTAAGCATGATTACACACAGGATTGAGTAAATAGAAATATATATATAGATAGGTAGATAGAGAGAGAGAGAGAGAGAATTAAATACACACTAAGTCTTAAGGTTCAAGCCACATAATGCTGTAAATTGTAGGTGGAGGACCTCTGGACAGTGAGTACATGCTGCATAGATGTTCCCTATGACCCCCACCAATGATACATTGCCTGATAATTCATTTAAAAATGTTTAAGGAAAGAAATTCCAATCTTGTTTTTGATATTGCACTTTCTTCTCATTTATTTTGATAAAAGGGGTGCTTAGTTTATTAAATTCCTGAAAAAAAAGCAATCGATTGAAAAATGCTGGTTAAATTTCGAATTGGAGCCTAGTAGGAAAAGAATACAGTACCTAAAATTTCTTGTGGTTAAAAAGTTAATTTCGATCTCATGGCGACATGGATGATTATTTATATGAATAATTTGTCACATACTTGACTCCAAGGAGGTTAGGTTCTTCATAATGATATCCCAGCTAGTTCCTCTCTTCTTTCTATGTCTCTACTGGCATTTTGAGACACATAGTTTTTGGGTGGTTTTCCACTCCTATTACAAGCTTCCTTAAACAGCACCTGGGTAGCCACTTTCAGAATCATTTACATGGTTCCCTGCATGTTTCATCTGTATCTCATAATCTGTTGCGTCAACTATGAAAAAGAAACTTGAAATTAAAATCAAATGCAAAGAATCTAATGAAACATTAGCTTGCATATACACATGTATTTATTTTATTTTTCAATCTAACATTGCATGGTGACACATATGATTAACATATATAACATGAAAATATTTCCTAAACATGGATTATTAAAGTACAAATACATGTATGCATATTTAAGAAATAAGTTTAATTTTTTAAAGTATTTAAGGGCATGAACTGCTGGGTACCTGTAAAGTGCGAAACGAAATCGAAACGAAACGAAACGAAATCCGCCGAAACGAAACGAAATCTACCGAAACGAAACAGATTGTATAACCGCGATCTCTTTTAATTATAATAATTAAAAATGGTATCTTAGGCCCCTGTGAAAGTTACCACATATCAATAAAATTCGCCTCGCCTTTGATGTAGGCCTTCGGCTTGACTGATACAAAGTTTTAAAAGTTGGAAGGGGGTGAGTCAGCACAAAGTACATATCCGAAGTTGATTAAATACCATGTGCAATTAGTTTCGGATCCATAAATTTCAGAACGAAGGGTTACAGTCTCAGAGGTCTGGGGAAACACACGAAACAAGGGGTGGGGTCGCCGGCGTTGGATCCGCTTTTGGGCATAGATACATTGTTTGAAGAAAATAGTGTCTGAGAAAGTTGAAAGCAGAAAGAGCTCTTAACCTCTTATTTTATCTCTAACTGCTGAGGTGCGAGTACTTTCAATAATGGAAAAAAAATTGAATAGTATACCATATTATATGAATGCAATTCAGTAAGATATATATATACATGCATTATTAAAAATTATTATTGATATGTAGTGGGTCTAAAGATAACTCTATACATTTGGGGTGTTGCTAAGACGGGGAATTGAAAACGGGACGGAAAACGGAATTTTTTTAATGCAATAATATCAGGAGGAGGTCAGCATTTTGTAAAATCAAAAGGCTTATGAACATGGGAAGCAGAAATTACAAAGAGAACGGGAGGACATACTCAGAATCCAACGTTTGATATACTACATACAAATACACAATATCCACATGTATACATAGATTTATCTTTAGAGCAAAAAATACTGAAACATGTATTTATGCCCAAAGGCGGATCCAACGCCGGTGACCCCACTCCTCGTTTAGTGTGTTTCCCCAAACCTCTGACCTGTGAGACTGTAACCCTCCGTTCTGAAATTTATGGATCCGAAACTAATTGCACAAGTTATTTATGTACTTTGTGCTTACTCACCCCCCACCCCACCCTTCCAACTTTTAAAACTTTGTATCAGTTAAGCATCAAAGGGGAGGCGAATGTTAATGATATGTGGTAACTTTCACAGGAGCCTAAGATGCCATTTTTAATTATTATAATTAAAAGAGTTCGGTTAGATACAATTTGTTTCATTTCGCTTAAGTAGGTTTCGTTTCGTTTCGGTGGGTTTCGTTTCCTTTCGACATATTTCGTTTCGTTTCGGTGGATTTCGTTTCGTTTCGGTATATTTCGTTTCGCACTTTACAGGTACCCTGAACTGCTGCGCTTTACGCCAGCATACTTCATGAAGAGTGTTGGTGCTTCATGAAAAGTATGGTGCATGTTTATGCCCTCTGACATGTAAATAAACATCATGATCTGAATTTTTAACATATTATGAACACTCAACTTAATATATTTAGTGGTACCAGACTACTATACATAAATGTAAGCTTAAATATTCTTGTATGTGTTGCTCTATTTCTACTGAATAGAAGTAGAATAGTATTCTTACTATAGGCCTACTATATAATTGATACCAATAGAATTCGAATGCTGGACAACTCGCCCCCAAGACAACTCGCCCCCTCTTAGGACAACTCGCCCTCTCTCAGGACAAGTCGCCCCCTTCTCTTGAGACACTCGCCCCCCAGGGTTTGACATTAACTTTTTGGGCACTAGACCAATCGTGCTACTTAAAATGATTTTTGCTAGCCCTGACCAACGTTCCAGAAAAAAATCTAATAAGATTCTCCATATCTAAATACATGTACTTAATTTAAATGAAAAACGTTAAGTTTGATCTAAAATGCATTTAATTGTCTCAAAAAAATCTTTAATCTCGTCATTCAATTTGATGCTTTTACTTTCAACCCTATTTTCAGTTTCATTAAATTTTTACCGGCACGGAAATTCTTTAATCCATTTAGAATAAATTGACCTCAATATTTTTTTTAAAATTTCTATTTCATAAGCCCTAGCTGCTTTGTTTCTTCCCAACGTTTTCCTTTTTTTTCTTTCTTGAGACATCTTTTGCTTTCATTGAGGACGAGATTTCATATTTGATTATATAGACATTCCCGCACATATGTTTAATAAACACTTTCTTATATTCAATTCAAATGAACTGTTTTGGTGGTTTTTTTAATGAAAGTGAATTCAATAATTCTATTTAACCAAAACATAACTTTACACACATTAACAATGTGTAGATGTCGTAGAACATCACTTACGACCGCGACTTATTAGAACTAAAGATAGAGATTATGTTATCATGCGGTTCAAAATTGCTCGCAAACTCTTTACAGTTATTTTTTTTTATGAATAAAATATCTTATGATTTAAAGTAAAGTTTCTTAAATTTGTTCATATTTTTAGCACGACCAGTCGGACTAGTAAATAAACATTTTACCCGACCAGACCTATCATTTAGTAGTCTCGGTCGGTCGGGCGTGCCTTAGTGTCAAACCCTGCCCCCAATATTATATATAAATATATTATCACATTTTATTTTTATTTTGTGTGTGTTATTTACACTTTTAACATTTATCAATGATGAAGCATGTAAAACTCTAGTAAACTCGCTAGTTACATCCAGATTAGATTACGGAAATGCATTGCTTTATGGTGTTCATTCTAAACACACCAGCAAACTTCAGAGGGCACAAAACACAGCTGCAAGATTAATAACACGCTAAAAAAAATCCGACCATATTACTCCTGTTCTAATAGATCTTCACTGGTTCCCAGTTGAATACAGAATTCAATATAAGATACTTCTTCATACTTTCAAATCTCCCAACAACCTATCTCCAGTTTACATAAAGGATATCCTTACAGTTTACAATCCCACACGATCACTAAGATCCGAATCTCTGCATCTTCTCCAGGTACCTCGGACACGTACGAAAACATATGGGGATCGACGTTTGGACAAAGCTGCATCGAGTCTCTGGAATTCTCTGCCTTTTAAACTCAGACAATGTACTTCATTGTCTAATTTTAAAGTGGACCTCAAAACGCATCTCTTTAAATTAGCTTTTAATTTGTGATTATTTTTATATACTTAGTGCTCTTACATACAGCTCTTACAGTGCTGTTAACAAAAAACAAACAACCCCCTCCCCCCCAAAAAAAACCCACCCTGCTGTTTGTTATTATGCCTATGTCCTTGTTATGTATTTAATTATTCCTAAAGGGTTGTTTTAAATTGTTTCATATGTTATTAGGGTAATCATATCATATCGCTATATATTAATAATAATATTTATGCATTTTAATTCTGACACTATGAATATTTTATTCACATGTATGTGCACATCGATTTTATATTATCTTTTCTTTCACATTTGTAAAGCGCTTTAGAGAACTAATGTTGATAGGGCGTTATATAAATCTTTTAATTACAATTACAATTATAAAGATACGTCTTTTTCTTTCATACTTTAACACGAATGGTAAATTCTAATAGAATTATACATATATTTAATTATTGCATTTCAGAAAAAGTTATATTTTTCATAAATCAATTGGCAAGGAAAATTATATTTACTGATCTTCAGGTAATTGATTAAATGTCTCTAATACTGAGAAAATTTTGAGGGTGTGGGTGTTTCTTTTATCGATATAGTATACATAAGTGTAAAGGTGAAGCATGAATATTCTGATACATGTAATTATCTTTTAATGCATTTCTCAACTAATACCCGTTGAAAAATAAAATTCCCATTTTAGAAATTTTATAACGGCTTTGCTTTACTGATTCTTTTTACGCGGTGTGATTCTTTTTACGCGGCGATTTCAAAGTGTAAAGAACTCTGATGATGAGTAACTCATAACGTTTGAAGTTAATTTATAACAGCTTGGGGGAAATGAAACAATTAGATTTAACAACAGACGCAGATTATTGATAATTATACTACGTCAGCTGTAGACCAAGCTAATACTCTCCCTATACCAAACGCTAACTTGTTTCCGCTGAAATTATATATTTTACATGTACATGAAAGTGATGATGAATTTACTGAACCCAAACACTGGATTTCCACTAAAATCTTTCGTCTTGCATAAAAAGACACGAAGTTCGGTGTTAATGTGAACACGTCTTATTGTCTGTGATGTATATACTATCTATAAGAAATTCATTAATTTTTGGTAATACACCTCTTGGATTTAGACCAAAAATAATAATTGTAAACATGTATGATATGTAGGAGCGAATTATCTCAAGAGAGGGGGCGAGTTGTCCCGAAGAGGGGGCGATTTGTCTTGAGGGCGGGTTGTCTTAGGGGCGAGTTGTCCCGATGAGGGGGTGAGTTGTCTTGAGGGCGAGTTGTCTTGGGGGCGAGTTGTCCTGATACCTAGAATTCATATACACACTATGGCAAAAATATCACAATGTAGGTTCATTGTTAATATTATTAAAATATCATACATACATGTATATCATACTATTTTACCACTATCCCTACAACAGACATGGGCAATACTCATTATACTGCACAGGTATTTTAATCAATAAATATATATAAATAAATAATAGGGAAAAACTCTATCTCTATAAATAGATGATAAATACACTATCTATCTATCTATATGCATCCCCCCTCCCATTTTTCTATTTGTATCCATTTACTGATTAACAGCTGATTAAAAATTCAGATACCTGTAAATACTGGTAAACAGACAGACAGACAATGGTAATACATGTATATGCAGCATTGACTGATGTCTATAAACAATGATATCCTCATTTTATACTTACTAATACATAACTTTAAACACAGCACTAAGAAAATAGTCTGACCCCTTTTTTTTCTTATTCAGTCGGTCTACGGCACGAGAAAAATAATCTCCAAGTGCTGACAAATTCAAAAACTTCTGAATTTTTAACAATACTATTTTACATTTGTAAATGGTGCAAAATACAGATAATATTTTGAAACATAGGCTACACAAAATTGATTTACATAACTTCATTTATTTGAGAGTGTGAAATAACAAGAGTGTGAAGATTAAAACACTGTTACGTAATCGTTAGAGATGTCTATGAAACTCACGATAACATGTACCCAGTTCGAATCTCGTAATGGATTTATTTTTTTCTTCTTCTATTTTATTTTTAGAAATACATATAAATAGTATCTGATTTCTTACAATTGAATAAGTAAAAAAATAAACAAAGATAAAAAATGTCATTTCTGCAACTTTATATGAAATTTACAAAAAGCCATGGGGATCTTCCCCACTCGATTGAACAGTCTGTACATGTTCTGGTGCCGGTGTAGCGGTGATCGCTGTCGCTAGTGTTCAGGGTCGCTCTAAAAATAGCGGTAGCCCTTGACCGAAACCCCTTTATTTTTTTAAATTTAAGTTACACCGATTTGGCAACACTCTGAGAGAGAGAGAGAGAAATCCGGATCTGCTCTTGCCTTTTCATAAATTCAGTGAACTAGATTGGAGTTTCCATTTACTTAAAAAGTATATCTTCTTACCAGGACAAACATTGATAATTTAACATGAATTTGGTCTGGTATGAAAACACTGGATCTAGCTGCATGCACAAATGGGAATGGGGTTGGAGAGAAGAAAGGGGGGGGGGGGACTTCATTTTGGGACAAATTACTTTATTTTTCATTCTATTCATATTGATGAGAGACACTTGAACCGCACATACTTTAAATGTCCTTGTCCCATTTGATTTCAACACCCTTTATTTGGAAATTTCTTTCAACGCCTATAAATCAACATATTATATAAAGTTGTTTATAGCCATGGCGTAAAGTCAACCATCAGATAAATTCACCCAAAATCTTTGCAACTGGTCGATGTTGGAATAAAATGAAATCTAAACAATTTCTTAAAATAAGGTAAACAATATTTTCCCCAAGAACTTGTTTAACCGCGCTTGACCACACCTTCCTTATTAAGGGGAAAGAGGCTGGAGCTATCCACCGGTTACCAGTTAATAATATCCAAAAATAGTGGTAATAAAGACCCAATTTTTTGGAGCTATGTACTTGTTTAATTTTCTTTGATATTGTCGCTATGAAACAGGGTTTATATCTTTGAAAATATTGAAAATATTTTGCCAAGCTACGATAGAATATTCTAAAGAGGAAATTCCAGTTGTTCGTCAGTTTGTTATATATTAATGTTATACATTAAGACGCGCATATTCATCAAAGAATGACAAATATACTGTGTATAATAATTCAATTCTCATTGAATATTTAGAGAATTGTTGCTTTTAACGATGTTCATATGTCTAAAAAAAAAAACGTGTACACCGATATTGTATTGAAGAGGAAATTCTAACTATTCCTTGATTCTGTATTTGTAAAACATTTTGTCAAATCAATGATAAACCAAAATACTGAAGATAATCATGATGATATAAAACAAACACAAAAACATACAGAAAATGAAAACCATTGAACTATTTAAGGTTACACGCATCTAATTGTATCTTAGTCGTGTCAAAGGTCAACTTACTTTTCCTCACCATTACTGCAGAATAACGATACATCACATACCCCAATGTATTCAAACTAAACGGACGGGAACAAAAATATCAATTTTAAATCATTAATTGACTACTTATATTCAATTAAATACACAAAAACACTTACATTTGCATTGTCATCCACTCGACCTTGTTTCCGTAGGAAGTTTTTTTTGCGCATGCGCGAATATGGCAAGGATGCAAAGTGTGTAAGCACCCCATTATGGCTCGGTGTTGTGTGTAACAAAAGTCGTGTGTAACCCGGAAACTCACACTATACAAAATTTTGTATTTTCTGGGTAAAACACGATGAAAAATTCCGATTTCAAGGGGTCTGCAAACCTACGACACACTTTTGTGTCGTAGGTTCTGAAAATGTCGTAGGTTGCTCGTGTGTAACCTTATACGTGTCGTAAGTCCCGACATAGTGCGCGAACACACACACACACACACACACACACACATATATATATATATATATATATATATATATATATATATATCCAAATTGTGTTTTTAAAAAATCACAGTGTCCGGTATAAAATTTTAAAAGAAATAGAATAAACAGTACACAAAGTTAAATATTTAACGCTAAACAGTACACAAAGTTAAATATTTAACTTTGTGTACTGTTTATTCTATTTCTTTTAATATATATATATATATATATATATATATATATATATATATATATATATATATATATATATAAAGTTAAATCTATAATGTGTAACTAAGCAATAATGTCATAATTCTTGAAAATGAAACCTGTTGAGTTATTTTCGGCGTTCTAGTTTTTCTTTATCATTCTATTACTTGTGTGGATATTTACTTATATTTTGGATTTTAAAATATATATATAGAGAGAGAGTATTTTGATTATAGAGTATAAAAATATTTGTTTTTCGATTTCCGTCATTTTTTTCTTCAAACACCGATACACAACACAGCCAAACTTTGAATGAGTTCTGGAATGGGGGCATATACAGCTGAAGTTTGACGGTGACCAACAGAAATTTAAAAGGATAATGAAACCTTAAAATCGTCCACGTGCAGAATTCATTATGGGGGAAATTATAGTTCAATCACCATACTAGTATACTGATAAAACTTCTACAAATTCATACAATGTTAAACTTTTGCATGTTTCCGAGCACAAGTGATCTGCGTCACGTTGTTGGTATTATTTGAACTTTGCTTCAGTATTTCAAATTTTCTAAGACCTGTTTTTCGTTTATTGTCTCCAAGCCGGATGAGAAACTGTTCGACTTAAAAAAAATGTGATCTGTGTGTCGGTGAATGTGCAATATTATGACAGCTGTCGTAAATTTAGAATTGATTAACTTGGGCAAATGCTTTTGCGTACAATGTACCTCAGCTACTAGGAACCAGTTGCACTTGGGTGCATCTGAACAAGAAGTGATACAATAAACCTTTGTTACGAATGCTTAGTAAACGTTATGGATAGTTAAAATTTTATCAACCCGTAGGACAAGCATATCATATACATGTAATCTTAAACACGAGGAGTATTATCATTTTTAATTTCAAAAGATTCTTTGCTGGTCGTCATATTGTATTATCTAAGACTGCATTAAACCATAAGTTCAGCTTTCCCAAAACATAAACTGATATTGGGAATTATACGATACACTTCCTCGTGAATTCTTGAGATGAAACGCATGTATAAGCGTTTAACAATTTATTGTTTGGCAGATAATGACCACAGTGATCAGAAACAACATTTACAACCAACAACGGTGGGACCACCGATCAACAGGGCTCATCCCCAACAGCAACATGTGTGTGTCGTCCGAATGGGCAAGTAGCCTGCTGGGTAATAATCACAATCAAGCTACCGACACAATCAACATACATTGTCTTCAATACTGTATTTAACTTGTAACCTTATTGAAATTGTCAATATCAAATAAAAATTCATCAATCAAAATCCACATATCAACTGTGAACATCACAATATAACATCCAATTTGAAGGTGACGATTTCGTCCCGAACCACTAAGTATGCTGACAGCAAGCGATATCTGAAACGAAAAATCTAAACAGCAGAAAAACCAACTTAATCAAAAAGAAGGGTGTGTTGGGTGGTATTTCTAAAAAACAATATATAAAAAATACCGACCTTCTCGAATGCTGCAGAATAGGAAAAGAGAAGGGACAAACTTCTTACAGTGTCAACTCTCCGGGACAATAATTATATTGGAGTTGTAGCGTAATGGAATATACTGAGCTGACCGGAGGTTGGGGAAGGGATGGTGCAGTAAATTTAGAATGATGTCTGTCCAGAACACAATTCCGAATTAAACATAACTGGCATTGATGTCTAAATTAACAACATGATCTGCCTTAGATTAAACAACATAATCATCAAATGACACAATAACTCTCATCTACTTCAATAAAATATTACGCATAGAAGTAAAGGGGGGCTTAGATAACGACACATATTTACAGACAAGCTGAAATATGTGGAATTATTCATCATTTCAAACACATAATCTTACAATAAGCCTTATATCAAAATATTGGACTTTTTAAATTTATTTATTTTGATTATACTTTAACTATTCCTACCATTACTTATCACAATGCTATTTAAAGCCATTTGCACATTTCATTTAACTATTAACTCTCAAAGAGGAAGTAGCATGAAAAATTTAAATAGCTGGTTTTTCAAGTGAGGAGGCATTGAAATAATCAATACAGAGACTTTAAACAAGCCGGGGAGGCATGCATTGAATAAATAATTGATTTTCAGACCAAGGTCTTCGAATGTATTATATTAAACAAAAGATATAAATAAAATTTTAATGATCCGTATATTAACTATATATCCGTAATAAGTTTAGTTCAGTTCAGTTCATTGCTTATCAAAGTACATGTTATAATATATACGCACAATACTTATAGACATGTGTATACAGATTATATTGGATAGATGACCTATACATTTATAGACGTGTGTAGAGATTATATTGGACAGGTGACCTATACATTTATAGACATGACTATACAGATATATTGGACAGGTGACCTATACATTTATAGACATGTGTATACAGATTATATTGGACAGGTGACCTATACATTTATAGACATGTATATACAGATTATATTGGACAGGTGACCAATACATTTATATATAGACATGTGTATACAGATTATATTGGACAGGTGACCTATACATTTATAGACATGTGTATACAGATTATATTGGACAGGTGACCTATACATTTATAGACATGTGTATACAGATTATATTGGACAGGTGACCTATACATTTATAGACATGTGTATACAGATTATATTGGATAGATGACCTATACATTTATAGACATGTGTATACAGATTATATTGGACAGGTGACCTATACATTTATAGACATGTGTATACAGATTATATTGGACAGTTGACCTATACATTTATAGACATGTGTATACAGATTATATTGGACAGGCGACCTATACATTTATAAACATGTGTATACAGATTATATTGGATAGGTGTCCTATACATTTATAGACATGTGTATACAGATTATATCGGATAGGTGACCTATACATTTATACACATGTGTATACAGATTATATTGGATAGGTGACCTATACATTTATACACATGTGTATAAAGATTATATTGGACAGGTGACCTATACATTTATAGACATGTGTATACAGATTATATTGGATAGGTGACCAATACATTTATAGACATGTGTATACAGATTATATTGGACAGATGACCTAAATATTTATATATAGACATGTGTATACAGATTATATTGGACAGGTGACCTATACATTTATAGACATGTGTATACAGATTATATTGGACAGGTGACCTATACATTTATACGCATGTGTATACAGATTATATTGGATAGGTGACCTATACATTTATAGACGTGTATACAGATTATATTGGACAGATGACCTATACATTTATAAACATGTGTATACAGATTATATTGGACAGGTGACCTATACATTTATACACATGTGTATACAGATTATATTGGACAGGTGACCTATACATTTATAGACATGTGTATACAGATTATATTGGATAGATGACCTATACATTTATAGACATGTGTATACAGATTATATTGGACAGGTGACCTATACATTTATAGACATGTGTATACAGATTATATTGGATAGATTACCTATACATTTATAGACATGTGTAAACAGATTATATTCGATAGATGACCTATACATTTATAGACATGTGTATACAGATTATATTGGACAGGTGACCTATACATTTATATATAGACATGTGTATACAGATTATATTGGACAGGTGACCTATACATTTATAAACATGTGTATACAGATTATATTGGACAGGTGACCTATACATTTATAAACATGTGTATACAGATTATATTGGACAGGTGACCTATACATTTATACACATGTGTATACAGATTATATTGGACAGGTGACCTATACATTTATAGACATGTGTATACAGATTATATTGGATAGATCACCTATACATTTATTGACATGTGTATACAGATTATATTGGACAGGTGACCTATACATTTATAGACATGTGTATACAGATTATATTGGACAGGTGACCTATACATTTATAGACATGTGTATACAGATTATATTGGACAGGTGACCTATACATTTATAGACATGTGTATACAGATTATATTGGATAGATGACCTATACATTTATAGACATGTGTATACAGATTATATTGGACAGGTGACCTATACATTTATAGACGTGTATACAGATTATATTGGACAGTTGACCTATACATTTATAGACATGTGTATACAGATTATATTGGACAGGCGACCTATACATTTATAAACATGTGTATACAGATTATATTGGATAGGTGTCCTATACATTTATAGACATGTGTATACAGATTATATCGGATAGGTGACCTATACATTTATACACATGTGTATACAGATTATATTGGATAGGTGACCTATACAGTTATACACATGTGTATAAAGATTATATTGGACAGGTGACCTATACATTTATAGACATGTGTATACAGATTATATTGGATAGGTGACCAATACACTTATAGACATGTGTATACAGATTATATTGGACAGATGACCTAAACATTTATATATAGACATGTGTATACAGATTATATTGGATAGATGACTTATACATTTATAGACGTGTGTAGAGATTATATTGGACAGGTGACCTATACATTTATAGACATGACTATACAGATATATTGGACAGGTGACCTATACATTTATAGACATGTGTATACAGATTATATTGGACAGGTGACCTATACATTTATATATAGACATGTGTATACAGATTATATTGGACAGGTGACCTATACATTTATAGACATGTGTATACAGATTATATTGGACAGGTGACCTATACATTTATAGACATGTGTATACAGATTATATTGGACAGGTGACCTATACATTTATAGACATGTGTATACAGATTATATTGGATAGATGACCTATACATTTATAGACATGTGTATACAGATTATATTGGACAGGTGACCTATACATTTATAGACATGTGTATACAGATTATATTGGACAGTTGACCTATACATTTATAGACATGTGTATACAGATTATATTGGACAGGCGACCTATACATTTATAAACATGTGTATACAGATTATATTGGATAGGTGTCCTATACATTTATAGACATGTGTATACAGATTATATCGGATAGGTGACCTATACATTTATACACATGTGTATACAGATTATATTGGATAGGTGACCTATACATTTATACACATGTGTATAAAGATTATATTGGACAGGTGACCTATACATTTATAGACATGTGTATACAGATTATATTGGATAGGTGACCAATACATTTATAGACATGTGTATACAGATTATATTGGACAGATGACCTAAATATTTATATATAGACATGTGTATACAGATTATATTGGACAGGTGACCTATACATTTATAGACATGTGTATACAGATTATATTGGACAGGTGACCTATACATTTATACACATGTGTATACAGATTATATTGGATAGGTGACCTATACATTTATAGACGTGTATACAGATTATATTGGACAGATGACCTATACATTTATAAACATGTGTATACAGATTATATTGGACAGGTGACCTATACATTTATACACATGTGTATACAGATTATATTGGACAGGTGACCTATACATTTATAGACATGTGTATACAGATTATATTGGATAGATGACCTATACATTTATAGACATGTGTATACAGATTATATTGGACAGGTGACCTATACATTTATAGACATGTGTATACAGATTATATTGGATAGATTACCTATACATTTATAGACATGTGTAAACAGATTATATTCGATAGATGACCTAAACATTTATAGACATGTGGATACAGATTATATTGGACAGGTGACCTATACATTTATATATAGACATGTGTATACAGATTATATTGGACAGGTGACCTATACATTTATATATAGACATGTGTATACAGATTATATTGGACAGGTGACCTATACATTTATAGACATGTGTATACAGATTATATTGGACAGGTGACCTATACATTTATAGACATATGTATACAGATTATATTGGACAGGTGACCTATACATTTATATATAGACATGTGTATACAGATTATATTGGACAGGTGACCTATACATTTATAAACATGTGTATACAGATTATATTGGACAGGTGACCTATACATTTATAAACATGTGTATACAGATTATATCGGATAGGTGACCTATACATTTATAGACATATGTATACAGATTATATTGGACAGGTGACCTATACATTTATATATAGACATGTGTATACAGATTATATTGGACAGTTGACCTATACATTTATACACATGTGTATACAGATTATATTGGACAGGTGACCTATACATTTATAAACATGTGTATACAGATTATATTGGACAGGTGACCTATACATTTATACACATGTGTATACAGATTATATTGGACAGGTGACCTATACATTTATAGACATGTGTATACAGATTATATTGGATAGATGACCTATACATTTATAGACATGTGTATACAGATTATATTGGACAGGTGACCTATACATTTATAGACATGTGTATACAGATTATATTGGACAGGTGACCTATACATTTATAGACATGTGTATACAGATTATATTGGACAGGTGACCTATACATTTATAGACATGTGTATACAGATTATATTGGATAGATGACCTATACATTTATAGACATGTGTATACAGATTATATTGGACAGGTGACCTATACATTTATACACATGTGTATACAGATTATATTGGACAGGTGACCTATACATTTATAGACATGTGTATACAGATTATATTGGACAGGTGACCTATACATTTATACACATGTGTATACAGATTATATTGGACAGGTGACCTATACATTTATAGACATGTGTATACAGATTATATTGGATAGATGACCTATACATTTATAGACATGTGTATACAGATTATATTGGACAGGTGACCTATACATTTATAGACGTGTATACAGATTATATTGGACAGTTGACCTATACATTTATAGACATGTGTATACAGATTATATTGGACAGGCGACCTATACATTTATAAACATGTGTATACAGATTATATTGGATAGGTGTCCTATACATTTATAGACATGTGTATACAGATTATATCGGATAGGTGACCTATACATTTATACACATGTGTATACAGATTATATTGGATAGGTGACCTATACATTTATACACATGTCTATAAAGATTATATTGGACAGGTGACCTATACATTTATAGACATGTGTATACAGATTATATTGGATAGGTGACCAATACATTTATAGACATGTGTATACAGATTATATTGGACAGATGACCTAAACATTTATATATAGACATGTGTATACAGATTATATTGGACAGGTGACCTATACATTTATAGACATGTGTATACAGATAATATTGGACAGGTGACCTATACATTTATACACATGTGTATACAGATTATATTGGATAGGTGACCTATACATTTATAGACGTGTATACAGATTATATTGGACAGATGACCTATACATTTATAAACATGTGTATACAGATTATATTGGACAGGTGACCTATACATTTATACACATGTGTATACAGATTATATTGGACAGGTGACCTATACATTTATAGACATGTGTATACAGATTATATTGGATAGATGACCTATACATTTATAGACATGTGTATACAGATTATATTGGACAGGTGACCTATACATTTATAGACATGTGTATACAGATTATATTGGACAGGTGACCTATACATTTATACACATGTGTATACAGATTATATTGGATAGATTACCTAAACATTTATAGACATGTGTATACATATTATATTGGACAGGTGACCTATACATTTATATATAGACATGTGTATACAGATTATATTGGACAGGTGACCTATACATTTATAGACATGTGTATACAGATTATATTGGACAGGTGACCTATACATTTAGAGACATGTGTATACAGATTATATTGGACAGGTGACCTATACATTTATATATAGACATGTGTATACAGATTATATTGGACAGGTAACCTATACATTTATAGACATGTGTATACAGATTATATTGGACAGGTGACCTATACATTTATAGACATGTGTATACAGATTATATTGGACAGGTGACCTATACATTTATAGACATGTGTATACAGATTATATTGGACAGATGACCTATACATTTATAAACATGTGTATACAGATTATATTGGATAGATGACCTATACATTTATAGACATGTGTATACAGATTATATTGGACAGGTGACCTATACATTTATAGACGTGTATACAGATTATATTGGACAGTTGACCTATACATTTATAGACATGTGTATACAGATTATATTGGACAGGCGACCTATACATTTATAAACATGTGTATACAGATTATATTGGATAGGTGTCCTATACATTTATAGACATGTGTATACAGATTATATCGGATAGGTGACCTATACATTTATACACATGTGTATACAGATTATATTGGATAGGTGACCTATACATTTATACACATGTGTATAAAGATTATATTGGACAGGTGACCTATACATTTATAGACATGTGTATACAGATTATATTGGATAGGTGACCAATACATTTATAGACATGTGTATACAGATTATATTGGACAGATGACCTAAACATTTATATATAGACATGTGTATACAGATTATATTGGACAGGTGACCTATACATTTATAGACATGTGTATACAGATTATATTGGACAGGTGACCTATACATTTATACACATGTGTATACAGATTATATTGGATAGGTGACCTATACATTTATAGACGTGTATACAGATTATATTGGACAGATGACCTATACATTTATAAACATGTGTATACAGATTATATTGGACAGGTGACCTATACATTTATACACATGTGTATACAGATTATATTGGACAGGTGACCTATACATTTATAGACATGTGTATACAGATTATATTGGATAGATGACCTATACATTTATAGACATGTGTATACAGATTATATTGGACAGGTGACCTATACATTTATAGACATGTGTATACAGATTATATTGGACAGGTGGCCTATACATTTATAGACATGTGTATACAGATTATATTGGATAGATTACCTATACATTTATAGACATGTGTAAACAGATTATATTCGATAGATGACCTATACATTTATAGACATGTGTATACAGATTATATTGGACAGGTGACCTATACATTTATATATAGACATGTGTATACAGATTATATTGGACAGGTGACCTATACATTTATAGACATGTGTATACAGATAATATTGGACAGGTGACCTATACATTTAGAGACATGTGTATACAGATTATATTGGACAGGTGACCTATACATTTATATATAGACATGTGTATACAGATTATATTGGACAGGTAACCTATACATTTACAGACATGTGTATACAGATTATATTGGACAGGTGACCTATACATTTATAGACATGTGTATACAGATTATATTGGACAGGTGACCTATACATTTATAGACATGTGTATACAGATTATATTGGATAGATGACCTATACATTTATAGACATGTGTATACAGATTATATTGGATGGATGACCTATACATTTATAGACATGTGTATACAGATTATATTGGACAGGTGACCTATACATTTATAGACATGTGTATACAGATTATATTGGACAGGTGACCTATACATTTATAGACATGTGTATACAGATTATATTGGATGGATGACCTATAAGATAAGATGAGATAAGATAAGATATTCTTTATTTCCTCCAAGGTAATGGAGAGTTATAAGTAATTGACAACTAGAACATTATATAATTAGATATGAACAGGAACAAACAAACATAATTATATATGTACAAAGTTACATTTTACGACAATCAAAGGTAAAGAGATTTTTCAATTTGAAAACGTAATTTGAAACAATTTGAATTACTTTTTTCCATTTATCACGAGACAAATTTCCAAAGCTAGTACCATTAATACATCCCAGA
Source organism: Ostrea edulis (assembly GCF_947568905.1). Lineage (NCBI taxonomy): Eukaryota > Metazoa > Mollusca > Bivalvia > Ostreida > Ostreidae > Ostrea > Ostrea edulis. The sequence continues at coordinate 26,179,053 of NC_079172.1, read as the reverse complement.
AGAGAAAGATATTGTGTTTCAATACTTTGGCTCTCAAAATTAACATATTCTTCAAGGTCTAACAGATCCAATATATTCTCTAGTAAATGTTCTCTTTCTGATAAAACATTGAAGCAACTAAGCATTACATGCATGTTATAATTTAAAACATTTTTACCACACAAAGTACATTTTTTTGAAACTATTTTCATAGAGGCAAGTTGCAAGAGACAATTAATAGACCGTCGTTGACCAGGATTTTCATTAAGGATACACCAGATATGACTTGGTCTTAATTTACAATGAATTTTCATAAACAACGACATATGTTGACATTGTGATATTGCATTATGCCATTTTCTATCTTCTACTAGAAATACATTTTTAAAAACTAATTTTGAAAACGATTGTTTATCAAAAACAATATCAGCATGGTCAGAAAAGACATTAGACATTTCGTATTTTGTCAGAGTATCAGTAATAAATTTTGTCACGAGAAACTTTTCAGCAACACAAACAATGGATATAAATCTATATACTTTATTGTGAGTAGAGTTTTGATCTGCTCTATGCAGTCTACCGAATAATAATAAACGACATTTATCAATATATCCTTCCATAGTCCATAAACCTAGATTTGCAATACACGAAAGAGATGGAGAATATTTTGAAAAACCTTGTATTATTCTAGAAAAATGTCTTTGGATATATTCAATTTTGTTCAGATCTTCTTTAGATAATGCTGTCCATAGCTCACAAGAATAGAATGCCGACGGTAACACAATCCTTTTCCAAATTTTAGCTGAAACTATAGGATGAATCTGAAAACTGTTCACACCAATTGTATACAAGGAATGTATTTTAGTTCTTGCAGCCTTGCACGCTCGATCTGTCAATTTGTCACATTTCATGTTTGCTTGAAGCAAACAACCTGCATATATGACACTATCACAATATGGTATATGATCATTAAATAATTTCATTTCATGATTTACAAATGAAAGAGGAAACTTATTAAAAACTATAAAAACACTTTTACATGGGTTGTAATGAAGTCTCCATTTGTATACATAACGCTCAACAATAACCAACAGACTTTGAAGAGAGCGAGGCGAATTACTCAGCAAAACAGTATCATCTGCTAACAGTATACTTGGTATATGTATATCACCCAACAATAACCCATAGTTGAGTTTACAAATTTCATTTAAGAGATCGTCTACATATACAAGGAACATAAAAGCACTAAGAACTCTTCCTTGACCAACACCTTGTGAAACATTGTATAATGACGAATTCATCCCAGCAAAGGATACAAAACATTTATTGCCATTGTACCAGTATTTCAGGATTTTCCATATTCTACGATCAATTCCAAGAGTATGCAGTTTAAATAAATGGACATTATGCCATATTCTATCAAAAGCCTTTTCGTTATCTAAAAAAGCACAGAAGACTGGCGAACCCCTTCATACATAATAGCCAATGGTTTCTTTCAAGACATAACAGGCTGGTATAGCACCATGCTCATTTCTGAAACCGAATTGTAACGGATGTGGAAATAAGATGCGCTTTTCAGTTAATTCATTTTCAATGCGACATAGAATAACCTTTTCAAATAGTTTGCTTATTGCAGAAGTCAATGTAATACCTCTGTAGTTTGTAGGGTTACATTTATCTTTATTTTTGCCTTTGTAGATAGAGATTACTTTACCAACCTTAAACATTTCAGGAACATATGTACATTGCAATATGTGGTTGAAAAGAATACATAAATGATCTACGAGTTTGTTTCCGCCGTATATGATGTGTTCATTTGTAAGAAAGTCTGGACCCGCTTCTTGTCCCTTTGATATTGCTGTAATATGTTGCCGTATTTCCTCAGTCGATAATGGATCCTGTACAAGAGTAAATTGGGAGAAGCTTCTGGACTCACTATCTAGATGATTTACTTATTCATCAATATGTTCTTTGAATGAATCATCAAATTTGTTTGGAGTGTGTTTCTCCGCGGCAAGATCAGAATAATATTTTCTCCAGAGGTTGCACATGTCTATAACATTATCGGCTGTATTATCCATGTACTTTAGATGTTTAGGGAGTGTAGAGGACGCTCGTTTTGAATTTCTCCACGCTGTTCTGTAAAAGGTAAATAAATAGTCCCTGTGTATAATATATGTATAATACTTGTGTGTCTGATGTCTGATGTATAGTGCTTGTGTATAACATATGTATAATACTTGTATATCTATGTCTGATGTATAGTGTTTGTGTATAATATATGTATAATACTTGTGCGTCTGATGTATAGTGTTTGTGTATAATATATGTATAATACTTGTATATCTATGTCCGATGTATAGTGTTTGTGTATAACATATGTATAATACTTGTATGTCTATGTCTGATGTATAGTGCTTGTGTATAATATATGTATAATACTTCTGTTTCTGATGTATAGTGTTTGTGTATAATATATGTATAATACTTGTGTGTCTGATGTATAGTGTTTGTGTATAATATATGTATAATACTTGTATATCTATGTCTGATGTATAGTGTTTGTGTATGATATATGTATAATACTTGTGTGTCTGATGTATAGTGCTTGTGTATAATATATGTATAATACTTGTATATCTATGTCTGATGTATAGTGTTTGTGTATAATATATGTATAATACTTGTATATCTATGTCTGATGTATAGTGCTTGTGTATAATATATGTATAATACTTGTATATCTATGTCTGATGTATAGTGCTTGTGTATAATATATGTATAATACTTGTATATCTATGTCTGATGTATAGTGCTTGTGTATAATATATGTATAATACTTGTATATCTATGTCTGATGTATAGTGTTTGTGTATAATATATGTATAATACTTGTATATCTATGTCTGATGTATAGTGCTTGTGTATAATATATGTATAATACTTGTATATCTATGTCTGATGTATAGTGTTTGTGTATAATATATGTATACTACTTGTATGTCTATGTCTGATGTATAGTGTTTGTGTATAATATATGTATAATAATTGTATATCTATGTCTGAAGTATAGTGTTTGTGAATAATATATGTATAATACTTGTATGTCTATGTCTGATGTATAGTGTTTGTGTATGATATATGTATAATACTTGTGCGTCTGATGTATAGTGCTTGTGTATAATATATGTATAATACTTGTATATCTATGTCTGATGTATAGTGTTTGTGTATAATATATATATAATACTTGTATATCTATGTCTGATGTTTAGTGCTTGTGTATAATATATGTATAATACTTGTATATCTATGTCTGATGTATAGTGCTTGTGTATAATATATGTATAATACTTGTATATCTATGTCTGATGTATAGTGCTTGTGTATAATATATGTATAATACTTGTATATCTATGTCTGATGTATAGTGTTTGTGTATAATATATGTATACTACTTGTATGTCTATGTCTGATGTATAGTGTTTGTGTATAATATATGTATAATAATTGTATATCTATGTCTGATGTATAGTGTTTGTGAATAATATATGTATAATACTTGTATGTCTATGTCTGATGTATAGTGTTTGTGTATGATATATGTATAATACTTGTGTGTCTGATGTATAGTGCTTGTGTATAATATATGTATAATACTTGTATATCTATGTCTGATGTATAGTGTTTGTGTATAATATATATATAATACTTGTATATCTATGTCTGATGTATAGTGCTTGTGTATAATATATGTATAATACTTGTATATCTATGTCTGATGTATAGTGCTTGTGTATAATATATGTATAATACTTGTATATCTATGTCTGATGTATAGTGTTTGTGTATAATATATGTAAAATACTGGTATATCTATGTCTGATTTATAGTGTTTGTGTATAATATATGTATAATACTTATATGTCTATGTCTGATGTATAGTGCTTGTGTATAATATATGTATAATACTTGTATATCTATGTCTGATGTATAGTGCTTGTGTATAATATATGTATAATACTTGTATGTCTATGTCTGATGTATAGTGCTTGTGTATAATATATGTATAATACTTGTGTGTCTGATGTATAGAGCTTGTGTATAATATATGTATAATACTTGTATATCTATGTCTGATGTATAGAGCTTGTGTATAATATATGTATAATACTTGTATATCTATGTCTGGTGTATAGTGTTTGTGTATAATATATGTATAATACTTGTTTGTCTGATGTATAGTGCTTCTGTATAATATATGTATAATACTTGTATATCTATGTCTGATGTATAGTGCTTGTGTATAATATATGCATAATACTTGTGTGTCTGATGTATAGTGCTTGTGTATAATATATGTATAATACTTTTGTGTCTGATGTATAGTGTTTGTGTATAATATATGTATAATACTTGTATATCTATGTCTCATGTATAGTGCTTGTGTATAATATATGTATAATACTTGTATATCTATGTTTGATGTATAGTGCTTGTGTATAATATATGTATAATACTTGTATATCTATGTCTGATGTATAGTGTTTGTGTATAATATATGTATAATACTTGTATATCTATGTTTGATGTATAGTGTTTGTGTATAATATATGTATAATACTTGTATATCTATGTCTGATGTATAGTGCTTGTGTATAATATATGTATAATACTTGTATATCTATGTCTCATGTATAGTGCTTCTGTATAATATATGTATAATACTTGTGTGTCTGATGTATAGTGTTTGTGTATAATATATGTATAATACTTGTATATCTATGTCTCATGTATAGTGCTTGTGTATAATATATGTATAATACTTGTATGTCTATGTCTGGTGTATAGTGCTAGTGTATAATATATGTATAATACTTGTATATCTATGTCTGATGTATAGTGCTTGTGTATAATATATGTATAATACTTGTATATCTATGTCTGATGTATAGTGTTTGTGTATAATATATGTATAATACTTGTATGTCTATGTCTGATGTATAGTGCTTCTGTATAATAAATGTATAATACTTGTGTGTCTGATGTATAGTGTTTGTGTATAATATATGTATAATACTTGTATATCTATGTCTGATGTATAGTGCTTGTGTATAATATATGTATAATACTTGTATATCTATGTCTGATGTATAGAGCTTGTGTATAATATATGTATAATTCTTGTGTGTCTATGTCTGATGTATAGTGTTTGTGTATAATATATGTATAATACTTGTATATCTATGTCTGATGTATAGTGTTTGTGTATAATATATGTATAATACTTGTATATCTATGTTTGATGTTTAGTGCTTGTGTATAATATATGTATAATACTTGTATATCTATGTTTGATGTATAGTGTTTGTGTATAATATATGTATAATACTTGTATATCTATGTCTGATGTATAGTGTTTGTGTATAATATATGTATAATACTTGTATATCTATGTTTGATGTATAGTGTTTGTGTATAATATATGTATAATACTTGTATATCTATGTCTGATGTATAGTGCTTGTGTATAATATATGTATAATACTTGTATATCTATATCTCATGTATAGTGCTTCTGTAAAATATATGTATAATACTTGTGTGTCTGATGTATAGTGCTTGTGTATAATATATGTATAATACTTGTATATCTATGTCTGATGTATAGTGCTTGTGTTTAATATATGTATAATACTTGTATATCTATGTTTGATGTATAGTGCTTGTGTATAATATATGTATAATACTTGTATATCTATGTCTGATGTATAGTGTTTGTGCATAATATATGTATAATACTTGTATATCTATGTTTGATGTATAGTGTTTGTGTATAATATATGTATAATACTTGTATATCTACGTCTGATGTATAGTGCTTGTGTATAATATATGTATAATACTTGTATATCTATGTCTCATGTATAGTGCTTCTGTATAATATATGTATAATACTTGTGTGTCTGATGTATAGTGTTTGTGTATAATATATGTATAATACTTGTGTGTCTGATGTATAGTGTTTGTGTATAATATATGTATAATACTTGTATATCTATGTCTGATGTATAGAGCTTGTGTATAATATATGTATAATTCTTGTGTGTCTATGTCTCATGTATAGTGTTTGTGTATAATATATGTATAATACTTGTATATCTATGTCTGATGTATAGTGTTTGTGTATAATATATGTATAATACTTGTATATCTATGTTTGATGTATAGTGCTTGTGTATAATATATGTATAATACTTGTATATCTATGTTTGATGTATAGTGTTTGTGTATAATATATGTATAATACTTGTATATCTATGTCTGATGTATAGTGTTTGTGTATAATATATGTATAATACTTGTATATCTATGTTTGATGTATAGTGTTTGTGTATAATATATGTATAATACTTGTATATCTATGTCTGATGTATAGTGCTTGTGTATAATATATGTATAATACTTGTATATCTATATCTCATGTATAGTGCTTCTGTAAAATATATGTATAATACTTGTGTGTCTGATGTATAGTGTTTGTGTATAATTTATGTATAATACTTGTATATCTATGTCTGATGTATAGTGCTTGTGTATAATATATGTATAATACTTGTATATCTATATCTGATGTATAGAGCTTGTGTATAATATATGTATAATACTTGTGTGTCTATGTCTGATGTATAGTGTTTGTGTATAATATCTGTATAATAATTGTATATCTATGTCTGATGTATAGTGCTTGTGTATAATATATGTATAATACTTGTGTGTCTGATGTATAGTGCTTGTGTATAATATATGTATAATACTTGTATATCTATGTCTGATGTATAGTGATTGTGTATAATATATGTATACTACTTGTATATCTATGTCTGATGTATAGTGCTTGTGTATAATATATGTATAATACTTGTGTGTCTGATGTATAGTGCTTGTGTATAATATATGTATAATACTTGTATATCTATGTCTGATGTATAGTGCTTGTGTATAATATATGTATAATACTTGTATGTCTATGTCTGGTGTATTATGTTTGTGTATAATATATGCAAATCCCTATAATTCAGTGACACATAAAACACGCAAGTGTATCAAATTAGAGATGCAATACGTACAACTCTATGTGCTGAATTTTTTTCTTATGTAAATATGTTTATTGTATATCAGTTGTTTTAATAATAATTAAAAGATTAAAATTTTTTTTTTAAAAACTTCCATGCGAAACTATACCTGCGCTTCGAACAGTAATTGACTTAAATTTATTTGCAAATGGCCATTGCATAATTGAACATTTAAGATCGGTATTATTGAAACTTCCATCAGCTATCATAAGATTTGATGGTTTCCAAACGACATTCACAAGACAGTGTGGGTCGTTTCTTCCAGTGATAACTATTGATCCTTCAATGTTGGTAAAACTGCTCTCTGATTGTTTTTTGTAGTACGCTTTAATGTCTGCGTGAGACTCATCTATAGTAGCTGTACAGTTGAATTCAATCTGTGAACCCTCTTCGTAAATTGGACTCGTGTTTATACTGAATGCTGTCAGATTGCCTGAAAATTAATTTTTATAGTTCTGTAAAATTATTAGATTTCATGGATTTCCAGATTACTCCTATCTCAGGAATTCCAAACCACAACGAAATACACAAATATGATAATTCAATGTACCGAAACCATACCCACGAAATTACATCCCAACGAAAGGGTAAAATCTGGGAATCCACGTAAATTAGTCCCCGCAAAATCAAGTGATTTCACGCTAAATAATGGACTTGATTTTAACATATCGCTGTACTTATTGTGATATAGGATTTACAATAATAGTAATTAGTAAATGGACAAACTATAATAAAGCATATGTGCTTTAAAGTTTTACGATATATGCACTCCACAAAGACTAGAGTCAATTTAAAAAAAAATGATCAAACAAATAGTTTAACAAAATCAACTGAACTGAACTTTTAAAAATATATAATAAAGTAATTGTGTTTCTGCTGAAATGTGTAGTCAGAATGGTTATTTTTGTTCAATCCCAGAAAGCTTGTGACAAATGTAAAGTAACTGAGTAAGTTTTATGTATTATTTTACGTCATATCAAAAAACAATTCACCAATGTAGAGACGTCACCAGCCGTAACGAAAGTGTCACAATTTCTTACCTGTCTATGATGATTACGACCAACCCAGGGAGGTTTCTTGATGCAAAATGAGCGCCCTACCTGCACTAAGCGACCGCGGCCGGTAACTAAGAAAGTATTCTATCACATGAAACATTATGGTCACTAGTAATACTAGTTTAAAAAGAAATGCGGTACATTCCTTTATAAAATTATGGTACAAATCACTCGCCTTTAGAAGTTCATTTATCTATAACTAGTTTTGTTCAATTCAAATGAAAGCTCGCAATTATACTTAATATCTGGGAAGGAAACTTTAATTAGTTGCAATTTCTGACAGCGGTAGGTCAGTGGTAGAGCATTCTCTTCGTGGTCGGGAGCCCTGTTCGTGTCATGACCGCGCCAAGCCTTAGACGTAAACAAAAATATAGTGACTAGTTCTTTGCCAAACACTCGGAAGTGGAGGTGAGTGACACGGATCTTTGGGATATGGCCGTAAAAATGAAGGTCCCGTGTCGCGGAAGGCGTTGGCACGCTAAAGATCACTAATTGATACGGCCCTGAGCACTAAGCATAGGTCTAAATTTGTTGTATTTCGCCTACAACTGGTGACATAATACAGAAACAGAAACAAGCATACCCCCCGAAACAAACATTCCCCCGAAACATAAAACACATAGAACATTAAATGATTTGTTCTCGCATCTGGACGAAACGGTCAATAGTTTTGATTTTCTAAACGTGGACCAAATGGTCAACTGTTCTGATTTACTATGAATTTCGTACTTACTGTTTGATCTGAAACTGATATCATAAATGTTCAGTGACTGGATAAGGTTAACAATGTGTTACAATTGGTGTGATTTTAGAGGTGTTTTTTTTTTTAGATATCTTGATTTTGTGTTAAATGTATTGCCAAAACTGGAATATGTGAGTTGCAAATATTGTTAACAGGTACACTTATAGTACTCATAATTGAATACTAACTACATAATGCCTATTAGCAAACCATTTTATACCATATATCAAAGTCTCTTATATCGATGTTTCATGAATGATAACTGTAGTTTTATTTGTTAGTTGGTTGGTTGTATATTGTTTATCGTCTCACTGAAGACTTTTGCACTCCTATAGAGACGTCACATTGCCTGTGAGGGACTGTACGATTCTGTAACCTCGGTGAGTACGGCCTTTGAGCAGGGAGGGGTCTTTATCGGGCCACTCCTACTGTGACACGGGACCTCTTCATTCGCGGTCTCATTTGAAGGACCTTCCATTAAGTCGCCACTTACGACATACAAGGGGTTCTGAGGACCTATTCTAACCCGGATCCCCACGAGAGTGGTTTTATATGAATATTGCTGTCTTGTGATAAATGCTGAAAATGACTGTCACTGACACACATGTAACTACATGTGTGTTCTAGTATATCGTCTAAACTTTGTACATTTACAGTGATTGAGAACGAATTGTTATCTATATTTAGAAATGTAATGCAACCTTGACCGATTCTTGTGCCTTACAGAGTATAAGTTATATAATAGACATGCTTCCAGTATTCAATAATTAATTCAATTATTTACTGCCATCGTTGTACATGTAAATGCTGGTTAATTACTGTTAATTGACCTGATCAATCTGATGACTCAAAATGATAAAGAAACAACTTACTAATAACATTTAGTCTAAATGTTTCAACAGAAAGGGCAACTGATGAATCTGTTCCCATGCCGGTGATACTATATCGTCCTTTACCACTGCAATTTACTGAATGGAACGTCATTGATAAAATCATAGGCGATGAAGCAAAGTTGGTGGATATGTCCATGTCAGGACGGGACTGAGATTGCACCGTGCCGTCTGGAAGAATTCCCGCTATTTTTTCCTCACTTCCTTGACTTGACTCTGGGAGGAATGTGATGTTTAGGCTGACGAATGTGTTATCTAGGACAACACATTTTACGATGGCTGATGTCCCCTCCGAGTGGGTGGAATCATTACACGACACATCTATAATACCCGTAATGTTATAAATGTCTTGTATATCAAACGTTTTGCACTGATATTGTTGAAAACATAATGCATGATACACATAGGATATATAGCAAAAAAGCGTTATATTCACATACATCTTTCATCAAAGTAATGTAGAAATACACAAATTCTGAAAATCAGATTTAACGTCAAATTAGGCCCTATTCATACCCAGCAGACACAGGACTCAAAAGGACGTTGGTCAATATTTGGTTGCGATGATATATGACCATATTTGAAAGCCGAATTCATAATGCTTTCTTGTGATTATACATACATACATACATATATATATATATATATATATATATATATATGTATGTATATAAGATAAGATAAGATAAGATATTCTTTATTTCCTCCAAGGTAATGGAAAGTTATAAGTAATTGACAACTAGAACATTATATAATTAGATATGAACAGGAACAAACAAACATAATTATATATGTACAAAGTTACATTTTACGACAATCAAAGATAAAGAGATTTTTCAATTTGAAAACGTAATTTGAAACAATTTGAATTACTTTTTTCCATTTATCACGAGACAAATTTCCAAAGCTTGTACCATTAATACATCCCAGAAGAGAAAGATATTGTGTTTCAATACTTTGGCTCTCAAAGTTAAGATATTCTTCAAGGTCTAACAGATCCAATATATTCTCTAGTAAATGTTCTCTTTCTGATAAAACATTGAAGCAACTAAGCATTACATGCATGTTATAATTTAAATCATTTTTACCACACAAAGTACATTCTTTTGAAACTATTTTCATAGAAGCAAGTTGCAAGAGACAATTAATAGACCGTCGTTGACCAGGATTTTCATTAAGGATACACCAGATATGACTTGGTCTTAATTTACAATGAATTTTCATAAACAACGACATATGTTGACATTGTGATATTGCATTATGCCATTTTCTATCTTCTACTAGAAATACATTTTTAAAAACTAATTTCGTATTTTGTCAGAGTATCAATAATAATTTTTGTCACAAGAAACTTTTCAGCAACACAAACATTGGAGATAAATCTATATACTTTATTGTGAGTAGAGTTTTGATCTGCTCTATGCAGTCTACCGAATAATAATAAACGACATTTATCAATATAACCTTCCATAGTCCATAAACCTAGATTTGCAATGCACGAAAGAAATGGAGAATATTTTGAAAAACCTTGTATTATTCTAGAAAAATGTCTTTGGATATATTCAATTTTGTTCAGATCTTCTTTAGATAATGCTGTCCATAGCTCACAAGAACAAGAACAATTAGTTCTTGCAACATTTCACAGAAATAGTTCTACAATTTGATGGGGATCTACAACATCATGGATAATATGAAATAAAACATTGAAGCCATTTCTATTTGATATAAATGTATGTAAAACAAATTCCCACTCACAGCGTGTTCCTGGGGGTAGGGTTGTCATTATTGTTGTAGGCCCTGAATGGTTACAATAAAGTCTTATGCATACAAGTTTACTGTTAAACATCTACTATTTAACATAATTATTTGAAATAATGATGCGTTTTCCTTGATATCTACAGTAAATTGGAATATATCAATATCATTATGTGTTTAGAATATTATTGTCAATGATTTTGAATTTACGTCCCACTTCAAATGATATGATTGCCTTTAAATTTTATGACTGCTATTCCACCTTAAAGTTATATTTTATGATTACCAACAAATAGATAAGAACGTTATCAACACAAAGTAAGATTTCTTTTCATATTGTAGATCATGTGCTAACTTAATATTAAACATTTAAAAGAAATTACACATGAAATAAACTATAAAATTGAATCGAAGTCAAATTAAATGTGCTATCATTACTAATAGTGTTAATTAGGAGTAAAAAAACATTTTTACCAGGTGTTGTTACTTCCTCGCAAGTAAAACTTCCGTCACAAGGTACACAATATTTCTTTGTAAAGTCCATGCATTGGCCAGTAGGACATTGATTTCCCACGGCATACATTTTCCCTTCGATTTCCGAACAATCGACAAAACTATTGCAGTCATTGTTCGGATGTTTTCTGATAGATTGGTGCTCATATCCGTCACAAAAGTTACCTAAAATAAATTCTTCGTTACAATTCAAACAACAGAAAGAAAGACCAACAAGCCTTATACAAACTAATCTGTCATCAATGAGATTGAAATTCTTCCTAGATTGTTATGAAATTATAGAAAATGTCTTACCAGGAATCACTGTTATGCGTGACTCCACAGAAGAGTGCACTGTCTCGTCGTCCTTCAGCACACATTTCACAGTCCCGTTATTGAACTCCATCGTCAAGTCCAGCAAAAATGTTATCGTTTCCGGGTTGTTACACGACACATTCGTTTTCCAATCAGACACAAGAAGGAACTGGGCAGTCGTTCCTGTGATGTTGATGTTAGTTATATTGTTCGTAGGATCCAGCATTTTTTCGGTCTCTGCTATTCTGTTTGAGTATCTAAAACCAGTCACAGCGTTCAGTTTGAATATTTGAACTTCCAAGTAGTTATTTCTCTCTTCCATTCCGGTGTGCTCCGTGGAAAATATATGATTGAGGCCTGCTCTAGCAAAAGGTTCGAAGATGTCGGGATGTAATTTCAATTCTGGTTTAGCTCCTTGCAATATGACAATAACATTCAGTAAGGATATGACGAAGTAATTCAGAAGTGATAATAGTTGATGGATAGAATTTAATAACACAGTGTTTAAGTACATGTAAACATGTATAATTAAGTACATCACAATGATTTTAAAATACTATTTACAGAACAAGATTACTAGGGAAATTATATGGATCAAACTAAATACTGTAAATGTATTACATTTGGCTGTGTATTCTATTTAGCGCCTTTGGCGGAACGTAGCTTCCGCTAAATCAAGTACATCGCTAAATGCCATCCGTAAATCTAGATGTTTAAAGTAATTCAGGAATGCGCTAAATCAAATCTACGCTAACTTGTTGAAAAAACAATTTCCGCCAAATATAATACGTTCACAGTACGTTGAAGTGCCTGACTACGCATAGATACAGCGAAACTGAATTGACAATTTCGCGTTTGAAATATATCAAAAATTCACAAATTGCTGAATACAAATACATAATGTAGGCAAATAAGTAAACGTTAAATTCATTACCTTCCACAATAAACGTCATATTGGGAGCGGTTATTATAGAATTGTTCTTTGTCGACATTTTGCAACCAAACATTCCTTGATCTTCGCACTCCACACTGGATATTCTCAAGATCAGTCGTTCATCCCCACTAAACGATTGTGTTGTTACAGAGTATCTCGCATTAGTTATAAGCATTGAGGCCGTTCCTGAACTATTCATAACAGCAATTTCGGCACCATCTTTAGATAAAATGATTTCCTGAAATATTGATGACGCACTCCGGGCTATGCATTCTATTTCTTGGAAACTTTTTGTCAGGTTTGATTTGATATATTCAAAAAATGCAACACCTGAAATAAAGTAATGTATATTGTTATTTTATACACGCACTCATGTACATATCGTTATTTTATTTTTGAAATGTATATATTATTTTCATCTTTTTGAAACAGGTGCTCTCCCGTGGGGATCCGGGTTAGAATAAATCCTCAGTACCCCTTGCTTGTCGTAAGAGGCGACTAAATGGGATGGTCCTTCGCCTGAGACCATAAAAACCGAGGTCCCGTTTCACAGTACGTGTGGAACGATAAAGATCCCTCCCTGCTCAAAGGCCATAAGCGCCGAGCATAGGCCTAAATTTTGCAGCCCTTCACCGGCATTAGTGACGTCTCCATATGAGTGAAATATTCTTGAGAGGAACGTTAAACAATATTCAATCAATCAATACAACAGTTATGTGGGTCGTTTCTACGATGGTATGTTTGTTCATTCGTTCATTAATAAGACCTTTCTTGATTAGTTTGTTCAGCCCTGCATTCAAAATTTAAGACAAATCTCTTTTCGAATGCCTTAAAACTCGCAGAAAGTATTACTTATATGACGTCCTTGATTCATATTGGTTTTCAAAGTCAAGTATGAGAGGTGAGGGTCACTGAAATGGATATTGGGAATTGTTTAAAAAAGAGCATCAAAATGCCAGACAGGCACCAAATATGCAAACTTTAGTTCCTAGTGGTGTTAATGAAAGGTGAAGATAACGAACAGTGATCAATATTGTACTCGATACATTAAGGCACTGAAATGGAAATTTCGAAAATCTTTGTATACAATACTAAATCATAAGCTGCAATTCTTATTCAGGTTTATCAAACTTTCAGAAATGAAAAACTACATGTATTTCATGTTGGATCACAAGAAGGAAAGTAAGTTCCCTGTAGTTTTTGTTATGTGCTATGTACATATTTGATTTCAAATAGACGTGCTGAATGCTATCGTACGCAAACATCTTGATTCCTACAAGTGTTCAAGTTTAAATCAAAGTTACTAGATGAAAATCCCCTGTGTTTCTCATTTCGAAAACTCCTGTGGGTCTTTTATATTATGATACGCCATGTTGTGATAGGATACCCCGCTTTTTCATATATCTTCCGAAATACGTGCAAAGTGCATTTTCTCATATTTTACTAGGGAACAAATGCTTCATCTAACGTTACAAGAAATTGGGACATTTGATCGTATTAGTTCACTCCATTGTTTATTATACATACCAGCAGATGATACATTCAACGTCTTTTCAGCAATCTTAGTCTTATTCAGCACAGTGTTTCGTACAACACAGCGGACTATGACGCCGTTTTGATTGGAAGTCAGCGGAAGAGGGGGACCACCAACCCAGTTGAAATCAATGGAACAGTCGGTGTTAAGTCCAGTCCCAAAATCTGGACCGGGAATTGTGAAAAGAGTGTTGGAATCTTTGATTAATTCAGCATGAAAGTAACTATAATCTGGATCCACTTTCGTTGTACAATTGAAGGTCATGAGATCATCTTCGTTGTAATGTACCTTAGAGTCGATGCTTACTTCTGACATAGCAGCTGGAAGTACAAACAATTCTGAATATTGAAAGTTGTGTTTTAGGTATTATATAAAACTAAAATAGAGTCCCCTTATCCGCAATGGAATCAATCTCAGAATAAACATTATCATGTTATATGATTAATCACAATAGGCTTGTAATTTTGATAAGCAAAAAAGCAAAATTTACCCATAACCTTGACCTTAGGGGTCTGACATTCGTTCAATTTGCTATGCTTTTAACAGTCTAAAAATGTTTTAGGCATACCAGGTGCCATTATTGGATGATCACACCAGTGTGTGCTTGTGTGAAAAACAAAAAAGTGAATATAACAAACCGTGATCAATCTCATACATGTAACTCCTACAATGAATACAAAATCAAGAGTTGGGCAAACACGGACCTCTGGATATACCAGAGGTGGGATCGGGTGACAAGGAGAAGTAAGCATCCCATGTCGATCAAGCATGTCTGTGAACCCTATATTTTGTAATCCGTAGTCAAAATCAGTGTGTAAAGAACGGCCTAATAATTGGTTTGGAACAGGTCACACTGCATTTGACCCAATGACAGGTTGTATTGGAAAACTAGATCCTTATGAAGACCACACGATTTGTGAAATGCTGACTTTCAACTAGACTGCTGACACTCCTACAGCATCAACTTGTTTGTCAGTAGCTTGCCTCGATTCAAAAACTTATCATACACACAAGCTCTTTCATATCCAATCAGATGAGAGACATAAACACCATATGCAGGTGATAATGGAATATTGCTTCATAAATACGTGGAGTTGACGATGGAGAAGCTTAAATTATCCCGTTGAGTTATTAGTTTGTCGTTATCATCTATGTTCAATAAAACAGTCGATTTTCGATTGACCTATGTCAGATACGTCGAATATATATGCGCCATATCTAATTGTTTAGCATTCATTAACCAGCAATTTATCGAGGGTAATATTTAATACATAGTACATCGTTTCCATTAGGAACAATGATTAAAAATAAAACAGTTAAAGTTAACAAAAAATGAGGGGATAACATTTTCTTCTATAAAGCCCGACTTGCCCACTACAATCTATTAACATGGCAATGGAATGAAGATATCAAGTTTGGGTATGTTTCCCTTCTGTATTTGAGAGTCACTTACCTGTCACGGAAATTGCATTGAACTCGACCACCTTAGTCGGAAAAGTGTCGTTCATAATCACAGAGCAATACACTTTATAACTGTTGTCCCAGGAGCAGATTTCGGTTGTTGGTTCCGTTAGATTCAGAGTCACCATCACATCCACTGTATCACCATTCATGCGGATACTAGCATTAAATCTGTCCAGGGACGATGGGTTTTCAAAAGATTGGTTGTAATCTAATTTCCCGATGACGTGTGACACCCCGCCCGAATCGACTGATACGTTGATTTGAAGCCATTCTCCGTGCGGAGTGACTACGCACGCTTTTGATGTCGTGAGTTCTCCAACAGTTGCAACTATACTGGAAACATGGACATCTGAAATTGATTTAATTCAATTCGATTTAATTCAATTTCAAGGCTTTAATGATTGTTTTATTCATTGGAATTTGCAAAGAGCGATGATGACTGTTTTCTGTCCCTTTCTTAAGTTACTATTCGAGATAGAATTACATATATTATAATTCCTATATGAAACTTAAGGATGCCACCTTGTTTCATCACAGTAAACATTCGTTCGTATTCTGTTGTCACTAGTCAGTAATGATGCCACGAAAATGAAGTAAACATAGAGTAAATTCGTGATTAGAAAACGTTTACATTTCAAAATTAAGGATATCTCCCTCATGCATAGCTCTGATCCTTGGACGAATTTGGCTCCAGTTGTTTTTTTTTTAGGGGGGGGGGGGTGGCACTCTAGTGATCCTTTTAGCTCTTACAAGTTTTTTGTTATTTAGAATTTCCAAAATTTCGGCTTGAGCATCACTGAAGAGACATTATTTGTCGAAATGCGCATCTGGTGCATCAAAA
Source organism: Ostrea edulis (assembly GCF_947568905.1). NCBI lineage: Eukaryota > Metazoa > Mollusca > Bivalvia > Ostreida > Ostreidae > Ostrea > Ostrea edulis. Next base: position 26,161,916 of record NC_079172.1, on the reverse strand, counting down.
TTGGTACCGTATAAGTTTTACATTACTAACATAATGTGTAAATTCATGATATATATGAAATGTCTGACAATAGTATGATGACCTGACGTATATCTGCTAAATACCTTACCTGCTGTATATTTCACTGGTTCAGTTGTAGCTGACGATGACACATTCAGCGTCTTTTCAGTTGTCTTAGTCGTATTCAGTACAGTGTTTCTTACAACACAGCGGATTATGACGCCGGTTTGATTGGAAGTCAGCGGCGGAAGAAATTGACCACCAACCCAGTTGAAATCAATGGAACAGTCGGAGTTAGTTCCAGTCCCAAAGTCTCCACCGGAATTGTTGTAAAAAATGTTGGAATCTTTGATTAATTGAACATCAAAGTAACTATAATTCGGATCCCCTTTCGTTGTACAATTGAAGGTCATCAGATCACCTTCGTTGTAATGTACCTTAGAGTCGATGCTTACTTCTGACATAGGAGCTGGAAGTACAAACAATTCTGAATATTGAAAGTTGTGTTTTAGGTATTATATAAAGCTAAAATAGAGTCCTTTCATCCGCAATGGAATCAATCTCAGAATAAACATTATCATGTTATATGATTAATCACAATAGGCTTGTAATTTTGATAAGCAAAAAAGCAAAATTTACTCATAACCTTGACCTTAGGGGTCTGACATTCGTTCAATTTGCTATACTTTTAACAGTCTAAAAATGTTTTAAGCATACCAGGTGACATTACTGGATGATCACACCAGTGTGTGCTTGTGTGAAAAACGAAAAAGTGAATATAACAAACCGTGATCAATCTCATACATGTAACTCCTACAATGAATACAAAATCAAGAGTTGGGCAAACACGGACCTCTGGGATCGGGTGACAAGGAGAAGTAAGCATCCCATGTCGATCAGTCATACCCGTCGTGAACCCTATATTTTGTAATCCGTAGTCAAAATCAGTGTTTAAAGAACGGCCTAATAATTGGTTTGGAACAGGTCACACTGCATTTGACCCAATGACAGGTTGTATTGGAAACCTAGATCCTTATGAAGACCACACGATTTGTGAAATGCTGACTTTCAGCTAGACTGCTGATACTCCTACAGCATCAACTTGTTTGTCAGTAGCTTGCCTCGATTCAAAAACTTATCATACACACAAGCTCTTTCATATCCAATCAGATGAGAGACATAAACACCATATGCAGGTGATAATGGAATATTGCTGCATAAATACGTGGAGTTGACGATGGAGAAGCTTAAATCATCCCGTTGAGTTATTAGTTTGTCGTTATCATCTATGTTCAATAAAACAATCGATTTTCGATTGACCTATGTCACATAAGTCGAATATATATGCCCCATATCTAATTGTTTAGCATTCATTAACCAGCAATTTATCGAGGGTAATATTTAATACATAGTACATCGTTTCCATTAGGAACAATGATTAAAAATAAAATAGTTAAAATTAACAAAAAATGAGGGGATAACATTTTCTTCTATAAAGCCCGTCTTACCCACTACAATCTATTATCATGGCAGTGGAATGAAGATATCAAGTTTGGGTATGTTTACCTTCTGTATTTGAGAGTCACTTACCTGTCACGGAAATTGCATTGAACTCGACCACCTTAGTCGGAAAAGTGTCGTTCATAATCACAGAGCAATACACTTTATAACTGTTGTCCCAGGAGCAGATTTCGGTTGTTGGTTCCGTTAGATTCAGAGTCACCATCACATCAACTGTATCACCATTCATGCGGATACTAGCATTAAATCTGTCCAGGGACGATGGGTTTTCAAAAGATTGGTTGTAATCTAATTTCCCAATTACATGTGACACCCCGCCCGAATCGACTGATACGTTGATTTGAAGCCATTCTCCGTGCGGAGTGACTATGCACGCTTTTGATGTCGTGAGTTCTCCAACAGTAGCAACTATACTGGAAACATGGATATCTGAAATTGATTTAATTCAATTCGATTTAATTCAATTTCAAAGCTTTAATGATTGTTTTATTCATTGGAATTTGCAAAGAGCGATGGTGACGGTTTTCTGTCCCTTTATTAAGTTACTATTCGAGATAGAATTACATGTATTATAATTCCTATATGAAACTTAAGGATGCCACCTTGTTTCATCACAGTAAATCTTCGTTCGTATTCTGTTGTCACAAGTCAGTAATGATGCCACGAAAATGAAGTAATCATAGAGTGAATTCGTGATTAAAAAACGTTTACTAACATAATGTGTAAATTCGTGATATATATGAAATATCTGACAATGGTATCTAATCAGTTATTTACCAGATGGGAAAATACGAAAATTTTGAACATTTGTTGCATTTTCGAGTAAATGTTTTTTGTTTTGTTTTCTTTTTTTAATTCCTGACTTTATATAGAAAATGCATTCACAAACAATGTTATCGTCTCCGAAATACATGTATTTTCGACAGTCATCTATTTACATATATTCCATTAAATTTATCAAACGTTTCAATCATTTTCATTTTCTGATATTTTATGGGGCCAGATATTAAAAAGGTTCTCAATATACATGTAGTTCTACTCTTCTTTGTTACTTCATGGGTAATGTATCCACAGTATGATGACCTGACGTATATCTCCTGAATACCTTACCTGCTGTATATTTCACTGGTTCAGCTGTTGCTGTGGTTTCTGGTGCTGTTGTCGACGTGGAACTGTCGGATGTGGATACTGTTGCTGGTGCTGTAGTCGATGTGGAACTGTCGGTTGTGGATACTGTTACTGGTGATGTCGTCGATGTGGAACTGTCGGTTGTGGATACTGTTACTGGTGATGTCGATGTGGAACTGTCGATTGTGGTTATTGTTACTGGTGCTGTAGTCGATGTGGAACTGTCGGTTGTGGTTTCTGTTGCTGGTGCTGTAGTCGATGTGGAACTGTCGGTTGTGGATACTGTTACTGGTGCTGTAGTCGATGTGGAACTGTCCGTTGTGAATACTGTTACTGGTGCTGTAGTCGATGTGGAACTGTCGGGTGTAGTTTCTGTGGAACTGTCGGTTGTGGTTACTGTTACTGGTGCTGTAGTCGATGTGGTACTGTCGGGTGTGGTTTCTGTGGAACTGTCGGTTGTGGTTTCTGTTGCTGGTGCTGTAGTCGATGTGGAACTGTCGGTTGTGGTTTCTGTTACTGGTGCTGTAGTCGATGTGGTACTGTCGGGTGTGGTTTCTGTGGAACTGTCGGTTGTGGTTTCTGTTGCTGGTGCTGTAGTCGATGTGGTACTGTCGGATGTGGTTCCTGTGGAACTGTCGGTTGTGGTTTTTGTTGCTGGTGCTGTAGTTGATGTTGTTGTTGAACTAGTTGTTATGGGATCTATTACATAAGTCTCAACATTTACCGTGATAGTCAAACTCGTTGTTATGACCTTAAAATTAGACAACTGTGTATGACTGGAATTTATTGGTGTTAGGGAGCTGTTGATATCTTTTTGGACCGTTTCCTCGATGATTATAGTAGTAGTGAACTCGTAGTACACCTTGTATTGAACCACTATGCTTCCGTTCCTGTGAAAATGATTGAAAATGATTGTAACTAGGTCTCATAGTCCGGTGTCCAGTGATATTATCTAATTATATTATTTGATATATACAATTTTGAATTAGAGTCACTCCATCCTCTAGATAGTGGTGTCTCACTATTATGGGTTCAAAGTAGTTTATTTGATAAATAATCAAAGACAATATATGTATTTGCCACATTTTTATAAGATGTCAGACATTCATAAACAAAAGTATATGTCAATATCAATAAGTGCATATTTACGTTAAACAGCATCATAAAAGTGCATAGAAACTAATAAAAATGATAAAATTTTAATTTTAACAATTTAAAAAAACTGCATTTTATAAATGTATATAAATTAATGGTGGATATCGGAGAAATCATTGTAAAATAGACCTACAACAGAGAAAATCCCGGTCTGGGAATTTGCCCTTGGCATCTTTAATCAGAATGTGTAGACTTTTTCAGCATCATAGTTTACCCTTTTTTATTGTACCCAGTGAGTAAAGAATTTACAAAAATATGTTTCTTCCATGCACACATTTAATCTGCAAACGCCTATGACGTTACATAATGGCGGAGTTACCTTAAGCTAATATTCCACCAATTCATGCCATATAACCTAGACGAGAGCAGTTTATGCCGTATTATACCTTATCAAAACAAATTCTGATGCTGTTTTACTCAAACTGATATCATAAAACTGAAACCTGCTCACTTTTGATCTCAGTTTTACGTTGTTTTTTTTTTTTAATATAGCCATCTTATAAACGTGGAAACTAAATTCAATGAAAGCTCTTTCAATCATACAAGTACGGATTCTGAATTTGTTATGAAGTAACACCGTTATCACAACGTATTGAAAATCTGTATCATGACGTCATCCGCAGCCTATCCCATAGCAAACCAATTCATGAAATACATGTACAAACTGGTTTATAATCATACTCACCTGAAATTAGTCACGTCACAATGTTGGTATTTATCTCCGTATTCCGAAGAGTTTTTCTGCAGCGCATCTTTAATCTTAAAATAGATAAAAAGTTCTGTTTTTACTACTGGATTCAAACAGTACCATAGTATTCAAAATTCAGAGAGGATATACGTGTATATTCTATGATAAGCCGAACCCAATGCAGCATATGACCCGAATGTTGTCAAAGCAGTATAACTATATAAGATGGAAAAAATCATTCAAAAGATAAAAACAAGATACCCATGGGTTCATATCTCTCACCTGAGCAAATACAAGGTCAAACCTTCTCTCAATGTTCATGGAGGGGGAAATACTTAAATATCCACTACATCAAAATACTATTGCTAGCAATTAACATATACATGTACACTTTTGTGGTTCTTGAAAAGATTTCATGCAAAACCTTTAATCCCTTTTGTAGTCCCGTGTAAACATCAGGAACAATGTTGACGACGAACCTTACGCGGTCACTATATAAATACCCTAGCAGTTCTTCAGAGGAAGAGATACTGTCTATTCACATGTAAATTCAACAGTCATCAATATCATAACTCCTATAAAGAATACAAAAATAATAGTAGGACAAACAAGGGCCCCTGAACATACCAGAGCCTTATATCTTATTACGTTCTTGTTTCCCGGTAGTCATGTTGTGAAAATGCTTGTGCTACCTGAGATTGTTTGTTTCTTTATATGTATAGTTTTATATATGTACATGTATATTGTTTTACGTCCCGTCGAGAAAGTTTTACTCATATTGAGAAGTCACCAGATGTATTTGAAGCACCACAAATTTAGACCTATGCTTAGCGCTCAAGGCCGTAGAAGTGAGGGTTCTTTAACGTGTCAACGCCTGCCGAGACACGGGACCTATGTTTTTAAGGTCATATCCAAAAGACTTGTGATTCTCACTTCTAAATGCCGAGCGTTTGTTGAAGGAGCAATTAATCACTACCTATAATAATGCCTTAAGTTTGACGGGGCTATATGGCACCTGAAAAGAAATATTTCAAACCAATTCACTATGTATTCATGTGCAAAACCTTCATCCCCAATCATGGCCTCATTAGGACTCAAAAAGTCGACAAACTTAAATCTTCTTTGAATTAGGAATTTTTTTTTTTAAAAAATCGGCCTTTCTGATTAGGTGGGTTTTTCAAACACGTGTATCCCACCCTATATTTACATGTTCCTGACTCTATCCTCACACGTGCATCCCACCCTATGTTTACATGTTTCTGACTCTATCCCAACACGTGCACCTCACCCTATATTTACATGTTCTTGACTCTATCCCTACACGTGCACCCCACCCTATGTTTACATGTTCCTGAATCTATCCCGACACGTGCACCCCACCCTATATTTACATGTTCCTGACTCTATCCTCACACGTGCATCCCACCCTATGTTTACATGTTCCTGAATCTATCCCTACACGTGCACCCCCCCTATGTTTACATGTTCCTGGCTCTATCCCTACACGTGCACCTCACCCTATATTTACATGTCCCTGACTCTATCCCGACACGTGCACCCCACCCTATATTTACATGTTCCTGACTCTATCCTCACACGTGCACCCCACCCTATGTTTACATGTTCCTGACTCTATCCCTACACGTGCACCCCACCCTATGTTTACATGTTCCTGAATCTATCCTGACACGTGCACTCCACCCTATGTTTACATGTTCCTGACTCTATCCCGACACGTGCACTCCATTCTATGTTTACATGTTCCTGACTCTATCCCAACACGTGCACTCCATCCTATGTTTACATGTTCCTGACTCTATCCCTTCGGAAGGAACCTGTCTCTTCAAACTTGAATGCCTTTACTCAATGATGTTTTAGGTATGATTGTACTGATTTTTTGTTTAAATTAAAACTCAAACTGTGAAAGGTTTACGGACGATAGACTAACGATAGACAAACATTTTCACAATGATTCCTGTGGGAACCTGGGTTAGAATAGGTCCTCAGTTCCCATTGCTTGTCATAGAAGGCGACTAAATGGTTCGGACGAGACAGCAAAAACTGAGACCCCGTGTCACAACAGGTGTGACACGATAAAGATCCCTCCCTGCTCAAAGGTCGTAAGCACCGAGCATAGGCCTAAATTTGTAGCCCTTCACCAGCAATGGTGACGTTTCCATAGGAGTGAAAGATTCTAGTGAGTGACGTTAAACAATATGCAATCAATTTCACAAGATCGGTAATTGTATAGGTAAAAAACTAAAAACGAAAAAGAATTTTTTAAATTTTATAGATAGATAGATTGATAGAAAGTGTGTGTAAGTGTACGTGTGTGCGAAACCAATATAATATGCTTATCGCATGGCTTCATGGGAACAATCAAACTATCATCCCGAGGTAGGATTAGACCTGGAAAACTGTTGCCCAAGACCGATGATTAGTTCACCTTTCTTCTAAGTCACGAGACAGAGAAAAAAAGTGCGACTGAGATCAAAAGTGAGTTTTTATGGCCCCAGAGATTGAAATTAACATTGTTAATATTGATTAAATCATGAAAACACCACAATTGAAAAAAGGAACATTGGGAACTTTATCCTGCTTTGGTTCAAAATCGTGCATTTTCATTGGACAAGAAGTATTTGGTGGGGTTCAGAATTAGGATGCCCACCGAGAGACCAACATGTCCATACCTACTTTTAACGAACAATTTCACAACAGAAATGGTAAATGTGTTTGACAAGCCATGAATCATTTATACAAACAGTGAAAAGATGATACTGAAGGAAAGATAAAGACAAACATTCATCGTTTTTAATACATACTGCGCCACCTAATTCTGTACTCAAATTCTTGAATTTTGGAGAAGACGAATTGGCGAGTTCTTCATAGAATACTTGGTCTAGACTCATTTCACCGAATACTACACCTGTAAAGTAACATAATTTGCTATATGATATAACTTAAATGACTCGTTTTCTTTTCATACAAATATCTTTATACATACCTGTTTATAGACATAAAACAATTTTAAAAGATTTGAATCTGATTTTTGTGTTATTGGCAATCCTTTTGGAAATGGATGTACAATTTCTAAATGGAAAGGAAGTCATAAAAAACAAAAAGGAAAACAATTGATCATCATGCTTTGGAACAGAGTATTAAACTGGACTTTTGTACTTATTTTGTACTTGATTTATTCGCATAAACTTGATTCATTTATTGATGTCAACACGACAGAATTATAGCAACAGAAATCAATCCTTACATTAAAGCAATGTATACTCATATCTTCCAACAATGTAGACATAAAAATGTTTCAGTGTACAGTAAAACACGCTAATAGCGAACTGCAGTGTACAAACAATTTTGATTCATTGTAAACGTAATTCGGTATATTCAATAAGTTTATAACTCTTGAAATCTTAAAATTACAGTAAATGAAAATCACCTCGTTGAATTCATTATAATAGTGTTTGCTGTACCCGCATTTTTGTAATTTATAATATACAAAATAGTTTTGGTTGGGGTGCACTCAAAATATGTAAAAATTCATCTTATAAAAATTCAGTCTAGGAGTTTGTACATAAATTGCGATAATTTATCTTGAAATTAAAGATGGAATATTAAAAGGGGTGTCATATTCTTTCAAGTTTCATTACAAGTAGTAGGTACATGTACTTTATGCAGTAGTTTTCACATTACATATACATACGATTTCAGCTACATGTAGTTCGACAGCAATCAGTGAATCAGAGATATTCTTACACGATTTTCAATGGTTTCTAATGAGTAACATTTAATGGTGCAAAAATATAACCCAAAACATTCCTAAAGATGGCCCTATAACCAAAAAATAGCTTTAGATTTACAGTTCAATTTCAACCTAAGCTCGATGCCCCAAAGCTAAACACATCTAAACTGCGATTCTGAAATTGTCGTTTTAAATTGTGAGTTGAAAGGTCCAATGCTTAGAGAATTGAAAACTTTAGTCAATAAAATGATTAAAGCTTTAAAGGCTTGAATTGAAAACACCGACTGAAAGCAAACTATTGTGTTCTAAACGACATGTAACTCATAGCAAAATTAGCATTTCCTCAGAAATTCATTTCACCTTCACACCTAAAAAGTATTTGCATGGCAGAAGATGAATGAGATGTTTGCTGAGATAAACTATCAATAGACAGACATGTCCCCCTGTACCATAGTTTCATTTCAAAAGGGAAAATAACTCGGAAAAAGAGTCCAAACTTCTGCAAACCGAGGAAATTCTGTGTGATAACTGCTGGCCGGTTTAAACAATTTTTACCGAAACACTACGTTATCACTAAAATAACAATCAATATATCAACATCTAAAGAAGGGCATTGAATATGCAATACAACAATAATTTGCTGTTTGCTTCATGATTATACATGTAGCAATATCATTGGAAATACATCAACGTTTTGCATCCATAACCTGATTTTTTTCTGTGCATTCATACAAATACTTACAATATTTTATAGAGGCGTCCTCTTCATCTCCTTTTGAAAATTAAGAAGAAAAGTATCATAAATGTATCCATATGTCAAATGATGAATGGTAAAACTGAATGTTATTTATATATGACGTCATAAAGTTAGTACTTTTTTAGGTTTTTGAATGTTTTGTATACATGTAACAAATACTTATTAGCTGGGCGTCTTCGTCAAGAAGACTGAATTTCAACAGTCTTGATTAAAGTCAGCATTTAGCAAATTCTATGGTCGTCATAACGATCTAGTTTGACAATACTGCTTGTCATTGAGTCAAATGCTGTCTGACGTGTTTCATACCAATTGTTAGACCGTTCTTTACACTCTGATTTTGACTATGGATTACCCCGTTTACCTTGATCACGATATAGGACTCGCGGTGGCCAGATAGGTTTATGCATGTTTCCGTTTCACTTCTGTTATCATCAAAAGTGAAAACCAATCTTGTAACAAGAGACTCATGGGCCACCCCGCTTCCCCGAATCACCTTGGCCCATATCTAAAGAATTTATTGGGACCCCAACCTACTCCGGGGGGGGGGGGGGGGCATAATGTTTACAAACTTGAATCTATACTATATCTGACAGGAAGCTTTCGTGTAAATGTATACTTCTCTGGCCTAATAGTGCTTCAGAAGAAGATTTCTAAAGACTTTCTTTTTATATATTTGTATGTAAAACTGTGATCCCCTATTGTGGCCCTAACCTACCCCATGGGGTCATGATTTTAACAAACTTGAATTTGCACTATGTCAGGAAGCTTTGGTGTAAATTTGTACTTTTCTGGACCAGTGGAAGCTTTCGTTTAAATGTATACTTTTCTGGCTTAGTAGTTCTTGAGATACAGATTTTCAAAGATTTTCCCATACATTTGTATGTGAAACTGTGATCCCTTATTGTGGCCCCATCCTACCCCGGGGGTCATGATTTTAATAAACCTGAATTTGCACTATATCAAGCAGCTTTCATGTAAATTTAAGCTCTTCTGGTCCAGTGGTTCTGGAGAATATTTTTAATGACCCCACCCTATTTTTGCATTTTTTTTTATTATCTCTCCTTTGAAGGGAACATGACCTTTCATTTGGATAAACTTGAAAGCCAAGTTTTGTTGAAATTGGCACAGTGGCTCTAGATAAGAAATCGATAATGTAAAATGGTTTACAGACAGACTCACTTTAGCTTTCAGCTTAGGTGAGCTAATAACGGTTGATTGACAGGTTTGTTATGGTTTGCAGTTTTATTTTCATAATCATAGAGTAAAGAAGAAAAAAAACCTATTGAAATCCTCTGTTTCCCCAGTGGGCTAGAACTACAGTGTACTAATATTTTGATATGGGATTATTTTTTAATTGATTCCTACGCATTATTTACTTTCCTGGTGGACTACTTTTGAGACGATAACAGTTCTAATTGAAAACGAAGCATGCGTAGTGCCCTCTGGAGAAGTGGCGACATGTGTACATACTTGTAACATATACATCAGAAATTTGAGCAGTGGGGTGTGAGGAGGAGTTAACATAAAATCACTTTTTTATAACACGACTACATATAGTAAACGGAATCCTCTTCCTACGTGGTGTTTCTAATAATACTTTCCCTTGCCATCAATCATTCATAAATATACATTAGAAAGTCATTGTTTTGACCTTGCATTGACTAAACCAGATTATCGTTAATACCAAATTCATCAATACTTTGTCGAAATTGCCAGGTATTCTTCATTATTTCATATAGTTTAACATACTGACAAAATTTGTGTGTGTTTTCCATCATCGAAAAAAAACCAACTAATCAATACGGTACATATACCTTTAATTTTGTACAAAAAGGTGATAAATCGTTATATTTCTGTCATCATATAACACAAAATGATATGAAGCCAGTAATTAATATAACATTGGAAAAGAGCTTAACAAAACAACACATATTCAAATCTCAATAATGAATTTTACGTTTCTGAGGAGCCAAATTGGCGAAAACAATATCCTTTCTGGTAGATATTAATTAGTACATATGCTATAATTACCCCTTTGTGTCAAAAACCAGGCAAGGACAGCTGCAATGCCTCCGATTAAAAGAACTCCCAAAATGATGCCCACAATGGTTCTTTTGCCCCTTTTCTTATCTCTAAGGTATAATGGCTCCCTGTCGTATTCATTGTCACGAAACTCGCGAGCATTCTGAAGGGGTATTTTGGTGTCATGCTGAAGCGTGGGCTTAAAATACAAATGTTTGAAAATATAACAAGAATACATGATATCTAAAGATAAACTAAGAGTATTTACAGCAATTATCGATTCCTTACTCAGAATCAAAGAGTACTTACAGCAATTATCGATTCCTTACTCCGAAACAAGAGTACTTACAGCAATTATCGATTCCTTACACCGAAACAAAAGTACTTACAGCAATTATCGATTCCTTACTCCAAAACACAATGTTGTATGTCGGATTCAACAGAGATAAAAGTCCGGCCTTCATAAGTACGTGTAAACGTTTGAGCGATTGCTGAAGTCTAGTGGTTATGGCGTTCATTCGCAACCGGGAGGCCCGTGTTCGAACCTGGCGCCTTACCTTGATCAAGCAAACACACTTAATATGGGTAAGTGACAGTCAAGGAACTTTCGGACTTGACCTATCTTGTGTACTAAAACACCAACAACAACAAAAACTCCAACACCTACTACAACTCCAAGCACTACTACAACTCCAACAACTACTACAAATTGAACAACTACTACAACTCCAAGCACTACTACAACTCCAACATCTACTACAAATTCAACAACTACAACTCCAACCACTACTACAGTTTGAATCACTACTACAACTCCAACCACTACTACAACACCAACCACTACTACAACTCCAACCACTACTACAAATCCAACAACTACTGCAACAACTCCAAAAACTAGTATGACATCAACCACTAGTACAACTGCAACACCTACTACAACTACAACCACTGCTACAACACCAACCACTAGTAAAACAGCAACCACTACTGCAACTCCAACAACTACAATTCCAACACCTACTACAACTCTAAGCACTACTGCAACTCCAAGAATTACTACAACACCAACCACTACCACAACACTAATAATTACTACAACTCCAACCACTGCCACAACTCCAACCACTACTACGCAAACTACCACTACTACAACACCAACCACTACTACAACACCATTCACTACTGCAACCCCAACTATTACTGCAGTTCCAAAAACTACTACAACATCAGTCACTAGCACAACTCCAACAACTACGACAACTCCAACAACTATTGTAGCTCCAACAACGACTACAACTCCAACAACTACTGCAACACCAACCACTACTACAACAATAACCTCTACAACTCCAAGTACTACTATAACTTCAACCACTACTACAACTCCTACAACTCCAACACCTACTACAGCATGATCCACAACTACAACACTAACAACTACTACAACAACTACTACAACAACAACTACTACTATTAAACCAATAACTACTACAAAACCAGCAACTACTAGAGCACTAACCACTACTACAACACCAACTACTACTACAATACCAACCACTACTACAACACCAACAACAACAAAAACTCCAACACCTACTACAACTCCAACACCTACTACAACTCCAACCTCTACTACAACACCAACCACTACTATAACACCAACCACTACTACAACACCAACAACAACAAAAAAACTCCAACACCTACTACAACACCAACCTCTACTACAACACCAGCCACTACTATAACACCAACCACTACTACAACACCAACAACAACAAAAACTCCAACACCTACTACAACTCCAAGCACTACTACACCTCCAACAACTACTACAAATCGAACAACTACTACAACTTCAAGCACTATTACAACTCCAACATCTACTACAAATTCAACTACTACAACTCCAACCACTACTACAGCTCGAATCACTACTACAACTCCAACCACTATTACAGCTCCAATGAGTACTACAACTCCAACCACTACTACAAATCCAACAACTCCAAAAACTAGTATGACGTCAACCACTAGTACAGCTGCAACATCTACTACAAATACAACCACTGCTACAACACCAACCACTAGTAAAACAGCAACCACTACTACAACACCAACATCTACAATTCCAACACCTACTACAACTCTAAGCACTACTGCAACTCCAAGAAGTACTACAACACCAACCACTACCACAACAGTAACAACTTTCACAACTCCAACCACTGCCACAACTCCAACCACTTCTAAGCCAAGCACCACTACAACTCCAATAACTGCTACAAATCCAACCACTACTTGGACTCCGATAAAAATTACAGCTAAAAACAATACTACAACTTTAACCACTACTACAACCCTATAACCATTACTAGAACTCTAAACATTACCACAACTCCTACCACTACTTCAACTCCACCTATTACCATAACGCCTAGGAGTACTACATAACTCACTTCTATAATTGCTATCATTAAATCCAATTAAACTCATCACTACAATTGGCGCACTTTCTATAATAAGAAAAGCTTCTTCGATTTCAAATACTACTAAAACGTCCAAGAACTAAAAATAGTATAAAAAATCCAAGCAATTACAGAAATTAAACTACTACTACTACTCCAACCACTACTAAAATTCAAACAACTACTTCAAATCTACACACTTCTACAACTCAACCACTAATGCAGCTAAAAACATTGTTACCACTTCAACACATACCACAACGGCAAAAATACAAAAAAAAATTAATTATCATTACAGCACCAACCATTAACACAACTCTAACGATTACTACAATTACAACCACTACCACAACTCAACCCAGTACTAGATCTCCAAACATAACTGCAACTCGCATCATTTCTACAATTACAACTACTCCTACAACTGAAATCATTACTACAACTCCAAACAAAATTACAAGTCTAACCATAACTACAATTCTCAATACTTCTAATACTAGAACCACTGCTATATATCTAAACACTACTACTAATCCCACCATTACAATTGTAAAAATTACGAAATTTCTAAGTAATACTACAACTTTAATTATTAGTAAAACACCACACAAAGCTACAATTACAACATCTTTAAAGATAGCGCAGTATTTCTACAACTCAGATAAATACAATTCAAACTACCACTAAAACTTTAAATATTTTTACAACTCCAATCAGTACTACAAATTTCAAACCATAGTTCTGCCCCAACTACCACTACATTCCCCACAAAATACAACACTAAACTTTACAACTCAAACCACTACAACTTCAACCACTTCAACTACAACATCTACTACACCTGCAATCATTAATACAACTCCAATCGCTATTGTAACCCCCACCACTACTACAACTCAAAATAGAATTACAACTTTTATTACAACTCAAATTTTAAATACGTCCACAACTCCTTTCACTAATACATGGACAACTCTAGCCACTACTCTAACTCCATTCACACTTCATTTCCAGCCACTACTACATCACAAAACACGATTACCACTACTACAACTCCAACATCCACTATTAAAACTCCAATCCGTCATTCAACCCATACCTCTGATACAAATAAAAGTATAAAACAAATATATCGCCTCCTATAATTACAAAAGCTACTACAATTTAAAAACATTACTGCAATGTCAATCCCTTCTACAAATCAAACTACATATACTACTACAACTCAAACCATACCTTCAACCACTCAACATACAGTGCTGCAACTCCAACTAATATGACAACTCCAACTAATATTACAACTCCAACCGTGACTAATTCCAAACAGTACTACATTTCAATCCTCTTCCACAACTTCATCCAATAGTCAAACTATAAAACATCAAGTACATACTACACTTAAAACCATTACTACAACTCCAAATATAACTTTAATACTTACCCTAACACCTCCTACCACGCTCACCACTATTACAACTCCCACTGGTACAACAACACCAATAGCTACGAAATCTTCACCCGTTACTTCAGCTCAAACCACGGATACAAACACTCTTACAATTCTAAATACTGCCACAACCCCTAACCCTAATACAACTAGTACCATTGCTACTACGTCAACCACTATTACAACTCCCACTGGTACAACAACACCAATAGCTACGAAATATTCACCCGTTACTTCAGCTCAAACCACGGATACAAACACAAACACTCTTACAATTCTAAATACTGCCACAACCCCTAACCCTAATACAACTAATACCACTGCTACTACGTCAACCACTATTACAACTCCCACTGGTACAACAACACCAATAGCTACGAAATCTTCACCCGTTACTTCAGCTCAAACCACGGATACAAACACAAACACTCTTACAATTCTAAATACTGCCACAACCCCTAACCCTAATACAACTAGTACCATTGCTACTACGTCAACCACTATTACGACTCCAACGACAATTACAGTTTAAACTATTTCTACAGTTCCAATGATTACTTCAGCTCAAAGCAATGATACAATTTCAAACATTTCTACAATTCCAAACATTACCACAATTAAAATCATTATAACAGCTTCAGCCACTACTAAAGTGTGTAGCTCCAACCAGTACCACAACGTCAACCACTACTAAAATTCAAACAATATTATAACTCCAACCATTGCTATAGCGTCAACCATTTCTACCACTCCAACCAACATCACTAGCAACCAAAGCAGAAATGGAATATGAAATTGTGCCATGCGTTTCTATTTGTTCAGTATGTCAATATTATCAAAAGAATAGAATTATATGCTTTTTATCATGCAATATAAACTATACACTTGGTGTAAATTATACAATTTAACTCGATTGGATTAAAAATCAAGCTAATTTTTTATTTATCTATTTATTCAATATACGGACAGGATAATACCCCCTTTCAAACATTTATGATCACGTGGCGTTGCAACCTGTTAGAAAGTAAACAATTATAAATATAAATGTTGGCTGAACAAATTCAGCGATAAAACACGCTCATACGGGAAACGGTATATGAAAAACCACAAACATGTGAAGACTCGTGTTTAGAATAAAATCCTTTTTAATACGATTACATATAGTGAACGAATTCTTCTTCAATGATGTTTCTAATAATACTTTTTATGCGCGCTTGTGCGCATTCACCATATACGTCAATCCTTCATAAATTTACATTAGAAAATCACCCGTTTTAACCTTGTGTTGAAAAGATCAGCACTTTGTTAATAGCAATCAATTTGTCGAAATTGTCAAATATGACCATTTCACGTAGTTTATCTTACTGACAAAATTTTGGTCTGGTCTCCAACATCGAAAAAATGTTTTTTAATACAGTACGTAACTACGTATACCTGTAAAGATAATTACTGGCATTGATGGTCAGCAAGAATAATTACAGTATATAACAAGAATAATTACAGTATATAACATGAATTATTACAGTATATAGCAAGAATAATTACAGTATATAACAAGAATAATTGCAGTATATAACAAGAATAATTACAGTACATAATATGAATAATTACAATATACAACAAGAATAATTACAATACATAGCATGAATAATTACAATATATCACATGAATAATTACAGTATATAATGTGAATAATTACAGTATATAACATGAATAATTAGCAAATAACAAGAATAATTGCAGTATATAACATGAATAATTACAGTTTATGACAAGAATAATTACGGTATATAACAAGAATAATTACAGTATATAACATGAATAATTCAGTATATAACAAGAATAAATACAGTTTATAACAGGAATAAATAGTTTATAACTTGAATAATTACAGTATATAACATGAATAATTACAATTACAGTATATAACATGAATAATTACACTTACAGTATATAACATGAATAATTACCGTATATAACAATAATAATTACAGTATATAACATGGATAATTACCGTATATAACAAGAATAATTACAGTATATAACATGAATAATTACCGTATATAACAAGAATAATTACAGTATATAACATGAATAATTACCGTATATCACAAGAATAATTACAGTATATAACATGAATAATTACCGTATATCACAAGAATAATTACAGTATATGACATGAACAATTACAGTATATAACATCAATAACTACAGCGTATAACAAGGATAATTACCGTATATAACATGATCAACAACCGTATATAGCAAGAATAATTACAGTTTATAACATGAATAATTACCGTATATCACAAGAATAATTACAGTATCTAACATGAATAATTACAGTATATAACAAAGATAAGTACCGTTTATAACATGAATAATTACAGTATATAACATTAATAATTACAGTATATAACATGAATAATTAATATATAACATGAATAATTACAGTATATAACATGAATAATTAGCATATAACAAGAATAATTACAGTATATAACATGGAAAATTACCGTATATAACATGAATAATTACAGTATATAACAAGATTAATTACAGTATATAACATCAATAATTAGAGTATATAACATCAATAATTAGAGTATATAACATAAATAACTACCGTATATAGCATGAGTAATTACAGTCTATAACATGAATAATTACAGTATATAACATGAATAATTACAGTATATAACATGAATAATTACCGTATATAACATGAATAATTACAGTAGATAACAAGATTAATTAGTATATAACAAGAATAATTACCGTATATAACATGAATAATTACAGTATATAACATCAATAATTACAGTATATAACATGAATAATTACAGTATATAACAAGGATAATTATCGTATATAACATGAATAACTACCGTATATAACATGAGTAATTACAGTATATAGCATGAATAATTAATATATAACAAGAATAATCACAGTATATAACATGAATAATTACAGTACATAATATGAATAATTACAATATATAACAAGAATAATTAGTATATAACTAGAATAATTACAGTATATATCATGAAAAACATGAAGATAACTGTCTGATAAATTATTTGTAAAACAAAATTGTGTTCCTGATGAGAGCAATATTTGAGGAATTTGGATGTATCTACAAAATGCCACTCTGCATTGTGAATTGCAACAACAGCAACAACGGTAAAGAAAATAATGATAATATACTACCCAAAATTTGATAAGGATCACTAAGTTATATGTGTGTAATTTACCACTAACATAACAAAAGACATAAATTTGACTCAGAAACGTGTTTACTCAGGTTATGAATGAAAATTCATGAACGGCATGAACTTTTATCAATACGGAATGCTTGAAATCTGATAACAACACCAAAAGGCATTTCATTACAAAAAGTTAACAGCAAACCAGAGCAAGAATTACACAGTTTTTGGGGATAGTCCATCATTACACTTAGTCGATGGAGTGTTAATACCGTGTATGGCCTCCCCTTGCATCAATGACAGCTTGACAACGTCGAGCCATGTTGTCAATAAGCACCCGGATGTTTCCAATGGGAAGTTTGTTCCACTCTTCCACAAGGGCGTTTCCGAGCTCTGCCAAAGTCGTGGGTTGTGCTCTACGGCGTGAAAGGGCAACCTGCAGCATGTTCCATACATGCTCAATTGGGTTCAAGTCCGGCGAGCGCGCTGGCCAGTCCATACGGACAATTGTCTCCTGCTGAAGGTACTGCTCCACCACCCTGGCGCGATGAGGACGGGCATTATCATCCATCAGGATGAACTCAGGGCCAACAGCACCAGCGTAGGGTCTGACGTAAACATCGAGGATCTCATCCCGGTACCGCACCCCCGTCATTGTTCCTCTCTCCAGAACATGAAGATCTGTTCTTACATCTCTGCTGATTCCACCCCAGACCATGATGGAACCACCACCATAACGGTCATGTTCAATGATGTTGGCATCATGGAAACGTTCACGTTGTCGTCGCTACACTCGGTGCCTCCTGTCTGTAAAGTCCAAACAATACCTGGACTCATCGGTGAACAGAACTTGAACCCAATCGTTCTGTGTCCAAGTGACATGATCTTCAGCCCAGTCCAATCGCTCCCGCCGGTGTCAAACAGTCAGAGGGACTCGAACTCATGCCCTTCTCGAGTTGAGACCTGCATTGTGAAGCCGATTCCGTATCGTCTGAGTGGACACATTCACCCCCGAGGCGTTCAGGAGGTCGTTATGTAGACTGGTTGCTGTCCAGAAGGGATGGCGTTGTGCCTGATGAGCCACAAAATGGTCTTGGCGTTGGGTTGTTGACCTCTGACGACCATCTCCATGTCGGTGTGTTGTTGTACCAAAAGTTTGCTGTCGGTTACAGGCCCTGTTTACAACGCTCTGGCTGACGTTTAGTGCATTTGCAACGTCACGTTGTGAATAGCCAGCGTCAAGCATTCCAATACATACGTCCAGTTGTTCTGTCGTCAAGTCACGCCTTACACGTTGAGGGGGCATTGTGTTGATAAACGTAGTGTAAACACTCAAGTGAGTTTGAAATTTTAGAAAGAATCAGACACCGATGCCTGAGTGAAAATCGTGTAATGGTAGCAAAAGCATAAACTGTGATGAGAAGCGCATTTCCCATGGCATGAAATGCACGTGCAAGTTTGTTGAAGACGTTTTTGATTTCACTTGGACACAATATTGCCAGTTATGCAGTTATTCATTTTTTAAACAGAAAAATATCTATGATCCTTATCAAATTTTGAGTAGTATACTTTATTCATTGCGGTTAGTGTGAGCACTATTCTTTCCCGGGGCCTTCTTAAACACAACATGTATATACAACATTAACAAGACGTCAAATTACACAACGAATATTGATACACAATTGGTGCAGTAAATACAAAACTACTGATTTTCAAATATAAGTGCAGGTGCTGATGATAATTTTTCTGTCACTTTTCAAAACGGGTAAAGACCGTGAACATCTTATGTGTAGTGGTAATTACAACCCCACAAATGAAGTCTGGGGATAGTGAAATCACCTGACCGTCGTCCTTATGTATACATCATTTTTCCGGAGTATATTTTGAAGGGACTGACTCACGATTTTACCCAAAATTTTGTTTTTCACCTTTAATGATCAAAATCTACTGTCTAATGTGTTTGAAAGATTTTACATGAAAATTAAGGCTATACATCATCACAGAAGCTCAATTTAGATAGTTTATTATTTGTTTTGTAAACAAAGATTCCGGTATGCTATTGTTTACGAAATTTTCAAAAGAAATGGATATCGATCTAAGTATTAATACAATTTATTTTCCTTACAAAATAAATCATATTATTATAAGCAATGAAAAACTCAATCGCTCTTGAACCCAATAAAACTCCTGGAAAATTACTCTATGTTTGAGCATTGTGTCGTCATACTTTGACTTTCATTACGTCACGTTTCGTACAACGGTTGTAAGCATACTTCACAAATCAGCTGGGCGTAAAGACTGTTTATTAGAAAATCGATTTGAATTTTGAAGTTTAAATTAAAAAAACCCAGCTTTATTGGTAAAATGCAGTTCCGGCAATCTTCTCATTCTGCTGAACCTCGGCCTTTGAAGGAAAAAAGGAAATTTACAGGGAAATCACGTATGCCAGGAAAAAAGCTGAAAGTTCAATCTACACCGACCGCTGTAGCCAATGCAGGTGTAAGCATCAAGGAAGTGGCCTCATCAGTATCTGAATTAATTTTACCCGAGTTAAAGCAGGCGATCCAAACCATTATTACTCAGAGACAAGACAGCGTCCTTTCATCCTCAAGGAACGAACCAGAAACATCAGAAAAATCTGGACCTTCAAGCAGCGTATCGACCGCAAATCCCGATGTAGAACAACGGATAGATGTTTTAATCAATCCAAAACAGCCTGTTCCAAATGAAGGTACTAGTATAGTTCCTTTAAGCGTGGAATCAAACAATTTAGAGCCATGTTTAGAAATAAAAAATGCAATTTTAAGCGTGGACGATGAATTAGGTGCGCACGTACCTCAAGTTACAAAACAGAATATCTTTAAAGGTGAATTTATTGAATTGTACAGTTTACTAGATAGGCATCTAGTCAACAATCAAGAAAACAAAATTGTCTGAAGTAATGGTCAGTTATCTGTCAAACCAGTTAGTCAAAACAAAATACTCGACATTCAAGCATGGTTAGATGCATTTTTTATTTTCATGAGCATATACTTAGTTGCTCATTCTGATCAATCCCAGCAAATGCTTAAATATATGGCAAATGTAAAAGCCGCAGCTGGTCGGTCAACGGGATTTGGTTGGAGGGAATATGACAGACAATTTCGTCTTAAGAAGGCAAGAAATGTTTGTATTCCCTGGAACAAAATCGACCAAGAGTTGTGGCTATTGTACGTAAATTCTTCAAATGTACCTAGACAACAGACATCCCAACAAAAGGGATGTTTTGATTTCAATAACAAAGGTTTTTGTGTTCGTCCTTACTGTCAATATAGTCATATTTGTTTGAAGTGTTCTGGTAAGCACCCTGCTACAAAATGTCAAGTAACAAATCAAAATTCAAACAGATCTATTGTGTCTAATAACCAGGACAAGTCCTCTCCTAGCCTTTTTCGTCGCTCATAGAAAAAACCACAGTCAGCAAACTTTCAGAAATACTGGAACAACACCAATTAATGTACATACATGTAATATGGAGACTTACCTTTCTATTTATCATAAAACTTCAGACGCTAATGAATTAAGGGAAGGCTTTACATATGGCTTTAAAATAAAATATTTAGGCTCTCGTTTTGCATCAACATGTACCAATTTAATATCAACTCGGCAACACCCAGTGGAAGTTAAGCAAAAAATAGACAAGGAAGTCGCTTTAGGTCGAGTTGCAGGTCCTTTTGATCAACTTCCCCTACAAAATTTTAGAATATCACCTATAGGTATTGTGGTTAAAAAAGATGGGGGTTGGCGTTTAATACATCATTTATCATTTCCAGAAGGAAATAGTGTAAACGATTTTATCGATACGGAATATTGTACGGTTCATTACACACCGTTTGACGAGGTATTAGAAATGATTGCAGCATTAGGTAAAAACTCCCTTCTTGCAAAAATGGATGTCAAATCAGCATTTCGTTTATTACCAATACATCCCTCTGATCATGAGTTATTAGGTTTTAAATTTGATAACAAGTTTTATTACGATATGTGCTTACCTATGGGCTGTTCTGCAAGTTGTGCCCTTTGGGAAAAATTTGCCCATTTTTTACAGTGTGTAACAATCACAAAAACAGGCCTAAAAACAATAAACCATTACTTAGATGATTTTATTTTCGCTGCTAAAGAATTCGAGGGCTGTAAATTAATAATGTCAAACTTTCAGAATACTTGTCGTGAATTTGGAATTTCGCTGGCGGAGGAAAAAACCGTTGGTCCTAAAAGTTCATTGGTTTATCTTGGTATAGAAATAGACACAGGGAAAATGGTTATAAGTATAACAGAGGAAAAAACCCATTGCACTTAAGGAATCTATTGAAACAATTTTGGCTAAATCCAAAATAACATTAAAAGATCTACAGTCCTTAGTTGGTTCCTTGAATTTTTGCGCCAAAGCCATTCCCTCAGCCCATGCCTTTAATCGCCGTTTCTGCGATGCCATGTGTGGTATTAGACATTCGTCTCATTTTATAAGGGTCAATGCTGGTATGAAGAGCGACCTACGGGTTTGGTTAAATTTCCTCGAGCAATTCAACGATAGTTTCAATTTTTTGGAAGTTAATTGGTTTTCAAATTTTGAACTTCATTTATATACAGATAGTGCGGGTAATGCTCATCTTGGCTGTAGCGTTTATTTACAAGGCCATTGGGCATATTTTCAGTGGCCTACACAATGGCAGGATTCAGATATAATATTTGATATTACTTTCTTAGAATTAGTTCCAATAGTTTTGGCAGTTCTGTTATTCAAAAACCATTTCCAAAATAAGATAATGTTTCATACCGACAACATTGCTTTAGTATCGATTCTGAATAAAAAGACATCAAAATCTAAAAGAGTTATGGAATTAGTGCGCCCTCTAGTGCTCCATTCAATGGTTAATAATATGTATTTTAAAGCAAAGCATATTTGTGGTTGCAATAATTCAATCGCTGATTCTATTTCTCGAAAACAGTGGGAAAGATTCCGGTCTCTTGCACCAGAAGCGGACCAAAATCCTATACCGATCCCAGAAGATTTCACGAAGATGATATTAGAGCTGAAATAGAGCATTTAACACTTGAATCTATTGCCCCAAACACAAAACTACTGTATTCCAATAGTTTAAAGTTATTTTCTAGTTTCAGGAAGGACTACGGTTTAGAGGAAATTTGGGGACCTCCCCTCTGTAGCAATATTCCATTATCACCTGCATATGGTGTTTATATATCTCAACTAATTCGATATGCAAGAGCTTGTTCTGGGTATAGTCAGTTTTTAAATCGAGGTAATCTACTGACAAACAAGTTGATGGTACAGGGATTTCAACAGTCTCGATTGAAGTCAGCATTTCGCAAATTCTATGGTCGTTATAACGATCTCGTTCGTCAATACAACCTCGCATTGGGTCAAATGCTGTCTGACGTGTTTCATACCGATTGTTAAGCCGTTCTTGGCAGACTGATTTTGACTGCGGATAACTCCGTTTACCTGATCAGGATATGGGGCTCACGGCGGGTGTGACCGGTCAACAGGGGATGCTTACTCCTCCTAGGCACCTGATCCCACCTCTGGTGTGTCCAGGGGTCCGTGTTTGCCCAACTATCTATTTTGTATTGCTTGTAGGAGTTATGAGATTGATCACTGTTCGTTATCTTCACCTTGCATATTCATTGCTCACTTATCACTTCGCAATTTAGCGTACAGCACTATATCATCTTATTTAGCTGGTATAAGTTTTAAGTGCAAACTGATAGGCACCAACGACTATACACAATGTTTCATGATTAGAAAACTACTAGAGGGTATAAAACGTTCCCGCAAAACAATTGACCGTCGTTTGCCTATTACTGAAAATATTTTGAAAAACCTCATGTCAAGTTCAAGTTTAGTGTGTTCCTCTAATTTTGAAACATATTTATTTTGCTCGGCCTTTTCCTTAGCATATCATGCCTTTTTGAGAGTCGGTGAATTTACATGCAGTAATACACGCGACATTCGCCATGTTATTGGCATTAACCACATACAAATTTTATTTGACCAGTCACTGAATAAGAAATTATTAAAGATAACAGTTCCATATTCCAAAACTGACCAATCAGGAAAAGGATCGTTAATTCAGTTGAACGAGTAAGATATTACAGTTATTTGCCCTCTTTTTCATTTACAAAGATATTTGTCTGTCAGACCAAAAATTAATAGTCAGCTTTTTGTTCATGTAGACGACAGTCCACTTACCCGTTATCAATTTACATCAGTCCTTAATAAAGCAATAAATAATTTAGGTCTTTCAAATTCACGTTACACTTCCCACTCTTTCCGAATTGGAGCTGCATCGGACAGTTTTTCAAAAGGGCATTCTGAATCCGAAATAATGAAAAAAGGTAGATGGATTTCAAATGCTTATAAAACTTATATTAGGACTTAGTAGAATATATTTTATCACATAGGTCAAGAAAAAAGTATATGGATAGTTGGTTCATCCATTATCAAGCGGGCATTCCAACGAGCTAGCCTCTCAACTGAAAAATCACATCTGGGACTTAGACGTCTAAATTATCACATCCTTTGGCAGGGCAAGGGTGGTCCAACTTGGAAAAAATTGTTCCCTCGCATTCAGTTACTAAGGAGGTATGAATCATTGCCTGAAATTTTAATAATTCACTGTGGGGGTAATGATATTGGTAATGTGCCTTTACTCGAACTTCGATTGAGGATGAAAGAAACATTTCAAAGGATTCGGTCTGAGCTTCCAAACACCCTCCTTGGTTGGTCTCATATTCTTCCAAGATTTTCATGGCGTTACAGCAAAAATGTTAAGTCTCAAAAGATTGCAGTCAAAAGAATTAACAGTTTTATGAGCAAATTGTTCGTTGTGAACAATGGTTTCTATATCAGCTATCCCGAGATATCTTGGGATTCTAGCGGATTGTTTGTTAACGATGGAGTTCATCTATCTGAACTTGGCAATGACTTACTATTATACAATTTACAAAGTAAGCTGCAACAAGTCTGCTCTTTCAATGGCGAACGTAGGACACGGTCGATGTATGCGTCGCTCATTCTCCAATTTTATTGGCGTTGGTTGTTCTCACATTTGATTGAACAACCATGTGGCGATATTTCGCGACGGTTTTGGCTTTTATAGATTTGATAGCATTATCACACTGAGTATCTGTTCCCAGTACCAGTATAATATTGTCTATCTTTCTCAATCATAAAGCCAATAATGATAATGATAATGCATAATGTCATAATGTTTAATGATATAATGCCACGATGTATAATGATATAATGCATATTGTATGCATAATGTATAATGTTGGAATGCATCATGTATGTGTAATGAATAATGTATAATGATGGAATGAATGATATCTTTGAGGGCTCTACATTGGACAGTGGTTGAAGTCGTTCCAAACAATGTTTTGACTATTGAGCCCTCAAATGATAATATGGCATAATGATAATGTAATGTTTAATGTAGTGTATATAATTTAGGGCTAGCCATTTATCATCCGGCAGCCCTACGGCCGTGACCTCGTTCGCCAACAACAAAATAAATCTTATTTAACTTTACATTTGCCTTCATTGTCTATAATAATATATCTTTCACATTTCAAGCATTTTGGGGGTGAAATGTGTCATCTAAAAGTAAAAATCTGTGACTATGCAAAATTAAGATGCATTATATTACAAAAGCAATATTTCACTTGTTTGTTTGTTTACATAAAAAGACTCGAGTCTTTGTTTACATAACACATATTTAAGGCTAAAATATTGCTTTCATCCTTGTATTCAGAAGGTCAAAAATTTGGCTGTCAACATTAAACGAGTTATATTTCTGATGTTTAACATAAAAAATGAAAAATATTTTTATCAAAAATCGTGAACCAGTCCCTGAGGAACTGATTTGATTAAAGCTTTATGTAAATCTTATGAAAGGTGAAGATAACAAACAGTGCTAGAAGTTGTGCACCTGCTATTTTGACTGATATGTTTTGAACATTCAAAGACGTTAGGTACTATTTTTTCATTTTGAGGGGGTGTTGTCATTGTCCATAGTACATGTATATCTTTAAAATCATTTAACATATTTGATTCAATCTTTGAGTATATATTATGTATATATAAGGAAGTTATTCATTTTACAGGTGCTTTACTGACTTGTCTGTCTGCCAATCTGTCCGTGTTTTAATCTTGCGTAATGTAAACAAGTTAAAGTTGATACAATTAAAATTAACTGTATACCAAGAGTTTTTTCCGGACTCCATACTTTCGATTGTTATATTCATACCAGTTTTGTTCAGGTTCTGATACCCTAATTTAGCATTTCTTTTATGAGTACCCAATAACAAACATTTTGGGTTTTTTCTTCACTAAAGGTATTCAATGTATAACAACCATATTTCATATCGAGTACATGGATGGTGGGACTTTTGTAATCATGGTATCATTTTGAAGGGTTCATCAAATAAAGATAATCCACCGTAGGAAGTTTGGAAATTTTATTTACTGCTTAATTTATTTCAACTAGCAATTAACATTGAAGTCTATGGGAAGCATGTTTAAATTAATTTATTTTTCAAAGGAATATTGTCCGTCTTCTGAAACAAACGTACTAATTTTTGGCCGGTTACAACACCCGACACCGGTAATAAACTTAATCTTTACTAGCCATGGGTTTTGGGTCAACTGTGCCTTTGTGGACGAATATTCTTGGCTAGCGAAGATTGGGGGGGGGGGGGGGGTGCCTACATAGTCCGCTTGCATAAACATGTATTATGGTGGTAAATAGAATAATTATATAGTAAATCAAATGAAGTTATATTATAGCTTTTGAACTTATTATACCCCCCGAACGAAGTTCAGGGTGGTATATAGGAATCACTCTGTCTGTCTGTCTGTCTGTCCGTCCGTCCGTCTGTCTGTGCAGATTCGTGTCCGGGCCGAAACGTTTTTATTCTTTGACTTAGGCATACCATATTTGGCACACAGGTGGATCACCATGAGACGATGTGTCGAGTACCTTCATGACCTCTATATGACCTTGACCTCAAGGTCAAAATTAAAGGGTTTTTTGGTGTGTTTTTTTACAACGGATTCATGTCCGGGCCATAACGTCTTTGTTCTTTGACATAGGCATACCATATTTGACACATTAGTGTATCACCATGATACAATGTGTCATGTACCTTCATGACCTCTATATGACCTTGGCCTCAAGGTCAAAATTAAAGGTTTTTACAATGGATTCGTGTCGGGGCCATGACTTCTTTGTTCTTTGACATAGGCATACCATATTTGACACATGAGTGTATCACCATGAGACGATGTGTTATGTACCTTCATGACCTCTATATGACCTTGACCTCAAGGTCAAAATTAAAGGTTTTTACAATTTATTCGTGTCAGGGCCATGACTTCTTCGTTCTTTGACATAGGCATACCATATTTGACACATGACTGTATCACCATGAGACGATGTGTCGGGTACCTTCATGACCTCTACATGACCTTGAACTTTGACCTCAAAGTCAAAAGTGACTATAGGGTTTTGACATAGTCATACCATAAGACATGGGTGTATCACCATGAGACTATGTGTCATGTACATTCATAACATCTTTATGACCTTGACCTTTGATATCAAGGTCAAAATTATAGGTTTATGCCATGGATTTGTGTTCGGACTATATCTTCCTTTTTCTTCTACAAAGGCATATCATATTTTTACACTCAGGAAAGAGGTAATTTATACCTATTAACAACACCCTTTGGAAGATTGGGGTAAGCGGGGGGTATTCTTAATGAGCATTGCTCACAGTACCTCTTGTTTTATTTTTGATTGAGAGGGAGATCGATAGCTACATGTACATGTAGGCTAGACACGTAACATCGTTTTAGAAGGGGGGGGGGGGGGGGGGGGGCAGTCCTAACCTTGATCAGACGAAACATTCAACATGTAAAGAAAGAAAAATGGGGAAATAAAATATATCAAAATGAAAGGGAATGGGTAAATAATCAGAAAGAAATACAAATAACAACAATACCATGGTATTGTTAATAAATCTGTCTACAAGATCAGGAAATATAAATAGAAGTAAGTAAAATGCAAATCGTCAAATCATTTTTGTCTATAGCGGATACCGGTAACTAGAAAGAGTAACATCACAATTTCTTCACAGAGGTGGGAGAGGACTACCAATACCCTACCACAAAAATTTCAGTCCCCTGGGTAGGGGTCTTCGGTGATTCCGAACCCGATGTTTATTCACTAAGTGTAATGCGTTGTGCATAAAACTTGGAGGGGCAGATCTCCGTAACTAGAGAGAGTAACATCACCATTTCTTCACAGTGGTGGGAGAGGACCACTGATACCCTACCACAAAAAATTCAGTTCCAGGGGTAGGGGTCTTCGATAATTCCGAACCCGATGTTTATTCACTAAGTGTAATGCGTCATTTAAAAATATCGGAAGGGCGGATCTCCATAACTAGAATGAGTAACATCAACATTTCTTCACAGTGGTGGGAGAGGACCACTAACACCCTACCACAAAAATTTTCAGTCCCCCGGGTAGGGGTCTTCGATGATTCCGAACCCGATGTTTATTCACTAAGTGTAATGCGTTATGCATAAAAATTGGAGGAGCGGATCTCCGTAACTAGAGAGAGTAACATCACCATTTCTTCACAGTGGTGGGAGAAGACCACTAATACCCTACTACAAAAATTTCAGTCCCTGGGGTAGGGGTCTTCGATGATTCCGAACCCGATGTTTATTCACTAAGTGTAATGCGTTATGCATAAAACGTGGAGGAGCGGATCTCCGTAACTAGAGAGAGTAGCATCACCATTTCTTCACAGTGGTGGAAAAGGACCACTAATATTCTACCATAAAAATTTCAGTCCCCGGAATAAGGGTCTTCGATGATTACGAACCCGATGTTTATTCACTAAGTGTAATGCGTTATGCATAAAACTTGGAGGGGCGGATCTCCGTAACTAAAAAGAGTAACATCACCATTTTTTCACAGTGGTGGACGAGGACCACTAACACCCTACCACAAAAATTTCAGTCCCCTGAGTAGGGGTCTTCGATGATTCCGAACCCGATGTTTATTCGCTAAGTGTAATGCGTTACATCTATGCATAAAAATTGGAGGAGCGGATCTCCGTAACTAGAGAGAGTAACATCACCATTTCTTCACAGTGGTGGAACAGGACCACTAATATTCTACCATAAAAATTTCAATCCCCGGGGTAGGGGTCTTCGATAATTCCGAACCCGATGTTTATTCACTAAGTGTAATGCGTTATGCATAAAACTTGGAGGGGCGGATCTCCGTAACTAAAAAGAGTAACATCACCATTTCTTCACAGTGGTGGGAGAAGACCACTAATACCCTACTACAAAAATTTCAGTCCCTGGGGTAGGGGTCTTCGATGATTCCGAACCCGATGTTTATTCACTAAGTGTAATGCGTTATGCATAAAACTTGGAGGGGCGGATCTCCGTAACTAGAAAAAGTAACATCACCATTTCTTTACAGTGGTGGGAGAGGACCACTAATACCCTACCACAAAAATTTCAGTCCCCGGAGTAGGGGTCTTCGATAATTCCGAACCCGATGTTCATTCACTAAGTGTAATGCGTTATTTAAAAATGTCGGAGGAGCGGATCTCCAAAACTAAAGAGAGTAACATCACCATTTCTTCACAGTGGTGGAAAAGGACCACTGACACCCTACCATAAAAATTTCAGTCCCCGGGGTAGGGGTCTTCGATGATTCCGAACCCGATGTTTATTCACTAAGTGTAATGCGTTAAGCATAAATATTGGAGGGGCGGATCTCCGTAACTAGAGAGATTACCATCGCCATTTCTTCACAGTGTTTGGGGTTGGTAACTGGCACCCCATCCTTATAATTCCAGTGTGGTGTTGTTTTATGCATATAGAAATTTGAATTGTGAACTGCGTTCTAGAATGCAGTTCGCTATTGAATTGCGAATAGTGAACTGCGAACTGCGTTCCAAAATATAATTGCCCACTTTCTCTTTATGAAAATATGAAATAAAATTAATCATTCACCACACACATTTTTAGAAAATTAGATTTTTCATATTTTACAAAGGGCAGATAACTCTTCAAAAAAGTCTCAAGTGCAATGAGACGGATTCTAATCATGTACCAGTTACGTGAATTTCATCTACCTCACTTTCATCATTATTTAACAATAAACATTTATGTTGATTTAAATCCTTCAAAATTGTTCATTATCCTTTTGCTATAGTCGTACATTGAATACCTTAATAACACGTGGTTCTGAAAGCACCATCTCTCTATTTCGAGATTAGGGTTAAGATCATAATCCAACACTTCTATATTACTATTGTTAATATAAAGACAACATATCATTTTTGTATCCTTTACATGCAAAGGTGGTATATCATTTACATACAATGTAAGTAATAATTGACTTAAAAGGGATTCCATCTGTTAGTGAAAGACACAAGGGTGTATCTTTGTAATGTGATGCAGGTCATATAGAAGATTAGACTTGCTCAAGTCACTATATTTAATAATCGGTGCTCTCTTTAACACGTTTTAATAATGCCAAACATATGTTGGTGATTTTTTTTTATTGTTTGATTTTTTATTTGACATTCACATTATATACATACATGTAATTTAACTACACAATAATACCACCAATATTCATGCGCAAAAGACATTTTCGTAAATATAAAGAGAGAAAAAGAAAGAAAGAAAGAAAGAACACATAAAACAAAGCGGGGCATGGAACACAATCTTAGGTTTAAAAAAAACTTTTTAATACATTAATACAATCATAATTTATCATAAATAGTTTGCCAGTATCTCTCAAACTCCCTATACCTTCAGTTTTTCAACAACAAAAGTTTTTCAACTGTAATTCTATCAGTGATATTTTTTTGGGATGCATCTATACTTAATTTACATATACTTGAGAATTTACTGGTATAAATATACTGCTTTATCATCAGAATTATCAAATTTTCCACCTTGTGTATATTCTTATTAGCAAATTTTCCAAAAAGAATTGCTTGTCTATGAAAATTAATATGCCTGTCCAGTTTTTCGCAAAGCCATTCTTCAATTCCATACCAGATCTCTTTCACACATGGACATTCTACAAATATGTGATCAATAGTTTCAAAATCCCTCTTGCAAAATGTGCAAATTGGGGAATCAACAATTCTAAGTTTATGTAAATAATATAGTTACATACAAATAGTCTGTGCAAGATTTGAAACTGTATCCATTGCAATTTAGATTCTTGAGTTGTTTTAAAAGGAAGTTCAAATAAATTTTTCCATTCTAGCTCTGAAAAACCTTCTGTTTCTTCCCATTTTGATATAGATTTCATTTTGGTTGCTTTATGGCTTATCGATTGCTTATACATATCTTTACAACCTTTTTAAGCGCTAAGCGTAGCTTTAGCTTAGGCGCTTATTGTCGCCAGTTGGGTTTTGCTTTCGTCATCATGTTTCCGGTTTATCGCCACCTATAGGCGAATTTATGCATCGCTGTAGTCAAGTCGTGTTTAAAGTAGTCGTAATTTTGCAACCGATCTAGCACGGGGATAACATTCATATCTGCAGTTGCATTTTCCCCCCGGAAATACAGTTCGTTGAACAGTGAACAAAATATGTATTAAAAGGGTGATATTTTGGTCCTCATTCTTGGGAAAGTGAGACACAGATGCAGGTCATTATTCAGTTAAAATTCCCATTTGAATCTGCGTCTGTAATAATTAAAGTGATTCAAATTCTAAAATTGAATAAGAATATGTATATGAAACCGTTTTAGCTAGGTTGCCTTTGCATTGTTACCTTCGTATGGCGCTTAGAGGCCAGGAAAATCAATTTGCATGGTGCAATCTATAATTAGATGCCACGTCATTAAGTTATACACGAAACAGGAGGGTTTTCCACGTGTGTTTTGGCTGTTGTTCCGACTCAGTAAAATTTTTGTCCGACGCAGCAAAAATGTGTGCAACACAGTAAAAAATTAACTGATCCGCGTCCATTGTGAACGAGAAAGAATTTGTGCACGATTATGCTTTGACAGCGAAGGACAGAGATCGGTGTCTCAGAAGGATGATATTGCGTAACTGCTTACACCTTCCCCGATCATAATTGTAAGTCGGTCATGCAGAAATTTAGAGGATGCAACGGTGTAACTTAAGCTTACTTTATTATTTCTAAACAACCAAGATATTCTTCAGAATCATCGTCAACACAATCAAATTTGATTTCGTGATTTAGTTTAAAAAATGAGACTAAAAATAATAGTCTTGGGGCAAGGAAAAGATAAAAGGTACAACATTATATTATATTATATCATATTATGGAAGACAATACCCCGGTTTCAAGTATTCAAAACACCGCGTGGAATTTTACGAGGGCTGTATACTGAAATACATATGTTTAGAACAAGTGTTAGATAAACATTGCCATTGTGTCAAGCATGAATGTGAAATGGTTTGCGGTCCACAGCACGCTACATACAACGAAAAGTAATCGTGTTTTCAATTTCTTTGTACTTCAAACAAACAATTGACAATGACATGCATATGCTACATGTATTTCCGAACGTACAAATGATGAAGGGGGAGGGGCATGGATGTACTGTCGTTGTTCCCTGTCCCCACATTTTGTTTTCGCTGAACGATCCTTTCATATAAAAAAGATGCATTTAGTTTTTTGGTGAGACGCCTCTTCATTATTTCAAACAGCGGTTTGGACATTACCGTTTGAAAATTACTTTGTAACTTTTCAGTGCCTAGTTTGGGATTCTCATTTAGCTACATTTACATGTTGTAAATTTTGCATATTTATTGCGAGTCACTTCTGTTACTTTTTTTTTTCATATTAGAACTCCTACACAAGCTTCGAATCTTATGGTTTTTTGCTAAGGTTATTAGCATTTTTATATAAAGAACTGATTTATAAAATTAAAACAATAGCAATGTGTATTATGTCTCATTCAGTCAAACGGGTGAGTCTCCTTTGCAATATGAATATGAGCTTTTACACAAGAAGTGTAATACACACAAGTTGATGAGTACAGCGTTTAATATACCTGTGTACAAACTCTTGGTTTTTTTTTTTTTTTTTTTTTTTTTTTTTTTTTTTTTTACATTTACGTATAACAAACAATCACTACAATTGCTAAATGTAAATCCATGCTTATATGTTAATCTAATTCATCATCATATTTGAATTAGTATATCCTCTTGCACTAACTTTCATGTTAAAAATGAGCTATCTCCACTCTTGTTGATGACGCAGTATTCAGTTTCAAAGTAATATTGCACATGTATGATGAACATCTTTACTAAATAACTTCCTAAATGTATTTATCGGACTTATTTGGATTCAGATTCTCTCCAACCTGATTTTGAATTGAAAATAATTTCATTATTGATTACAAAAAATAATTCCACTTTCATGGTTTGATTGCTATTTACAGATAATTATGCACTGGATTCTGTAGTACAAGTCATACAGATGCATGTTTATGTTTGTATTTAAATGATTTCTGGTAAGGTAATGAAATGGATGTAAAGCGTTTCATAATCCTGCATTATTGGTGTGTTTTGACATGTGACATTTGTTAGTGTATGTGGTTATGTGTAATTTTCTTTTTTTGTCCAGTTTGTTTGTTCCTTTCTATTATAAGTGACTTACATATATGTATCAAACTATTGATTTGTTTCATTTCAGTTGTATTCTAAAAATATTTCATACACTATTTAACTGGAACACAACAGTAAGTTAGTTGCGTAATAACAATTGAACACTTTATACCGAAAATTACCATTACAACTGTTTTTACATTTTCTACCAAAAATGTTATTCTCTATAACATCACATCTGTAAGAGAAAAAAATGCATAGTCATGAAGAGCATTTAATGATCCAGGGACCGGAGCAGAGCGGATCAGAAACCCTTGCTTTGGGAAGATGGGTGGGAGCTAAACAGGGTATAAAGTGTTCATTTGTCAAATATTTGAATAACATAGCCTTAAATGCTATTGATTGATAGCCTTAAATGCTATTGATTGATAGCCTTAATGCTATTGATTGATTGTATCTTGTTTAACATTCTTCTCAATAATTGGCCGGGTTGTACGAAGTGCAAATCCGGTCTATAGTATGGTGAAGTGCGGGCGGGCGGGTGGGCGGGCGGTTGGGGAAATTTTGTGAAATCAACTCCTCCTACAGTTTTTTTATGTACAACCTTGAAACTTTGCAGAAAGTAAGTATATATATTGAAGTTATGCACTAGGTTTTTTGAAGTCTTACCTTTGTCGAATATGGGCGCTACAGCAAAAAGTTGTTACTAAAAATAGAGTTCAACTTGAAAAAGGTAAGTGAGATTATCTTTTGTAGTTAAATTTAGTTGCACTACCTCTTAGGAAAAATTCAGTTATATATGAATGTCAAATTTTCTGGGCATGAGTTCTAAATTTGCAATATAAATAGAGAAATTCTGTTTCTTTATCATATAATCATATACAATTCAAGCACCTGAAGTTATTGTTCATTTTAGTTATTATTACTGAATATTACATATATCAGCAGTGCTCCAAGTTGCGAGTAAAACGGTCGCATTTGCGACCAGAAAATCAATTTTGCGACTAGAGATTATAATTAAGTCGCATTTTCGCGAGTGAAGAAAATTTG
Organism: Ostrea edulis; assembly: GCF_947568905.1. NCBI lineage: Eukaryota > Metazoa > Mollusca > Bivalvia > Ostreida > Ostreidae > Ostrea > Ostrea edulis. Next base: position 26,127,019 of record NC_079172.1, on the reverse strand, counting down.
GGCAACCAGTAAAATTTTAGAATCGGGATCGGAAGTCTGAATAAATATTTTTAGTCTCGGTCAAAACAATCAAGATGGCGGGAAAACGAGGTTTAGAGCACTCTGGATTTATCAATAGTAAAAAACAGAAGCCTCAGCCTTGTACATGTAACAAAGAAATTCAAGAATCACACGGGGAAAGTTCTGCATCAAAAGATGGCGTAGCAATGTCTAAAGAAAAATGCAAAAGTAAAGGAAGAACCCCAGTTCTGAAATGGCGGAGGAAATTTTCCTGATGGCAAAATGTTTTGCAGAATTTGTGAGGCCAATAAGCCAGCAACGTCCACAATTTCTAGACATCCATTGTCCTATTTCGCCACGACCGAGTGTACATCTTTCAAACGTGGAAATTTGACTATTCACGGTAACAGTATTAAGAGACATGTCGTTGTCCGTGACTGCATTATTAGCAGTAAGTCGAGCGGGGCAACTGTTGCTGTTAATTTTCAAAGACAATCAAATTCGGGATGTAGTGTTCTTATTGATGCTGGTACTAATTGTTCAGCAAAAGATCCAACAAAACTAGGAGCTCTTATTCGCATAACATGATAAGCAGTGAAGGCCCACTTATTGATAACTTTAAAGCAAATCCTTGTGTAGAACGCTGGGTTTCTTCTCCAGAAGCGTACTGTAAAATATACAGGATGGCCCAACGCAATACAACTTTTGCCAGAGTAAATACTTGACTTGTTAGCATCCAGCATGTTTCACAGTACATTTCTATTCAGTTTCAAAATATAAACAAACAAAATGTATACATGGTGTTGATTTTTTACTTGCAAGATATTCATATTTTTAAAAAAAACTTGTAAGTCTTATATTTACAAAAACTTTTACTATGGCGAGTAGAAATTTTGAACATGGCGACTAGAAATTTGAAAATGGCGACCAGAAATATTTTGCGATCTGATAGCAGATGCGACTTGGAGCACTGTATCATGTTTTTTATTAATCAATAAAAGCCCTGCGGCAATATGTGATGTGTTTTTTTTTATATATATATATCGGCATTTTTACAAGACAAAAATCCGTACCTGTATCCGGAAACAATCGTGTCCGCTCACGTTACCGATAGGGAACTAACATTTTTTCCACTCGTCAAAACTCGTTTTGATAATTTACTTTACAATTCTGCCTCCTTCAACACTAAGGCCATAACAAATCATGACAGTCCTCCAAATAACTACCACCAAATAAATCCCTACACAAATTATTTACTCTAAATATTGCAACCTTGAGTCTTTGACCCATTTTTTAAAATTAATATGGAGACGTCACCAAGACCGGTGAAGGGCTTCAAATTTAGGCCTATGCTCGACGCTTACGACCATTGAGCAGTGAGGGTTCTTTAGCGTGCCACACCTACTGTGACACGGGACATCCGTTTTAAAGGCCATCTCCGAGGACCCGTGATATTCACACCTGATGCCGAGAGTTTGGTGATCGAACTGTCACTACCTGTTTAACGAACGAGGTCTGTCACGGCCGGGATTCGAACCCCGACCGCCCTCATACAGAGCGAACACTTTACCTCTGAACCACCGCAGCGGTGGTAATGCTATTGATACTAAATTCTGATTATAGATATTTGATAAGAACAGGTGTCCTTTGCCAAAATTGTAAATTTCATGATTCAAGGACAAGGTTTTAGTTTAGTGTGGGATCAAAATTATCATAGTGACCATTGTTTTAACAACATCATATAAAATTTATATTTACGTGTTGAAAAGTTTCAGGACATTGCTTCCAATCCATATTTGTTATTTTCTTACAGAAAATGTACTACTTAGTTATGCGAAAATAAAGAATAATGCATAAACCTTTTTTAATGTTGTTCCTGCTCATTAACATTACATACAGAATTCATGAAGTCAGCTAGTAGCGCTTTTCAGTACTTTGATTTATCTTTGAAATATGTTGAAATAATAGAGGGAATAGGCAAAAGTGGTTTTGTAGTTCTTGTATTGTCTTGTATAAGAACTTGTCTTTGTTGGATTGCATTCTTTAATCCTGCATATTCTACAAAAATCATTTTAACTTTCAAAACCATTTTATGTTGGTGATATTTAAGTAATGTAGAGAGCAGATATTTAGATTTCTGAAACTACGGTAAAATTTGGACGAAATATAGAAACAACATAGAGACTTGAGCAAGTCTAGTATATTTATGTAGAAGATACTCAGCGTGGATTATAAGAAAATACACGTACACGTGAAGAGCACCAACCGGGACCTGATATACATGCTATACGTCATAAAGGTTATGAGAAATATACACCAGCGGCTTCCTTTATGTTAACAATTAGGACTTTAGATGTTTTCAAATGATATGTTACACTACTAAAGAGCCAAAAAGCGAAGGTTTTATAGTGTTATTAAATTGTTTGCTTATATTCAACTGATTTTTCTGTAGATATTCATCACAAATAAAAGGGATTTACTTTTTTATTATTAATCTGTAAACAACAAAATGTAAAACACCTCCATTATACTATCTTGGCGTGTAAAACGTTGCAATATTTTACAAATTTTGATCTATATGCAGAAATCTTGATTTATATTCAACAATCTTTACAAAAGCTGGATTTATATTCGATAATTCTTACATCGATATGAGAAAATCTTGATGTATATTCGATAATTTTGATATTTATATGTAACATTTTGATGCATATTCCGTAATCTTTATATTTATGAACGAAAATTTGATTTATATATGTGATAAATCATTATTTATATTCTATAATTTTGTTCCTTGTATTTTATAAATTTTTATTTATATCCGACAATATTCTTCAATTTATCGAACATAAATAATAAGATTATCGAATATAAATCAAGATTTACCGTATGTAAATCAAAATTTTCGCGTGTAAATATCAGGATTATCGAATATACTAGCAAATTAAACGTTTGCACATCAATATCAAGATTGTCGAATATAAATAAATTAAAGTTTTATCGAATATGAATAACGAAATTATGGAATACAAGTCAAAATTTATCGGATATAAATATCAAGATTATCGAATATAATTCATGATTTGTCGAATATGAATAAAAATATATATCAAAATTTTTATATAAGAATTAAAAGATTATCGAATATACATCAAAATTTTCGTATATAAATATCAAGATTCCCGAATATCAATCAGGATTTTTGCATATATATGAGTAACACGATTATCGAATAAAAATCAAGATTGATCGAATATCAAGATTTTCGCAAATGATCAAGATTATCGAATATAAATCAAGATTTGTATAATATTGCAATGTTTCACAGGCCATATTCGGACGTTGTACGTAACTGATAGTTCTACCTGATAGAATTGTTATACATGTACATACTCTCTTTTCAGCAATTGACATAGTGCGACTACACCTTTCCCGCAAATTTGTAATAAAAAAAGAAAGAAAATAAGTTTCGCATGATTTATTCATATACATAGTCAATGTTAGAACCGATTTTTCATCTTTACCTTACAGATGACGTCACATCTGTATTTCGGGGATTTTCTTTTTGTGTGCAAAAATATTAAAGCCATTACATTTTTATGCATAACAATCTGAAAAAGTATGAAATAGTTTTACTAAATAACATATTTGTTTAAACAGATTAACATTGAAAAATATAATATAATCTTGGTAAAGCTCGTCTATATTACGCAATGACGAACACTAAATACATAAAAATATTTGTATATTGTAGCATGCATCTTCTCTGTATCACATCATTCATAAAATCTTTCTGAGGATTATATGTGTTGCATACAGGTACCAACAACTGCAGCCAGTCAGAAAAAGTTCACACTCCAAAGAAAGTTATTTCTTTGTGCATGCCTCGCTGTGCGGACAACACAAAAATCACTACTAACAAAAAGTACAATTAGTTTGACAGGCGTTAATGTCTGGGCGAAAGCATAATGTCCCTCGACACTGACCAACATTGGGGTTGGTATTATCACAATGCAAATATCGACTGCATTCGCCTGGATAAGGATAGAACCCACTAACTAAACATGGATTGGCTGCAAAAAAAATTCAAATGCTTTACAAGAAATCGTTCATTTAATCATATCATATATATATAGCGCATCTACTTTAGAAAACTATTTTGGTGTACGCAGATATATTTCAGAACAGTGAATACAGAATACAGGGTAATTCAGATGCGTCGGTAATATACCTGTACGTTCATATACAGTGGAGCCTCGTTAATACAGACAATTTGGTTCCTAGCAAAACTGTCCGGATGAATGAAGCGTCCGAATAAATAAATCGCATATTCTAGATCTTCATATAAGTAATCAATATTCAATTTTGTTGATATGTAATATGAAGTATTCATTAACAATTTTCTTTATTGAATACATTACAATAATGTTAACATTTACATGTATTTAATAGACTAAAACTGAAATAACCATGTACTTGTAGATATTCATGTAAATTCAATTAGGATTAAAAGTATTCAAAATTACACACCTTGTACACTAAAGGCAAATAATCAAGCACTATATGTCATTAAAAAATGAATGTTTATATTTCATATTCTACAATACTCTAAGGCAATATCTGGAGGACGGAACCATTCAAGCTCGTTATATCCTCACAACCCGTGCGTTAAGTTTCCTCTAAAATATCGGTATAAATGGCACATTTTAAATTTTTACTAACAATGTCTGCCGGAGCTCCGCCTCGGCACTGAAACCCCTATACTTGTTTTAACAGGTTGTATATGTTACGAACTGAAATAGCTTTAAACTGGCCAATATAGCTAAAGAAATTTAAAGACATTTTATTGGACTTAAAATTTTCTTCAACACTTATTTTTGTAGCACTGATATAGTCAACTTTGTCTTATTTGCATGTTCTTGCCCTACTTGACTATTACTAATAGCAATTATCTTCATACACATGTTTCAAAACTTTTGATTTCATTAAATTGGAATAGTTTTATTTGTTAAACTCCAAGCAACATAATTACAAGAAAGAGATCAATTTTGAGCAATTGATTGGTTAAGTCTTTGATCTTTTAAATAAAGTGTCTCTTCAGGAATATTACGCTCATGTCAATGGTCACCTGCAATTTACAATTTATGGCCTCTCCCTTGTCCCTAAAATGATTCATACCAAATTTGAAAACAAATAGAATGGTAGTTATCAAGAAGTTAAAAATCTTTAATTGTTAATACATTTAATCACTGACCATTTTGGCCCCACCCTGATACCAAAACCCCTAACCCTGGGATCATGAAATGTACAATGTTTGTAAAGGACCACCTGCTCATTCTAAATATCCATTTAGTTTTAATTTAGTATCAATAGCCTTAAAGACGATGTTTATATGTATTACATATGAAATACTATATACCAAGTCTGGACCCGCCCTGGAGTCAGAACCTTAACACACGGGGATCATGTAATTCAAATTGTGGTAGAGCCTTTCTTGCTCTACATCACTAAGCATTTATTAATTTTCATTATACATGTGCGGTGGAAGAGTAGAAGTTTTTTTTATTTGTCAAATTTTGGCAGTTTTTGTCCCGCCGCTATGTCCCCCGGGTGCAGGAGTCCTTAACTTTACAATTTATGCCCCCTTATCCAAAAGATGCATCATACTAAATTTGAAAAGAATTGGAATGATAGTTATCAGAAGTTAAAAATGTTCAATTGTTAAAATAAGACAGACGACGCACAACGGCGGACACCGACCAATACGCAATTTCTGAGTTGCAAAATAGTTATTTCCTTTTGTTGAACTCTTACGCACGGTGAGACGCAAAATATGTTGTCGTATTCATGCGATGGGTACGAATGCTTATTGCTGCGTTCATATATTGCCTAAAGGATGCTTACCAGACGTCATGCACTCACCCGAACTTCAGGGACACACAAAATTAGTACGTTTATGAGGATTTATGATAAAATAGTTTAAACAAAAATTGATAATCACCATCTTTTCTTTGATTAAGTATCACTCGTGTAAAAGAGAAAATAAATAACAATTTCATATTTAATTTAATAGCCTAATTCAAACAAATTATTCTTGACATTGTCAGTTTAATGTATACCAACGACTGATATAAACAATTTTTACACTTTCATAACATTTATCTTTATTTAGATGGCCAGTCTATACTATATACATGTATAGTACATCTTGTACCCATCCAAGCGTTCGACAGAATACTGAACGTACCTCCATCACAAAAGAGCTGATATCTCAGAAATTGCGTATTGCAATAGGTTACCTGAATCTTATCAGGTGATTTAATAAATTGAGCTTACCAGGAAGTGGATTGATCATCACTGCATCGGAAGCAGGAGGAGTGTCCGAGCTTTGAAGTGTTTGTGAATTATCAGCAACACAACGAATATAGTGCCCCTGGAGATCGGTTGATGTGAAATCAATTGAGAAATTAGCATTTAGCGTGTTGGAACAGTTATCTTCATGGAACTTCGATTCATCATTTCTAAGTGAGGTATATGATGTATAATTTCCTGATGTCCCGTTTTTTATCTCAAGCGACAATGTCCCGGCAGGGTTTCCAACATCCCCTGAACAAGTGTGAATCTTTTGATTTTTTCCAACTTCCCATCTGTAATCAATTGTCAGCGTCGGTGTTGTTGGTTTCACTGAATAAAAGTTATACAGTTTATCTACCTATCAATAGTTAAGGTTTATGACATATAACCAGAACCAATAGCAAAATTTATTATCAGTGGCATATACTAAATGTAAATGTACAATATCTCATTTATGATTAGCTGCAGATCTGTGGCTCTTTGAGAAAATAATGCGACTGACCATAGACCTACAGATCCATCCCTTGTAATAACAAAAATCTTCGATTTATGGCATACAAAAAATATGCACGGTTAAGTTCTTGTATTGCCGTCTCAAAATTGTAATATAAGAAATTCCTATTCCCCGTGATAGCTGTGTCCAAACTTACCTTCAGACATTCATTAAAGCTTCATGCGACCCCAAAACTCGCAGCTTGAATGATTTAGTTTGTTGACGTAGCCATGCTTGTTAGGCGGTCAAATCAACCCCTATTCATTTCCACACTCACAATAATGTATATTTGAACAAATATCCCCATACACATTTTTATTAAAATATTTTGGATGAAATCATTCCAGCCCATTTGAAAGATAGCTGTTTAAATAAATGTAGGTTTGAATATTGAAATAAATTCACGACTAACCGGACTTTTATTAGCCTGGTCCCCATCCCCACCACTCTACTTTTATACTTCGCTATCGAACACCGTTGATTTTTGTATCTATTAATAATATCCAATCAGAAGTATGTATTCGGTCTTCATTTATCATCAACATATAAAATGAAAAATGTATAATTCCTTTAGATGTAAAATAAGCTCTTGAGTACTGAAACGTAATCTTGGTATTTCATGAAAGTTTAGCCTAGTCCCCATCCTCATCATTGATAGCTAAATGTAAAAGCAGAGTGGCGGGAATAGGGACCAGATTAATGAATGCCGTGGATTTGATTCAATATTCAAAACTGATTAAACAATTATTTTTAAACGAACTGGAATACTTTCATCCAAAATATTTAACTAAATTATTTGTGGGAATATTTGTTCACATAGACAGTATTGGTTTAAAAAGAGCACGAGTGTGAAAATGGTTCACTTGTCTTCCAGGGTAGATTTGACTCAGCTACCTAACATGACTACAATGGAAACATTTGAAAGTGGGTTTACTATTTTATATCTTAGGTCAGATGGTGCTTTATTGAATATTTGTAGGTAAGTTTGGACACAAGTACAGTGGGAAAATGTGTAAGGATTTTTTTTCATATTGATTAATTCAGACGGTGATGCACGAATACAAGGATATAAGGCCTCTATCGTGTGCATTTTTTTCTGTACCGTAAATCGAAGGTTTTTGTAAAGGGTGGATCTGTAGCTCTCTGGTATATCCCAATATTTTCCCAGAGTGCTACAGCTCTGCAGCTAATCTAAGATATGAAATAGTAAATCACCTTTGTACTTAATAATAATAATGATAATCGTAGCTCTTTCGTGTGTTCCTCAAAGTATTCGTGAACATATACATATGTAATAAAAACAACCATATATATATATATATATATATATATATATATATATATATATATATATAAAATGAATCTCGAAATATCTCTTGAATAAACAGAGCCACAGAGCTTTAGAAAATTACCTTTCAAATCAAAAGACGGTTTTTCAGAGCAAGTCCTCCCGTCATCAGCCTCCACGGTGAATGTATATTCTGATCTGTCCAAACATGCCGTGTTCTTGATCGTGAAAACGGAAGATGAGCCCAAAGTCCAGGTATACTTGTCGGCATATTCACTGATACTGAAGACAGTGGTACTGTTTGGATACACCACTAATAAAGCTTGACCTTTTTTCGCAACAGTTATTTGTGTATATGACGCAGACATGTTCATAGAACATGACAGTCTACCAGTGTCCCCTTCGTATGCCGAATCTGACGTGCAGGATTGTAAAGGACCTGTAAATACGGACCCTGTATATCATATCCGTATCAACTTACATATTCTATAATTAGAGTGCATAGCTTTTGGCATCTCAGTATTTCGAAAAGCTATAAATATCTGAAAACGTCAGTTTCTAAAACAAAACCAATTTCACTGGCATCAAATACTTTCGACAAACTGATTTTTTAAAAATATATAATGCCTGCCATAATCCTGTCATATACCCATGATAATAACTATTGATTGTAAATATAGAAAACTGTTTTATGGATAGCTTACAGAGCAATGCTGGTGTAGTAGATGGAGGGATAGTTGTTGTCGCTAATTCTGTCGATCCTGGAAAAGAATTTGAAATGTACACCAAAGTAATGTAACCATTTGTAGTTGTTTTCATTCCTTGATATGCATAAAATATATCGGCATACACCGTTGCTTTTGCTCCGTTCATGCGTAGCCCTATAGGATGTCCTTTCACTTACGAGATAAATTGCTATATGGAGCGTGATTCCAGCACTTGTAATCTATACATAGGAATAATTATAACGGGGGAAATTAACATTTTATGGTCCACACATCTTTTTCTAGATGCAGTTTACCATGAAATTGAAATGGCTGAAAATACTTTTGTTGTGAATCGAAAGATTTTTGTCACTTTCTGAATTAATTTCGCGAATTGATTCGCCTCAAACAAGTTATGTTCTATCAGGAAAAAAGTAAATCTAAACTGTTCGCTCTGAACTGATATATTACGAAAATAGATTTGTGTTTTAAGTGCTTAATCAAATTATCTTTAACTCTTATTTATGTTTTCTTTTGATGATGCATACGTGTCAACTAATCTAAACAATAATGGATGCTGAAGACTCCTCATACGCGAGGAGACTGATATTCGCGTTAAGTTACGAGATACATTTCACGTGAAATCAAAAGTATCTCATTATTTCATTACTAGATTGCATATTTTAACAAAGGTTCTACAGGCCTTATTTGGTCACTTGAGTATTAGTTATAAGTATCACTGGTCCAAAGGCCTATGGAATCTAGAAAAAAGTTCTTGTTTTATATCCTAATTCAATATTCAACAAAAGTACATGTATTAGTTTTTAGAACGTATGTTTTTAAATGCCCTCGAAAGTGTCTATAGTGATGAAAATATTTACATAACATAATATACAATATATGTACAAGTAACATTAATGCGATATGACTAATTTGGACCTGTCCTAAAGTCAGTACCCAATCTTGATACATCCTTTTCTACTTTTCCTAAATATGCATTTAGTTTTATACCATATCAGCAAACTTCAAGAAGTATTTCAAATGATGAAGAAAATAAAATCACTTTAACAATTTAATAATTTTGGCTCCACCCTGGAACCTAATCCCTACACCCTAAGATCATGAAATTTGAAATTTTACTACCTTCTCCTTTTAAAAACCTGTTTAGTTTCAATTTAGTAACAATAGCATAAAAATGGTATTATCTAAATGGTTTACGTATATACACTTTATATTCCAAGTTTGACCACACCCTGGAATCAGAACCTCTGCCAAGGGGATCATGAAATTTACAATTTAGTAGTAGCCTTCTTGTTCTATTTAGATTTTCCTACCAATGTGCGGTTATGGAGAAGAATATATTTAAAAATTAGTCTATTTTTGGTAGTTTTCCCTTCCCTTAAGACCCCGGGTGGAAGAATCCTGAAATTTACCATTTATGTCCTTGTCAAAAGGATGCTTTGTGCTATATTTGAAAAGAATTGTAATATTAGTTTTCAAGAAGTCAAAGGGCTCAATTATTAATACATTAAGGTGGATCGATCCTCATGTGACTTATCAATATGAATGGTTAAAAGTGGAAAAACTGTATTAATTTTCAATCAATATAGTTTAATTTAATCAATAACCAAAGAAAATGTGTATGTTGCCACCTTTTTAAGATCTCAGACATACAAACACACACACACACACACACACACACACACACACACATATATATATATATATATATATATATATATATATATATATATATATATATATATATAATATATATATATATATATATATATCAACATAAAAAAATCACACATTTTCGTTAAACAGAATAATGAAAATTAATAAAAACTTGCTGAAATGACAAATTATAAATGTCAACAGTTAAAGAAAACTGCTAATTCATAGATTAATTGTGGATATTAGGGAAATCATTGTGTCATAGACATGCAGTAGAGGAAATTCGAGCATAGGAGTTATTGCCCTTGACAACATTTTTAAAATTATAAATAATTGATTATTTATGGAAAAATAAAAAAAAATTCAGTATCAAAAGTTTACAATTTCTTTATTTTATTTAATGAATGAAATTCCTCTGAAAGATATATTTCTATCATGCGCAATATTTAATTAAATGAAGATTTTGCAAAAACCTATGAAAATACCCTACCGTTGGGATCATCAAACTTACAATATTGGTAAATGACTACCTGACATTTATAGATATTCAATTTGTTTTAATATCAATAGCACTAAAGAAGATGCTGTTCAAATGTTTTACATATATACAATATATACCAAGTTTGACCCCGCTGAGGTCAGAACTTCTAACCTAGAGATCCTGAAATTTACAATCTTGGTTGAGACCTTCCACATCTACATCACTATGTATATAGGTTTTCTTGCACATGTGTTATAGAGACGAAAATTATTTGAAAATTGGTAAATTTCCGTTCCGCCTCTAAGTCTTGAAACCCTTGTCCTAATGATGCTTCATATCAAATTTGAAGAATCAGAATGGTAGTTATCAAGAAAAAGTTGAAAGTGTTTCATTATTAATGGATGTCTATTGTTTACTCAGGTGACCTAAAAAGTATTTTGAATTAAATCAATCACGCGTTTACGTTCTAGCAAACTGAGAATCTCGTCAAATTAGGTACATGTACTCGCATAATGAAAGGTGGAGATAACAACAGTGATCAATTGACATTGAAGAATTGAAAAATTGATGAAGACATTTACCTTCTGTAGTAGTTGTCATCTCCGATTCGCACTTCACGTCTCTGCACCAATCACACCTCTCAACTCCACCATGGTCAAAACACAAATTAGTACCACAACGTTGGCCTGTTGGTATGTAATTATAACATCTTACATAGCTCTTGCATCCATCTATCTTTTCGTGCGGTCGGTATGCATCTGTTCCATTCGTATCATCACATATACTCTCTAGAACAATGGAAGTAGGTTAATCATAAAATAACTTTCGGCCAAACTAAAGTATACATATGTGAATATAAAACCACAGAGGTATTTCTGTTAAATAGCAAGCACGTACTCTACTAATTAATTTTTATACAGATAGGTTTGAATTCAGTGGGGGTGCATACCAAATGTGCAAAAATATGCAGAGGATTTAAGTTCTATAAATTTGGTAAATTTTAATTAGTATATATAGATTCAGTTATTTTATTTCCAGTTGCGAGTGTTAAAAACGAATGATTTAAAACAACCAACAGATAAACTCGTATATTATGAGGTAATTTACAATTATGCATTTTCCTTACTTGGAATAACGTATATTTCATCTTCAACTACGGTTTCCTTTATTTCACTATTTTCCGTTTTAACACTGCAGCGAATCCTCGCCATATTCCAGTCCCTCGTAACTTGCAATAAAAACTTTATCATTCTCGTCCTTGTACAGTTGATATCAGTTGGTTCGTCATCTTCTACAATTAGTATGCTTAGTCCAGTTGCAAGACTGACTCTAAATTTAAGAGGCGGTGCTTCGGGAGTTTTCATGGCATCTGTCACTGCTTTTTTATCATATGAATAGTTAACATTAGTGTCGGGGTTAGTAATTGTTATTGATAAATATCCCTCGCCCACTGGATAGCCTACATCTCCGGTACAGGTGTGTACTTTGGCGCTGTCGTAACTGTTTTCTTTTATGTCTGGATCGAGGCGCAATGTCGATAACTGCTTTTTCGGCGGATCTGTAGAGAGTAATCAAACTTTTAGTGCTACTGTTTAGACTATTGACTTCCGCACAACCATGCCTTAGTCACCTTTTATTGTTCTACATCAATGCAGTGTACATATATATACCTATATATTTCGTATTAATGTATTTTCGTTTAGAATATAAGAGAACTCATACATGTAGTAGCACAAAACACTCCAAAATAAAAACACCACTAAGATAAGCTTAGATATATTCAGTATTATATTTTAATAGCTATATATCTTTCTAGTGAAATGACACCAATACCTTTTGGTTGAATGTGAAGTTGCGCCGGTGCACTGGTCTCTGCATCATCGGATTTTACAACGGTGCAGGTATAGTATCCCTCATCCCAACAACTTAATGCTGCTATGGACATCGTCAAAGAGTTGTTTGTGTAACTGACCGTTACTCCATCTATACTGTTGATAAGGGTGTTTGTTAGAGAAATACTGGCGACCGTCGCGTTATTGTCAGCTCTTCTTATAACAATCGCTTTTACAGCATTCACATTCCTTGCAAAGCATTTGGCAGACACCGTGCTGTTGATGTTAGCTTCAATTTTGTACATATCAAAGGCGACATCTGTAAAAAGGTAATGAAAGTTAGGCTTATCATGCATAGTATTACATAAACACGTTTAATACATTTAACTTTAATAAAATGTTTATTAAAGGTCGAAATATCAAAAGCAGATTTTTAGTTTTTATAAAATTGTGAAATAGAGTGAGTGCAGAGACGGAGATAGTCGCTTGTAAAAGGGAGATTGAGTATACGTTATTTACACCATTTTGCGCAGAAAGACTGATTCCAAAACAAAGTTATCAAACTATTTCGTTTTGTAACGGTTACTTTAAGCACAATGTACTAATAGTCTAGTTGCATCATTTTTCAGATTTATAAAAGGCTTGCAGTTTTCATGTTTACAAATCAATTGATTATTTGGTTGGTTGGTTGGTTGTATATTGTTTAATGTCTCTCTCTCGGGAATTTTTCACTTATATGGAGACGGCACCAATGCCGGTGAAGGAATTATTTGGAATCTTTTATACTGACAAAGACAGTGTGGTATCCAAATATACATCTACTTTATGGATGACCTCTTTAAAGAAATATATATGGTCACTCAACCACATTTCTGATTAATTTGTAGAAGATCCTTGATATAAATACAATACGTATACTGTAAAATATATTTTGGATTATAGCTCTAAAAATATACAAATATAAAATGTATTGTAGACTTAGAAATATTGATGAAACATCTGAAGGACTTTTATACAACTTTAAAGGATGTATTTCACAATATTCAGAAATACTATTTGCTACTGAAAATGCAAAGCATTTTCATTTTTTCAAAAAGATGGTAATTAATCTTAGAGAGTATTATGATTGAATATCATAATTCCACCGTCCGAGGGGGGCTGCCCCCAGTTGAAGATCAAGAGGATACTTTCATGGACTAGCTATTAAAAAGTGTGTATCCTTTTGCATATGGGGGCCTTTCAATTAATTCCAACATTACTATCATCACGTGGTACATTTTTGCAACATATAATTATAAACCTATAAGTATTTCTTTGAATGTGTGTGTTTAATACTTAATTTTCGACGTTGCACCATACACGTAAATCTTAGAAGACAAGTAAATATATGTATAATACTTGTATATCTATGTCTGATGTATAGTGCTTGTGTATAATATATGTATAATACTTGTATATCTATGTCTGATGTATAGTGTTTGTGTATAATATATGTATAATACTTGTGTGTCTGATGTATAGTGCTTGTGTATAATATATGTATAATACTTGTATATCTATGTCTGATGTATAGTGATTGTGTATAATATATGTATAATACTTGTATGTCTGATGTATAGTGATTGTGTATAATATATGTATAATACTTGTATGTCTATGTCTGATGTATAGTGTTTGTGTATAATATATGTATAATACTTTTGTGTCTGATGTATAGTGCTTGTGTATAATATATGTATAATACCTGTATATCTATGTCTGATGTATAGTGCTTGTGTATAATATATGTATAAAACCTGTATGTCTATGTCTGATGTATAGTGTTTGTGTATAATATATGTATAATACCTGTATGTCTATGTTTGATGTATAGTGTTTGTGTATAATATATGTATAATGCCTGTATGTCTATGTCTGATGTATAGTGCTTGTGTATAATATATGTATAATACCTGTATGTCTATGTCTGATGTATAGTGTTTGTGTATAATATATGTATAATACTTGTATGTCTATGTCTGATGTATAGTGCTTGTGTATAATATATGTATAATACTTGTATATCTATGTTTGATGTATAGTGTTTGTGTATAATATATGTATAATACTTGTATATCTATGTCTGATGTATAGTGCTTGTGTATAATATATGTATAATACTTGTGTGTCTATGTCTGATGTATAGTGCTTGTGTATAATATATGTATAATACTTGTGTGTCTATGTCTGATGTATAGTGCTTGTGTATAATATATGTATAATACTTGTATGTCTATGTCTGATGTATAGTGCTTGTGTATAATACTTGTATATCTATGTCTGATGTATAGTGCTTGTGTATAATATATGTATAATACTTGTATATCTATGTCTGATATATAGTGATTGTGTATAATATATGTATAATACTTGTATATCTATGTCTGATGTATAGTGCTTGTGTATAATATATGTATAATACTTGTATATCTATGTCTGATATATAGTGTTTGTGTATAATATATGTATAATACTTGTGTGTCTATGTCTGATGTATAGTGCTTGTGTATAATATATGTATAATACTTGTATATCTATGTCTGATGTATAGTGCTTGTGTATAATATATGTATAATACTTGTATATCTATGTCTGATGTATAGTGCTTGTGTATAATATATGTATAATAATTGTATGTCTATGTCTGATGTATAGTGTTTGTGTATAATATATGTATAATACTTGTGTGTCTGATGTCTGATGTATAGTGTTTGTGTATAATATATGTATAATACTTGTGTGTCTATGTCTGATGTATAGTGCTTGTGTATAATATATGTATAATACTTGTGTGTCTATGTCTGATGTATAGTGCTTGTGTATAATATATGTATAATACCTGTATGTCTATGTCTGATGTATAGTGCTTGTGTATAATATATGCAAGTCCCTATAATTCAGTGACACATAAAACATGTAAGTGTATTAAATTAGAGATGCAATACGTACAAGTCTATGTGCTGACTTTTTTTTCTGATGTAAATCTGTTTATTGTATATCAGTTGTTTTAATAATAATTAAAAAATCATTTTTTAAAAACTTCCATGCGATACTATACCTGCGGTTCCAACAGTAATTGACTTTAATTTATTTGCAAATGGCCATTGCATAATTGAACATTTAAGGTCGGTATTATTGAAACTTCCATCAGCTATCATAAGATTTGATGGTTTCCAAACGACATTCACAAGACAGTGTGGGTCGTTTCTTCCAGTGATAACTGTTGATCCCTCAATTTCGTTAAAACTGCTCTCTGATTGCCTTTTGTAGTACGCTTTAATGTCTGCGTGAGACTCATCTAGAGTAGCTGTACAGTTGAATTCAATCTGTGAACCCTCTTGGTAAATTGGACTCGTGTTTATACTGAATGCTGTCAGATTGCCTGAAAATTAATTTTTATAGTACTGTAAAATTATTAGATTTCGTGGATTTCCAGATTACCCCTATCTCAGGAATTTCAAACCACAACGAAATACACAAATATAATAATTCAATGTACCGAAACCATACCCACGAAATTACATCCCAACGAAAGGGTAAAATCTGGACAATCCACGAAAATTAGTCACCCCAAAATCAAGTGATTTCACGCTAAATAATAGACTTGATTTTAACATATCGCTGTATTTATTGTGATATAGGATTTACAATAATAGTAATTAGTAAATGGACAAACTATAATAAAGCATATGTGCTTTAAAGTTTTAAGATATATGCACTCCACAAAGACAAGAATAATTTTTTTTTTTTAAATGATCAAAAAAATAGTTTAACAAAATGAAGTGAACTGAACTTACATATATAATAAAGTATATGATTTTTGCAACTTAATTTCCTGAAATAGAATTGTTATTTCATCAACATGATGGTATTCATTGTGTTTCTGCTGAAATGTGTTGTCAGAATGGTTATTTTTGTTCAATCCCAGAAAGCTTGTGACAAATGTAAAGTAACTGAGTAAGTTTTATGTATTATTTTACGTCATATCAAAAAACAATTCACCAATGTAGAGACGTCACCAGCCGTAACGAAAGTGTCACAATTTCTTACCTATCTATGATGATTACGACCAATCCAGGGAGGGTTCTTGATGCAAAGTGATCGCCCTACCTGCACTAAGCTACCGCGACCGGTAACTAAGAAAGTATTCTATCACATAAAACATTATGGTCACTAGTAATACTAGTTTAAAAAGAAATGCGGTACATTCCTTTATAAAATCATGGTACAAATCACTCGCCTTTAGAAGTTCATTTATCTATAACTAGTTTTGTTCAATTCAAATGAAAGCTCGCAATTATACGAGGAAACTTTAATTAGTTGCAATTTCCGACAGCGGTAGGTCAGTGGTAGAGCATTCTCTTCGTGGTCGGGAGCCCTGTTCGTGTCATGACCGCGCCAAGCCTTAGACGTAAACAAAAATATAGTGACTAGTCACTATATCAAAATCTCTTATATAGATGTTTTATGAATGATAACTGTAGTTCTATTTGTTAGTTGGCTAGTTGTATATTGTTTATTGTCTCACTGAAGACTTTATCACTCCTATGGAGACGTCATATTGCCTGTGAAGGTCTGTACGATTCTGTAACCTCGGCGCTTACAGCCTTTGAGCAGGCAGGGATCTTTATCGGGCCACACCTACTGTGACACGGGGCCTCTTCATTCGCGGTCTCATTTGAAGGACCTCCCCATTAAGTCGCCCCTTACGACATGCAAGCGGTACTGAGGACCTATTCTAACCCGGATCCCCACGAGAGAGGTTTTATATGAATATTGCTGTCTTGTGATAAATGCTGAAAATGACTGTCACTGACACACATGTAACTACATGTGTGTTCTAGTATATCGTCTAAACTTTGTACATTTACAGTGATTGAGAACGAATTGTTATCTATATTTAGAAATGTAATGCAACCTTGACTGATTCCTGTGCCTTACACAGTATAAGTTATATAATACACATGCTTCTGGTATTCAATAATTAATTCAATTATTTACTCCCATCGTTGTACATGTAAATGCTTGTTAATTACTGTTGATTGACCTGATCAATCTGATAACTCAAAATGATCAACTTACTGATAACATTTAGTCTAAATGTTTCAACAGAAAGGGCAACCAATGAATCTGTTCCCATGCCGGTGATACTATATCGTCCTTTACCACTGCAATTTACTGAATGGAACGTCATGGATAAAATCATAGGCGATGAAGCAAAGTTGGTGGATATGCCCATGTCAGTACGGGACTGAGATTGCACCGTGCCGTCTGGAAGAATTCCCGCTATTTTTTCCTCACTCCCTTGACTTGACTCTGGGAGGAATGTGATGTTTAGACTGACGAATGTGTTATCTAGGACAACACATTTTACGATGGCTGATGTCCCCTCCGAGTGGGTGGAATCATTACAGGACACATCTATAATACCCGCAATGTTATAAATGTCTTGTATACCAAACGTTTTGCACTGATATTGTTGAAAACATAATGCATGATACACATAGGATATATAGCAAAAAAGCGTTATATTCACACACATCTTTCATCAAAGTAATGTAATTCTGAAAATCAGATTTAACGTCAAATTAGGCCCTATTCATACCCAGCAGACACAGGACTCAAAAGGACGTTGGTCAATATTTGGTTGCGATGATATATGACCATATTTGAAAGCCGAATTCATAATGCTTTCTTGTGATTTTATATATATATATATATATATTGTCCTTTAATGAACATTTAGTTCTTGCAACATTTCACAGAAATAGTTCTACAATTTGATGGGGATCTACAACATCATGGATAATGTGAAATAAAACATTGAAGCCATTTCTATTTGATATAAATGTATGTAAAATAAATTCCCACTCACAGCGTGTTCCTGGGGGTAGGGTTGTCATTATTGTTGTAGGCCCTAAATGGATACAATGAGGTCTTATGCATACAAGTTTACTGTTAAACATCTACTATTTAACATAATTATTTGAAATAATGATGCGTTTTCCTTGATATCTACAGTAAATTGGAATATATCAATATCATTATGTGTTTAGAATATTATTGTCATTGATTTTGAATTTACGTCCCACTTCAAATGATATGATTGCCTTTAAATTTTATGACTGCTATTCCACCTTAAAGTTATATTTTATGATTACCAACAAATAGATAAGAACGTTATCAACACAAAGTAAGATTTCTTTTCATATTGTAGATCATGTGCTAGCTTAATATTAAACATTTAAAAGAAATTACACATGAAATAAACTATAAAATTGAATCGAAGTCAAATTAAATGTGCTATCATTACTAATAGTGTTAATTAGGAGTAAAAAAAACATTTTTACCAGGTGTTGTTACTTCCTCGCAAGTAAAACTTCCGTCACAAGTTACACAATATTTGTTTGTAAAGTCCATGCATTGGCCAGTAGGACATTGATTTCCCACGGCATACATTTTCCCTCCGATTTCCGAACAATCGACAAAACTATTGCAGTCATTGTTCGGATGTTTTCTGATAGATTGGTGCTCATATCCGTCACAAAAGTTACCTAAAATAAATTCTTCGTTACAATTCAAACAACAGAAAGAAAGACCAATAAGCCTTGTACAAACTAATCTGTCATCAATGAGATTGAAATTCTTCCTAGATTGTTATGAAATTATAGAAAATGTCTTACCAGGAATCACTGTTATGCGTGACTCCACAGAAGAGTGCACTGTCTCGTCGTCCTTCAGCACACATTTCACAGTCCCGTTATTGAACTCCATCGTCAAGTCCAGCAAAAATGTTATCGTTTCCGGGTTGTTACACGACACATTCGTTTTCCAATCAGACACAAGAAGGAACTGGGCAGTCGTTCCTGTGATGTTGATGTAAGTTATATTGTTCGTAGGATCCAGCATTTTTTCGGTCTCTGCTATTCTGTTTGAGTATCTAAAACCAGTCACAGCGTTCGGTTTGAATATTTGAACTTCCAAGTAGTTATTTCTCTCTTCCATTCCGGTGTGCTCCGTGGAACAAATATGATTGAGGCCTGCTCTGGCGAAAGGTTCGAAGATGTCGGGATGTAATTTCAATTCTGGTTTAGCTCCTTGCAATATGACAATAACATTCAGTAAGGATATGACCAAGTAATTCAGAAGTGATAATAGTTGATGGATAGAATTTGATAACACAGTGTTTAAGTACATGTAAACATGTATGATTAAGTACATCACAACAATTTTAAAATACTATTTACAGAACAAGATTACTAGGGAAATTATATGGATCAAACTAAATACTGTAAATGTATTACATTTGGCTGTGTATTCTATTTAGCGCCTTTGTCGGAACGCAGCTTCCGCTAAATCAAGTACATCGCTAAATGCCATCCGTAAATCTAGATGTTTAAAGTAATTCAGGAATGCGCTAAATCAAATATACGCTAACTTGTTGAAACAAGAGGCCCATGGGCCACATCGCTCACCTGAGTCACCTTGGCCCATATCTGAAGACTTTCCATATATATTTGCATGTAAAACCTTGGTCCCTATTATGGCCCAAACTACCCTTTGCAAACTTGAATCTACACTATGTCAGAAAGTTTTCATGTAAAAATCAGCTTTTCTGGCTTAGTGGTTCTTCAGAAGAAGATTTTTAAAGATTTTTCCTATATATTTGTATGTAAAGCTTTGATCCCCTATTGTGGCCCCATCCAACCCCAGGGGCCCATGATTTGAACAAACTTGAATCTGCATTATGTCAGGAAGCTTTCATGTAAATCTCAGCTTTTCTGGCTTAGTGGTTCTTGAGAAGAAGATTTTTAAAGTTTTTCCCTATATATTTGTGTGCAAAACTTTGATCCCCCCCTTGGGGCCCCATCTTATCCCTGGGGGCCATGATTTGAACAAACTTGAATCTGCACTATGTCAGAATGTTTTCATGTAAAAATCAGCTTTTCTGGCTTAGTGGTTCTTGAGAAGAAGATTTTTAAAGATTTTTCCTATATATTTGTATGTAAAACTTTGATCCCCTATTGTGGCCCCATCCAACCCCAGGGGCCCATGATTTGAACAAACTTGAATCTGCATTATGTCAGGAAGCTTTCATGTAAATCTCAGCTTTTCTGGCTTAGTGGTTCTTGAGAAGAAGATTTTTAAAGTTTTTCCCTATATATTTGTGTGCAAAACTTTGATCCCCCCTTGTGGCCCCATCCTACCCCCCGGGGGCCATGATTTGAACAAACTTGAATCTGTAATATGTCAGGAAGCTTTCAGGTAAATTTCAGCTATTCTGGCCCAGTGGTTCTTGAGAAGAAGATTTTTAAAGTTTTTCCCTATATATTTGTGTGTAAAACTTTGATCCCCCCTTGGGGCCCCATCTTATCCCTGGGGGCCATGATTTGAACAACCTTGAATCTGCACTATGTCAGAATGTTTTCATGTAAAAATCAGCTTTTCTGGCTTAGTGGTTCTTGAGAAGAAGATTTTTAAAGATTTTTCCTATATATTTGTATGTAAAACTTTGATCCCCTATTGTGGCCTCATCCAACCCCAGGGGCCCATGATTTGAACAAACTTGAATCTGCATTATGTCAGGAAGCTTTCATGTAAATCTCAGCTTTTCTGGCTTAGTGGTTCTTGAGAAGAAGATTTTTAAAGTTTTTCCCTATATATTTGTGTGCAAAACTTTGATCCCCCCCTTGGGGCCCCATCTTATCCCTGGGGGCCATGATTTGAACAAACTTGAATCTGCACTATGTCAGAATGTTTTCATGTAAAAATCAGCTTTTCTGGCTTAGTGGTTCTTGAGAAGAAGATTTTTAAAGATTTTTCCTATATATTTGTATGTAAAACTTTGATCCCCTATTGTGGCCCCATCCAACCCCAGGGGCCCATGATTTGAACAAACTTGAATCTGCATTATGTCAGGAAGCTTTCATGTAAATCTCAGCTTTTCTGGCTTAGTGGTTCTTGAGAAGAAGATTTTTAAAGTTTTTCCCTATATATTTGTGTGCAAAACTTTGATCCCCCCTTGTGGCCCCATCCTACCACCGGGGGCCATGATTTGAACAAACTTGAATCTGTAATATGTCAGGAAGCTTTCAGGTAAATTTCAGCTATTCTGGCCCAGTGGTTCTTGAGAAGAAGATTTTTAAATGACCCCACCCTATTTTTGCATTTTTGTGATTATCTCCCCTTTGAAAGGGACATGGCCCTTCATTTGAACAAACTTGAAAGCCCTTCACCCAAGGATGCTTTTGGCCAAGTTAGGTTGAAATTGGCCCAGTGGTTCTGGAGAAGAAGTCGAAAATGTGAAAAGTTTACAGACAAACGGACGCCGGACAAAATGTGATCAGAATAGCTCACTTGAACCTTCGGTTCAGGTGAGCTAAAAACGATTTCCGCCAAATATGATACGTTTACAGTACGTTGAAGTGCCTGACTACGCATAGATACAGCGAAACTGAATTGACAATTTCGCGTTTGAAAATATCAAAAATTCACAAATTGCTGAATACAAATACATAATGTAGGCAAATAAGTAAACGTTAAATTAATTACCTTCCACAATAAACGTCATATTGGGAGCGGTTATTATAGAATTGTTCTTTGTCGACATTTTGCAACCAAACATTCCTTGATCTTCGCACTCCACACTGGATATTCTCAAGATCAGTCGTTCATCGCCACTAAACGATTGTGTTGTTACAGAGTATCTCGCATTAGTTATGAGCATTGAGGCCGTTCCTGAACTATTCATAACAGCAATTTCGGCACCATCTTTAGATAAAATGATTTCCTGAAAAATTGATGACGCACTGCGGGCTATGCATTCTATTTCTTGGAAACTTTTTGTCAGGTTTGATTTGCTATATTCAAAAAATGCAACACCTGAAATAAAGTAATGTATATTTTTATTTTATACACACACTCATGTACATATCGTTATTTTATTTTTGAAATGTATATATTATTTTCATCTTTTTGAAACAGGTGCTCTCCCGTGGGGATCCGGGTTAGAATAGATCCTCAGTACCCCTTGCTTGTCGTAAGAGGCGACTAAATGGGGTGGTCCTTCGCCTGAGACCATAAAAACCGAGGTCCCGTTTCAAAGTAGGTGTGGCACGATAAAGATCCCTCCCTGATCAAAGGCCATAAGCGCCGAGCATAGGCCTAAATTTTGCAGCCCTTCACTGGCATTAGTGACGTCTCCATATGAGTGAAATATTCTTGAGAGGGACGTAAAACAATATTCAATCAATCAATACAACAGTTATGTGGGTCGTTTCTACGATGGTATGTTTGTTCATTCGTTCATTAATAAGACCTTTCTTGATTAGTTTGTTCAGCCCTGCATTCAAAATTTAAGACAAATCTCTTTTCGAATGCCTTAAAACTCGCAGAAAGTATTACTTATATGACGTCCTTGATTCATATTATTTCTCAAAGTCAAGTATGAGAGGTGAGGGTCACTGAAATGGATATTGGGAATTGTTTCAAAAAGAGTATCAAAATGCCAGACAGGCACCTAATATGCAAACTTTAGTTCCTAGTGGTGTTAATGAAAGGTGAAGATAACGAACAGTGATCGATATTGTACTCGATACATTAAGGCACTGAAATGGAAATTTCGAAAATCTTTGAATACAATACTAAATCATAAGCTGTAATTCTTATTCAGGTTTATCAAACTTTCAGAAATGAAAAACTACATGTATTTCATGTTGAATCTCAAGAAGGAAAGTAAGTTCCCTGTAGTTTTTGTTATGTGCTATGTACATATTTGATTTCAA
The DNA here is from genome assembly GCF_947568905.1 of Ostrea edulis. Classification (NCBI taxonomy): domain Eukaryota; kingdom Metazoa; phylum Mollusca; class Bivalvia; order Ostreida; family Ostreidae; genus Ostrea; species Ostrea edulis. The sequence continues at coordinate 26,103,367 of NC_079172.1, read as the reverse complement.
ATAGACGTGCTGAATGCTATCGTACGCAAACATCTTGATTCCTACAAGTGTTCAAGTTTAAATCAAAGTTACTAGATGAAAATCCCCTGTGTTTCTCATTTCGAAAACTCCTGTGGGTCTTTTATATTATGATACGCCATGTTGTGATAGGATACCCCGCTTTTTCATATATCTTCCGAAATACGTGCAAAGTGCATTTTCTCATATTTTACTAGGGAACAAATGCTTCATCTAACGTTACTAGAAATTGGGACATTTGATCGTATTAGCTCACTCCATTGTTTAATATACATACCAGCAGATGATACATTCAGCGTCTTTTCAGCAATCTTAGTCTTATTCAGCAGAGTGTTTCGTACAACACAGCGGACTATGACGCCGTTTTGATTGGGAGTCAGCGGAAGAGGGGGACCACCAACCCAGTTGAAATCAATGGAACAGTCGGTGTTAAGTCCAGTCCCAAAATCTGGACCGGGAATTGTGAAAAGAGTGTTGGAATCTTTGATTAATTCAGCATAAAAGTCACTATAATCTGGATCCACTTTCGTTGTACAATTGAAGGTCATCAGATCACCTTCGTTGTAATGTACCTTAGAGTCGATGCTTACTTCTGACATAGGAGCTGGAAGTACAAACAATTCTGAATATTGAAAGTTGTGTTTTAGGTATTATATAAAGCTAAAATAGAGTCCTCTCATCCGCAATGGAATCAATCTCAGAATAAACATTATCATGTTATATGATTAATCACAATAGGCTTGTAATTTTGATAAGCAAAAAAGCAAAATTTACCCATAACCTTGACCTTAGTGGTCTGACATTCGTTCAATTTGCTATACTTTTAACAGTCTAAAAATGTTTTAGGCATACCAGGTGCCATTACTGGATGATCACACCAGTGTGTGCTTGTGTGAAAAACGAAAAAGTGAATATAACAAACCGTGATCAATCTCATACATGTAACTCCTACAAGGAATACAAAATCAAGAGTTGGGCAAACACGGACCTCTGGATATACCAGAGGTGGGATCGGGTGACAAGGAGAAGTAAGTATTCCATGTCGATCGGTCATACCCGCCGTGAACCCTATATTTTGTAATCCGTAGTCAAAATCAGTGTGTAAAGAACGGCCTAATAATTGGTTTGGAACAGGTCACACTGCATTTGACCCAATGACAGGTTGTATTGGAAACTTAGATCCTTGTAAAGACCATACAATTTGTAAAATGCTGACATTCAACTAGACTGCTGATACTCCTACAGCATCAACGTGTTTGTCATTAGCTTGCCTCGATTCAAAAACTTATCATACACACAAGCTCTTTCATATCCAATCAGATGAGAGACATAAACACCATATGCAGGTGATAATGGAATATTGCTGCATAAATAAGTGGAGTTGACGATGGAGAAGCTTAAATCATCCCGTTGAGTTATTAGTTTGTCGTTCTCATCTATGTTCAATAAAACAATCGATTTTCGATTGACCTATGTCACATACTAGTTGTTTAGCATTCATTAACCAGCAATTTATCGAGGGTAATATTTAATACATAGTACATCGTTTCCATTAGGAACAATGATTAAAAATAAAAAGTTAAAATTAACAAAAAATGAGGAGATAACATTTTCTTCTATAAAGCCCGACTTGCCCACTACAATCTATTATCATGGCAGTGGAATGAAGATATCAAGTTTGGGTATGTTTCCCTTCTGTATTTGAGAGTCACTTACCTGTCACGGAAATTGGATTGAAATCAACCACCTTAGTCGGAAAAGTGTTGTTCATAATCACAGAGCAATACACTTTATAATCGTTGTTCCAGGAGCAGATTTTGGTTGTTGGTTCCGTTAGATTCAGAGTCACCATCACATCCACTGTATCACCATTCATGCGGATACTAGCATTAAATCTGTCCAGGGACGATGGGGTTTCAAAAGATTGGTTGTAATCTAATTTCCCGATGACGTGCGACACCCCGCCCGAATCGACTGATACGTTGATTTGAAGCCATTCTCCGTGCGGAGTGACTATGCACGCTTTTGATGTCGTGAGTTCTCCAACAGTAGCAACTATATTGGAAACATGGACATCTGAAATTGATTTAATTCAATTCGATTTAATTCAATTTCAAAGCTTTAATGATTGTTTTATTCATTGGAATTTGCAAAGAGCGATGATGACTGTTTTCTGTCCCTTTCTTAAGTTACTATTCGAGATAGAATTACATGTATTATAATTCCTATATGAAACTTAGGGATGCCACCTTGTTTCATCACAGTAAACATTCGTTCGTATTCTGTTGTCACTAGTCAGTAATGATGCCACGAAAATGAAGTAAACATAGAGTGAATTCGTGATTAGAAAACGTTTACATTTCAAAATTAAGGATATCTCCCTCATGCATAGCTCTGATCCTTGGACGAATTTGGCTCCAGTTTTTTGGGGGTTTTTTTTGGCACTCTAGTTATCCTTTTAGCTCTTACAAGTTTTTTGTCATTTAGAATTTCCGAAATTTCGGCTTGAGCATCACTGAAGAGACATTATTTGTCGAAATGCGCATCTGGTGCATCAAAATTGGTACCGTATAAGTTTCACATTATGAGCCTTGGGTGGAGGCCTCAGCTGGTGGACTGTTAGTCCCCGAGGGTCTCTAAAGCCCAGTAGCTAAGTACTTCGTTACTAGCTTGAAAATACGGATGTATAATATTTAATTGCAGTGTTAAAATTTAGAAATTCATTTCACAATTAAGGATATCTCCCTCATGCATAGCTCTGATCCTTGGACGTATTTGGCTCCAGTTTGGGGGGGGGGGGGTTGCACTCTAGTTTTCCTTTTAGCTCTTACAAGTTTTTTGTCATTTCGAATTTCAAAAGTTCGGCTTGAGCATCACTGAAGAGACATTATTTGTCGAAATGCGCATCTGGTGCATCAAAATTGGTACCGTATAAGTTTTACATTACTAACATAATGTGTAAATTCATGATATGTATGAAATATCTGACAACAGTATCTAATCGTTTATTTTCCTGCTGCAAAATTTTTTTTAAAAAATTGAACATTTTTTGCATTTGTAAGTAAATGTTATTTTTTTCATTTCCTGACGTTAAATAGAAAATGCATTCACAAACAATGTTATCGTCACCGAAATACATGTATTTTCGACTGTCATCTATTTACGTATATTCCATTAAGTTAATCAGACGTTTGAATCATTTTAATTTTCTGATATTTTATGGGGCCGGATATTAAAAAGGTTCTCAATATATATGTAGTTATACACTCCTTTGTTACTTCATGGGTGATGTGTCCACAGTATGATGACCCGACGTATATCTCCTGAATACTTTACCTGCTGTATAGTTCACTGGTTTAGCTGTTGTTGTGGTTGCTGGTGCTGTTGTCGATGTGGAACTGTCGGTTGTGGATACTGTTGCTGGTTCTGTAGTCGATGTGGAACTGTCGGTTGTGGTTACTGGTGCTGTAGTCGATGTGGAACTGTCGGTTGTGGATACTGTTGCTGTTGCTGTAGTCGATGTGGAACTGTCGGTTGTGGTTACTGGTGCTGTAGTCGATGTGGAACTGTCGGTTGTGGATACTGTTGCTGGTGCTGTAGTCGATGTGGAACTGTCGGTTGTGGTTTCTGTTACTGATGCTGTAGTCGATGTGGAACTGTCGGTTGTCGTTTCTGTTGCTGGTGCTGTAGTCGATGTGGAACTGTCGGTTGTGGTTTCTGGTGATGTAGTCGATGTAGAACTGTCGGTTGTGGATACTATTACTAGTGATGTAGTCGATGTGGAACTGTCGGTTGTGGATACTATTACTGATGCTGTAGTCGATGTGGAACTGTCGGTTGTGGATACTATTACTAGTGATGTAGTCGATGTGGTACTGTCGGTTGTCGTTTCTGATACTGGTGTTGTAATTGTAGCTGACGATGACACATTCAGCGTCTTTTCAGCTGTCTTAGTCTTATTCAGTACAGTGTTTCTTACAACACAGCGGACTATGACGCCGGTTTGATTGGAAGTCAGCGGCGGAAGAAAGTGACCACCAACCCAGTTGAAATCAATGGAACAGTCGGAGTTAGTTCCAGTCCCAAAGTCTCCACCGGAATTGTTGTAAAAAATGTTGGAATCTTTGATTAATTGAACATCAAAGTAACTATAATTTGGATCCCCTTTCGTTGTACAATTGAAGGTCATCTGATCACCTTCATTGTAATGTACCTTAGAGTCGATGCTTACTTCTGCCATAGGAGCTGGAAGTACAAACAATTCTGAATATTGTCAGTTGTGTTTTATGTATCATGTAAAGCTAAAATAGAGTCCTCTCATCCGCAATGGAATCAATATCAGAATAAACATTAAAATGTTATGTGATTGATCACAATATGCTTGTAATTTTGACAAGCAAAAATTACCCATAACCTTGACCTTAGTGGTATGACATTCATTCATTTGCTATACCTTTAACATTCTAAAAATGTTTTAGGCATACCAGATGCCAATACTGGATGATCACACCAGTGTGTGCTTGTGTGAAAAACGAAAAAGTGAATATAACAAACCGTGATCAATCTCATACATGTAACTCCTACAAGGAATACAAAATTAAGAGTTGGGCAAACACGGGCCTCTGGATATACCAGAGGTGGAATCAGGTGCCAAGGAGAAGTAAGCATCCCATGTCCACCGGCCTTACCCGCCGGGAACCCTATATTTTGTAATCCGTATTCAAATCAGTGTGTAAAGAACGGTCTAATAATTGGTTTGGAACACCTCACACAGCATTTGACCCAATGACAGGTTGTATTGGCAAATACAATTTGTGAAATGCTGACTTTAAACTAGACTGCTGACAATCCTACAGCATCAACTTGTTTGTCAGTAGCTTGCCTCGATTTAAAAACTTATCATACACACAACAAGCTCTTGCGTATCGAATCAGTTGAGATACATAAACAATGATAATGGAATATTGCTACATAGAAATGTGGTGTTGACAATCATGGAGAAGCTTAAATCATCCCGTTGAGTTATTAGTTTGCCGTTATCATCTATGTTCAATAAGATAATCGAGTTTCGATTAACCTATGCCACATACGTCAAATATGTTTGCGCCATATCCAATTATTTAGTATTCATTGACCAGCAGTTTATCGATGCTAATATTTAATACATAGTACATCGTTTCTATTAGGAACAATGATAAAAAAAAAAAAACAGTTAAAATTAACAAAAAATAAGGGGATAACATTTTCTTCTATAAAGCCCGTCTTACCCACTACAATCTATTATCATGGCAGTGGAATGAAGATATCAAGTTTGGGTATGTTCCCCTTCTGTATTTGAGAGTCACTTACCTGTCACGGAAATTGGATTGAACTCAACCACCTTAGTCGGAAAAGTGTCGTTCATAATCACAGAGCAATACACTTTATAACTGTTGTCCCAGGAGCAGATTTTGGTTGTTGGTTCCGTTAGATTCAGAGTCACCATCACATCCACTGTATCACCATTCATGCGGATACTAGCATTAAATCTGTCCAGGGACGATGGGGTTTCAAAAGATTGGTTGTAATCTAATTTCCCGATGACGTGCGACACCCCGCCCGAATCGACTGATACGTTGATTTGAAGCCATTCTCCGTGCGGAGTGACTATGCACGCTTTTGATGTCGTGAGTTCTCCAACAGTAGCAACTATACTGGAAACATGGACATCTGAAATTGATTTAATTCAATTCAATTTAATTCAATTTCAAAGCTTTAATGATTGTTTTATTCATTGGAATTTGCAAAGAGCGATGGTGACTGTTTTCTGTCCCTTTATTAAGTTACTACTCGAGATAGAATTACATGTATTATAATTCCTATATGAAACTTAGGGATGCCACCTTGTTTCATCACAGTAAACATTCGTTCGTATTCTGTTGTCACTAGTCAGTAATGATGCCACGAAAATGAAGTAATCATAGAGTGAATTCGTGATTAAAAAACGTTTACTAACATAATGTGTAAATTCGTGATATGTATGAAATATCTGACAATGGTATCTAATCAGTTATTTACCAGATGGGAAAATACGAAAATTTTGAACATTTGTTGCATTTTCGAGTAAATGGTTTTTTTTTTTTTTTTTTTTTCTTTTCAATTCCTGACTTTATATAGAAAATGCATTCACAAACAATGTTATCGTCTCCGAAATACATGTATTTTCGACAGTCATCTATTTACATATATTCCATTAAATTTATCAAACGTTTCAATCATTTTCATTTTCTGATATTTTATGGGGCCAGATATTAAAAAGGTTCTCAATATACATGTAGTTCTACTCTTCTTTGTTACTTCATGGGTAATGTATCCACAGTATGATGACCTGACGTATATCTCCTGAATACCTTACCTGCTGTATATTTCACTGGTTCAGCTGTTGCTGTGGTTTCTGGTGCTGTTGTCGACGTGGAACTGTCGGTTGTGGATACTGTTACTGGTGATGTCGTCGATGTGGAACTGTCGGTTGTGGTTTCTGTTACTAGTGCTGTAGTCGATGTGGAACTGTCGGTTGTGGATACTGTTACTGGTGATGTCGTCGATGTGGAATTGTCGGATGTGGATACTGTTGCTGGTGCTGTAGTCGATGTGGAACTGTCGGTTGTGGATACTGTTACTGGTGATGTCGTCGATGTGGAACTGTCGGTTGTGGATACTGTTACTGGTGATGTCGATGTGGAACTCTCGGTTGTGGATACTGTTACTGGTGCTGTAGTCGATGTGGAACTGTCGGTTGTGGTTTCTGTTGCTCGTGCTGTAGTCGATGTGGAACTGTCGGTTGTGGTTTCTGTTGCTGGTGCTGTAGTCGATGTGGAACTGTCTGTTGTGGTTACTGTTACTGGTGCTGTAGTTGATGTGGTACTGTCGGGTGTGGTTTCTGTGGAACTGTCGGTTGTGGTTACTGTTACTGGTGCTGTAGTCGATGTGGTACTGTCGGGTGTGGTTTCTGTGGAACTGTCGGTTGTGGTTTCTGTTGCTGGTGCTGTAGTCGATGTGGAACTGTCGGGTGTGGTTTCTGTTGCTGGTGCAGTAGTCGATGTGGAACTGTCGGTTGTGGTTACTGTTACTGGTGCTGTAGTCGATGTGGTACTGTCGGGTGTGGTTTCTGTGGAACTGTCGGTTGTGGTTTCTGTTGCTGGTGCTGTAGTCGATGTGGAACTGCCGGTTGTGGTTTCTGTTGCTGGTGCAGTAGTCGATGTGGAACTGTCGGTTGTGGTTACTGTTACTGGTGCTGTAGTCAATGTGGTACTGTCGGGTGTGGTTTCTGTGGAACTGTCGGTTGTGGTTTCTGTTGCTGGTGCTGTAGTCGATGTGGAACTGTCGGTTGTGGTTTCTGTTGCTGGTGCTGTAGTCGATGTGGTACTGTCGGATGTGGTTCCTGTGGAACTGTCGGTTGTGGTTTCTGTTGCTGGTGCTGTAGTTGATGTTGTTGTTGAACTAGTTGTTATGGGATCTATTACATAAGTCTCAACATTTACCGTGATAGTCAAACTCGTTGTTATGACCTTAAAATTAGACAACTGTGTATGACTGGAATTTATTGGTGTTAGGGAGCTGTTGATATCTTTTTGGACCGTTTCCTCGATGATTATAGTAGTAGTGAACTCGTAGTACACCTTGTATTGAACCACTATGCTTCCGTTCCTGTGAAAATGATTGAAAATGATTGTAACTAGGTCTCATAGTCCGGTGTCCAGTGATATTATCTAATTATATTATTTGATATATACAATTTTGAATTAGAGTCACTCCATCCTCTAGATAGTGGCGTCTCACTATTATGGGTTCAAAGTAGTTTATTTGATAAATAATCAAAGACAATATATGTATTTGCCACATTTTTATAAGATGTCAGGCATTCATAAACAAAAGTATATGTCAATATCAATAAGTGCATATTTACGTTAAACAGCATCATAAAAGTGCATAGAAACTAATAAAAATGATAAAATTTTAATTTCAACAATTTTAAAAAAAAAACTGCATTTTATAAATATATATAAATTAATGGTGGATATCGGAGAAATCATTGTAAAATAGACCTACAACAGAGAAAATCCCGGTCTGGGAATTTGCCCTTGGCATCTTTAATCAGAATGTGTAGACTTTTTCAGCATCATAGTTTACCCTTTTTTAATGTACCCAGTGAGTAAAGAATTTACAAAAATATGTTTCTTCCATGCACACATTTAATCTGCAAACGCCTATGACGTTACATAATGGCGGAGTTACCTTAAGCTAATATTCCACCAATTCATGCCATATAACCTAGACGAGAGCAGTTTATGCCGTATTATACCTTATCAAAACAAATTCTGATGCTGTGTTATTCAAACTGAGATCATAAAACTGAAACCTGCTCACTTTTGATCTCAGTTTTACAGGTTTTTTTAATATAGCCATCTTATAAACGTGGAAACTAAATTCAATGAGAGCTCTTTCAATCATACAAGTACGGATCCTGAATTTGTTATGAAGTAACACCGTTATCACAACGCATTGAAAATCTGTATCATGACGTCATCCGCAGCCGACCCCATAGCAAACCAATTCATGAAATACATGTACAAACCGTTTTATAAACATACTCACCTGAAATTAGTCACGTCACAATGTTGGTATTTATCTCCGTATTCTGAAGAGTTTTTCTGCAGCGCATCTTTAATCTTTAAATAGATAAAAAGTTATGTTTTTACTACTGGATTCAAACAGTACCATAGTATTCAAAATTCAGAGAGGATATACGTGTATATTCTAAGATAAGCCGAACCCAATGCAGCATATGACCCGAATGTTGTCAAACCAGTATAACTATATAAGATGGAAAAAAATCATTCAAAAGATAAAAACAAGATACTCATGGGTCATATCTCTCACCTGAGCAAATACAATGTCAAACCTTCGCTCAATGTTCATGGAAGGGGAAATACTTAAATATCCACTACATCAAAATACTATTGCTAGCAATTAACATATACACTTTTGTGGTTCTTGAAAAGATTTCATGCAAAACCTTTAATCCCTTTTGTAGTCCCGTGTAAACATCAGGAACAATGTTGACGACCAACCTTACGCTGTCACTATATAAATATATATAAATACCCTAGCAGTTCTTCAGAGGAAAAGATACTGTCTATTCACATGTAAATTCAACAGTCATCAATATCATAACTCCTATAAAGAATACAAAAATAATAGTAGGACAAACAAGGGCCCCTGAACATACCAGAGGTGGGATCAGGTGCCTTATATCTTATTACGTTCTTGTTTCCTGGTAGTCATGTTGTGAAAATGCTTGTGATACCTGAGATTGTTTGTTTCTTTATATGTATAGTTTTATATATGTACATGCATATTGTTTTACGTCCTGTTGAGAATGTTTTATTCATATTGCGAAGTCACCAGATGTATTTGAAGTACCACAAATTTAGACCTATGCTTAGCGCTCAATGCCGTAGAAGTGGGGGTTCTTTAACGTGCCAACGCCTGCCGAGACACGGGACCTCTGTTTTTAAGGTCATATCCAAAAGACTTGAGATTCTCACTTCTAAATCCCGAGCGTTTGGTGAAGGAGCAATTAATCACTACCTATAATAATGTCTTAAGTTTGACAGGGCTATATGGCACCTGAAAAGAAATATTTCAAACCAATTCACTATGTATTAATGTGCAAAACCTTCAACCCCAATCATGGCCTCATTAGGACTCAAAAAGTCGACAAACTTTAATCTTCTTTGAATTAGGAAGGTTTAAAAAAAAAATCGGCCTTTCTGGTTAAGTGGGTTTTTCAAACACGTGTATCCCACCCTATGTTTACATGTTCCTGACTCTATCCCTACACGTGCACCCCACCCTAAGTTTACATGTTCCTGACTCTATCCCTACACATGCACACCACCCTATATTTACATGTTACTGACTCTATCCTCACACGTGCACCCCACCCTATATTTACATGTTACTGACTCTATCCTCACACGTGCACCCCACCCTATGTTTACATGTTCCTGACTCTATCCCTACACGTGCACCCCATCCTATATTTACATGTTCCTGACTCTATCCCTACACGTGCACCCCACCCTATGTTTACATGTTACTGACTCTATCCTCACACGTGCACCCCACCCTATGTTTACATGTTCCTGACTCTATCCCTACACGTGCACTCCACCCTATGTTTACATGTTCCTGACTCTATCCTCACACGTGCACCCCACCCTATATTTACATTTTCCTTACTCTATCCCCACACGTGCACTCCATCCTATGTTTACATGTTCCTGACTTTATCCTTACACGTGCACTCCACCCTATATTTACATGTTCCTGACTCTATCCCTACACGTGCACCCCACCCTATGTTTACATGTTCCTGAATCTATCCCTACACGTACACTCCTCCCTATGTTTACATGTTCCTGACTCTATCCTGACACCTGTACCCCACCCTATGTTTACATGTTCCTGACTCTATCCCAACACGTGCACTCCATCCTATGTTTACATTTTCCTGACTCTATCCCTTCGGAAGGAACCTGTCTCTTCAAACTTGAATGCCTTTACTCAATGATGTTTAGGTATGATTGTACTGATTTTTTGTTTAAATTAAAACTCAAACTGTGAAAGGTTTACGGACGACAGACTAACGATAGACAAACATTTTCACAATGATTCCTGTGGGAACCTGGGTTAGAAGAGGTCCTCAGTTCACATTGCTTGTCGTAGAAGGCGACTAAATGGTTCGGACGAGACAGCAAAAACTGAGACCCCGTGTCACAACAGGTGTGGCACGATAAAGATCCCTCCCTGCTCAAAGGTCGTAAGCGCCGAGCATAGGCCTAAATTTGTAGCCCTTCACCAGCAATGGTGACGTTTCCATATGAGTGAAAGATTCTAGTGAGTGACGTTAAACAATATGTAATCAATTTCACAAGATCGGTAATTGTATAGGTAAAAAACTAAAAACGAAAAAGAATTTTTTAAATTTTATACCGATAGATAGATAGATTGATAGAAAGTGTGTGTAAGTGTAAGTCTACGTGTGTGCAAAACCAATATAACATGCTTATCGCATGGCTTCATGGGAACAATCAAACTATCATCCCGAGGTAGGATTAGACCTGGAAAACTGTTGCCCAAGACTGATGATTAGTTCACCTTTCTTCTAAGTCACGAGACAGAGAAAAAAGTGCGACTGAGATCAAAAGTGAGTTTTTATGGCCCCAGAGATTGAAATTAACATTGTTAATATTGATTAAATCATGAAAACACCACAATTGAAAAAAGGAACATTGGGAACTTTATCCTGCCTTGGTTCAAAATCGTGCATTTTCATTGGACAAGAAATATTTGGTGGGGTTCCGAATTAGGATGTCCACCGAGAGACCAAGATGTCCATACCTACTTTTAACGAACAATTTCACAACAGAAATGGTAAATGTGTTTGACAAGCCATAAATCATTTATACAAACAGCGAAAAGATGATACTAAAGGTCAGATAAAGACAAACATTGATCGTTTTTAATACATACTGCGCCACAGAATTCTGTACTCAAATTCTTGAATTCTGGAGAAGACGAATTGGCGAGTTCTTCATAGAATACTTGGTCTAGACTCATTTCACCGAACACTACATCTGTAAAGTAACATAATTTGCTATATGATATAACTTAAATGACTCGTTTTCTTTTCATACAAATATCTTTATACATACCTGTTTATAGACATAAAACAATTTTAAAAGATTTGAACCTGATTTTTGTATTATTGGCAATCCTTTTGGAAATGGATGTACAATTTCTAAATGGAAAGGAAGTCATAAAAAACAAAAAGGAAAACAAGGGATCATCATGCTTTGGAACAGAGTATTAAACTGGACTTTTGTACTTATTTTGTACTTGATTTATTCGCATAAACTTGATTCATTTATTGATGTCAACACGACAGAATTATAGCAACAGAAATCAATCCTTACATTAAAGCAATGTATACTCATATCTTCCAACAATGTAGACATAAAAATGTTTCAGTGTACAGTAAAACACGCTAATAGCGAACTGCAGTGGACAAACAATTTTGATTCATTGTAAACGTAATTCGGTATATTGAATAAGTTTATAACTCTTGAAATCTTAAAATTACAGTAAATGAAAATCACCTCGCTGAATTCATTATAAGAGTGTTTGCTGTACCCGCATTTTTGTAATTTATAATATATAAAATAGTTTTGGTTGGGGTGCACTCAAAATACGTAAAAAAAAATCATCTTATAAAATTTCAGTCTAGGAGTTTGTACATAAATTGCGATATTTTCTCTTGAAATTAAAGATGGAATATGAAAAGGGGTGTCATATTCTTTCAAGTTTCATTACATGTAGTAGGTACATGTACTTTATGCAGTAGTTTTCACATTACATATACATACGATTTCAGCTACATGTAGTTCGACAGAGATATTCTTATACGATTTTCAATGGTTTCTAATGAGTAACATGTAATGGTGCAAAAATATAACCCAAAACATTCCTAAAGATGGCCCTATAACCAAAAAATAGCTTTAGATTAACAGTTCAATTTCAACCAAAGCTCGACGCCCCAAAGCTAAACACATCTAAACTGCGATTCTGAAATTGTCGTTTTAAAATGTGAGTTGAAAGGTCCAATGCTTAGAAAATTGAAAACTTTAGTCAATAAAATGAATAAAGCTTTAAAGGCTTGAATTGAAAACACCGATTGAAAGCAAACTATTGTGTTCTAAACGACATGTAACTCATAGCAAAATTAGCATTTCCTCAGAAATTCATTTCACCTTCACACCTAAAAAGTATTTGCATGGCAGAAGATGAATGCGATGTTTGCTGAGATAAACTACCAATAGACAGACATGTCCCCTTGTACCATAGTTTCATTTCAAAAGGGAAAATAACTCGGAAAAAGAGTCCAAACTTCTGCAAACCGAGGAAATTCTGTGTGATAACTGCTGGCCGGTTTAAACAATTTTTACCGAAACACTACGTTATCACTAAAATAACAATCAATATATCAACATCTAAAGAAGGGCATTGAATATGCAATACAACAATAATTTGCTGTTTGCTTCATGATTATACATGTAGCAATATCATTGGAAATACATCAACGTTTTGCATCCATAACCTGATTTTTTCTCCGCATTCATACAAATACTTACAATATTTTATAGAGGCGTCCTGTTCATCTCCTTTTGAAAATTAAGAAGAAAAGTATCATAAATGTATCCATATGTCAAATGATGAATGGTAAAACTGAATGTTATTTATATATGACGTCATAAAGTTAGTACTTTTTTAGGTTTTTGAATGTTTTGTATACATGTAACAAATACTTATTAGCTGGGCGTCTTCGTCAAGAAGACTGAATTTCAACAGTCTTGATTAAAGTCAGCATTTAGCAAATTCTATGGTCGTCATAACGATCTAGTTTGACAATACTGCTTGTCATTGAGTCAAATGCTGTCTGACGTGTTTCATACCAATTGTTAGACCGTTCTTTACACTCTGATTTTGACTATGGATTACCCCGTTTACCTTGATCACGATATAGGACTCGCGGTGGCCAGATAGGTTTATGCATGTTTCCGTTTCACTTCTGTTATCATCAAAAGTGAAAACCAATCTTGTAACAAGAGACTCATGGGCCACCCCGCTTCCCCGAATCACCTTGGCCCATATCTAAAGAATTTATTGGGACCCCAACCTACTCCGGGGGGGAGGGGGGGGGGGCATAATGTTTACAAACTTGAATCTGTACTATATCTGACAGGAAGCTTTCGTGTAAATGTATACTTCTCTGGCCTAATAGTGCTTCAGAAGAAGATTTCTAAAGACTTTCTTTTTATATATTTGTATGTAAAACTGTGATCCCCTATTGTGGCCCTAACCTACCCCATTGGGTCATGATTTTAACAAACTTGAATTTGCACTATGTCAGGAAGCTTTGGTGTAAATTTGTACTTTTCTGGACCAGTGGAAGCTTTCGTTTAAATGTATACTTTTCTGGCTTAGTAGTTCTTGAGATACAGATTTTCAAAGATTTTCCCATACATTTGTATGTGAAACTGTGATCCCTTATTGTGGCCCCATCCTACCCCGGGGGTCATGATTTTAATAAACCTGAATTTGCACTATATCAAGCAGCTTTCATGTAAATTTAAGCTCTTCTGGTCCAGTGGTTCTGGAGAATATTTTTAATGACCCCACCCTATTTTTGCATATTTTTTTTATTATCTCTCCTTTGAAGGGAACATGACCTTTCATTTGGATAAACTTGAAAGCCAAGTTTTGTTGAAATTGGCACAGTGGCTCTAGATAAGAAATCGATAATGTAAAATGGTTTACAGACAGACTCACTTTAGCTTTCAGCTTAGGTGAGCTAATAACGGTTGATTGACAGGTTTGTTATGGTTTGCAGTTTTATTTTCATAATCATAGAGTAAAGAAGAAGAAAAAACTATTGAAATCCTCTGTTTCCCCAGTGGGCTAGAACTACAGTGTACTAGTATTTTGATATGGGATTATTTTTTAATTGATTCCTACGCATTATTTACTTTCCTGGTGGACTACTTTTGAGACGATAACAGTTCTAATTGAAAACGAAGCATGCGTAGTGCCCTCTGGAGAAGTGGCGACATGTGTACATACTTGTAACATATACATCAGAAATTTGAGCAGTGGGGTGTGAAGAGGAGTTAACATAAAATCACTTTTTTATAACACGACTACATATAGTAAACGGAATCCTCTTCCTACGTGGTGTTTCTAATAATACTTTCCCTTGCCATCAATCATTCATAAATATACATTAGAAAGTCATCGTTTTGACCTTGCATTGAGTAAACCAGATTATCGTTAATACCAAATTCATCAATACTTTGTCGAAATTGCCAGGTATTCTTCATTATTTCATATAGTTTAACATACTGACAAAATTTGTGTGTGTTTTCCATCATCGAAAAAAAAAAAAACTAATCAATACGGTACATATACCTTTAATTTTGTACAAAAAGGTGATAAATCGTTATATTTCTGTCATCATATAACACAAAATGATATGAAGCCAGTAATTAATATAACATTGGAAAAGAGCTTAACAAAACAACACATATTCAAATCTCAATAATGAATTTTACGTTTCTGAGGAGCCAAATTGGCGAAAACAATATCCTTTCTGGTAGATATTAATTAGTACATATGCTATAATTACCCCTTTGTGTCAAAAACCAGGCAAGGACAGCTGAAATGCCTCCGATTAAAAGAACTCCCAAAATGATGCCCACAATGGTTCTTTTGCCCCTTTTCTTATCTCTAAGGTATAATGGCTCCCTGTCGTATTCATTGTCACGAAACTCGCGAGCATTCTGAAGGGGCATTTTGGTGTCATGCTGAAGCGTGGGCTTAAAATACAAATGTTTGAAAATATAACAAGAATACATGATATCTAAAGATAAACTAAGAGTATTTACAGCAATTATCGATTCCTTACTCAGAAACAAAGAGTACTTACAGCAATTATCGATTCCTTACTCCGAAACAAGAGTACTTACAGCAATTATCGATTCCTTACACCGAAACAAAAGTACTTACAGCAATTATCGATTCCTTACTCCAAAACACAATGTTGTATGTCGGATTCAACAGAGATAAAAGTCCGGCCTTCATAAGTACGTGTAAACGTTTGAGCGATTGCTGAAGTCTAGTGGTTATGGCGTTCGTTCGCAACCGGGAGGCCCGTGTTCGAACCTGACGCCTTACCTTGATCAAGCAAACACACTTAATATGGGTAAGTGACAGTCAAGGAACTTTCGGACTTGACCTATCTTGTGTACTAAAACACCAACAACAACAAAAACTCCAACACCTACTACAACTCCAAGCACTACTACAACTCCAACAACTACTACAAATTGAACAACTACTACAACTCCAAGCACTACTACAACTCCAACATCTACTACAAATTCAACAACTACAACTCCAACCACTACTACAGTTTGAATCACTACTACAACTCCAACCACTACTACAACACCAACCACTACTACAACTCCAACCACTACTACAAATCCAACAACTACTGCAACAACTCCAAAAACTAGTATGACATCAACCACTAGTACAACCGCAACACCTACTACAACTACAACCACTGCTACAACACCAACCACTAGTAAAACAGCAACCACTACTGCAACTCCAACAACTACAATTCCAACACCTACTACAACTCTAAGCACTACTGCAACTCCAAGAATTACTACAACACCAACCACTACCACAACACTAATAATTACTACAACTCCAACCACTGCCACAACTCCAACCACTACTACGCAAACTACCACTACTACAACACCAACCACTACTACAACACCATTCACTACTGCAACCCCAACTATTACTGCAGTTCCAAAAACTACTACAACATCAGTCACTAGCACAACTCCAACAACTACGACAAATCCAACAACTATTGTAGCTCCAACAACGACTACAACTCCAACAACTACTGCAACACCAACCACTACTACAACAATAACCTCTACAACTCCAAGTACTACTATAACTTCAACCACTACTACAACTCCTACAACTCCAACACCTACTACAGCATGATCCACTACTACAACACTAACAACTACTACAACAACTACTACAACAACAACTACTACTATTAAACCAATAACTACTACAAAACCAGCAACTACTAGAGCACTAACCACTACTACAACACCAACTACTACTACAATACCAACCACTACTACAACACCAACAACAACAAAAACTCCAACACCTACTACAACTCCAACACCTACTACAACACCAACCACTACTATAACACCAACCACTACTACAACACCAAAAACAACAAAAAACTCCAACACCTACTACAACACCAACCTCTACTACAACACCAACCACTACTATAACACCAACCACTACTACAACACCAACAACAACAAAAACTCCAACACCTACTACAACTCCAAGCACTACTACACCTCCAACAACTACTACAAATCGAACAACTACTACAACTTCAAGCACTATTACAACTCCAACATCTACTACAAATTCAACTACTACAACTCCAACCACTACTACAGCTCGAATCACTACTACAACTCCAACCACTACTACAGCTCCAATGAGTACTACAACTCCAACCACTACTACAAATCCAACAACTCCAAAAACTAGTATGACGTCAACCACTAGTACAGCTGCAACACCTTCTACAAATACAACCACTGCTACAACACCAACCACTAGTAAAACAGCAACCACTACTACAACACCAACATCTACAATTCCAACACCTACTACAACTCTAAGCACTACTGCAACTCCAAGAAGTACTACAACACCAACCACTACCACAACAGTAACAACTTTCACAACTCCAACCACTGCCACAACTCCAACCACTTCTAAGCCAAGCACCACTACAACTCCAATAACTGCTACAAATCCAACCACTACTTGGACTCCGATAAAAATTACAGTTAAAAACAATACTACAACTTTAACCACTACTACAACCCTATAACCATTACTAGAACTCTAAACATTACCACAACTCCTACCACTACTTCAACTCCACCTATTACCATAACGCCTAAGAGTACTACATAACTCACTTCTATAATTGCTATCATTAAATCCAATTAAACTCATCACTACAATTGGCACACTTTCTATAATAAGAAAAGCTTCTTCGATTTCAAATACTACTAAAACGTCCAAGAACTAAAAATAGTATAAAAAATCCAAGCAATTACAGAAATTAAACTACTACTACTACTCCAACCACTACTAAAATTCAAACAACTACTTCAAATCTACACACTTCTACAACTCAACCACTAATGCAGCTAAAAACATTGTTACCACTTCAACACATACCACAACGGCAAAAATACAAAATAAATTAATTATCATTACAGCACCAACCATTAACACAACTCTAACGATTACTACAATTACAACCACTACCACAACTCAACCCAGTACTAGATCTCCAAACATAACTGCAACTCGCATCATTTCTGCAATTACAACTACTCCTACAACTGAAATCATTACTACAACTCCAAACAAAATTACAAGTCTAACCATAACTACAATTCTCAATACTTCTAATACTAGAACCACTGCTATATATCTAAACACTACTACTAATCCCACCATTACAATTGTAAAAATTACGAAATTTCTAAGTAATACTACAACTTTAATTATTAGTAAAACACCACACAAAGCTACAATTACAACATCTTTAAAGATAGCGCAGTATTTCTACAACTCAGATAAATACGACAATTCAAACTACCACTAAAACTTTAAATATTTTTACAACTCCAATCAGTACTACAAATTTCAAACCATAGTTCTGCCCCAACTACCACTACATTCCCCACAAAATACAACACTAAACTTTACAACTCAAACCACTACAACTTCAACCACTTCAACTACAACATCTACTACACCTGCAATCATTAATACAACTCCAATCGCTATTGTAACCCCCACCACTACTACAACTCAAAATAGAATTACAACTTTTATTACAACTCAAATTTTAAATACGTCCACAACTCCTTTCACTAATACATGGACAACTCCAGCCACTACTCTAACTCCATTCACACTTCATTTCCAGCCACTACTAGATCACAAAACACGATTACCACTACTACAACTCCAACATCCACTATTAAAACTCCAATCCGTCATTCAACCCATACCTCTGATACAAATAAAAGTATAAAACAAATATATCGCCTCCTATAATTACAAAAGCTACTACAATTTAAAAACATTACTGCAATGTCAATCCCTTCTACAAATCAAACTACATATACTACTACAACTCAAACCATACCTTCAACCACTCAACATACAGTGCTGCAACTCCAACTAATATGACAACTCCAACTAATATTACAACTCCAACCGTGACTAATTCCAAACACTACTACATTTCAATCCTCTTCCACAACTTCATCCCATAGTCAAACTATAAAACATCAAGTACATACTACACTTAAAACCATTACTACAACTCCAAATATAACTTTAATACTTACCCTAACACCTCCTACCACGCTCACCACTATTACAACTCCCACTGGTACAACAACACCAATAGCTACGAAATCTTCACCCGTTACTTCAGCTCAAACCACGGATACAAACACAAACACTCTTACAATTCTAAATACTGCCACAACCCCTAACCCTAATACAACTAATACCACTGCTACTACGTCAACCACTATTACGACTCCAACGACAATTACAGTTTAAACTATTTCTACAGTTCCAATGATTACTTCAGCTCAAAGCAATGATACAATTTCAAACATTTCTACAATTCCAAACATTACCACAATTAAAATTATTATAACAGTTTCAGCCACTACTAAAGTGCATAGCTCCAACCAGTACCACAACGTCAACCACTACTAAAATTCAAACAATATTATAACTCCAACCATTGCTATAGCGTCAACCATTTCTACCACTCCAACCAACATCACTAGCAACCAAAGCAGAAATGGAATATGATATTGTGCCATGCGTTTCTATTTGTTCAGTATGTCAATATTATCAAAATAATAGAATTATATGCTTTTTTTCATGCAATATAAACTATACACTTGGTGTAAATTATACAATTTTACTCGATTGGATTAAAAATCAAGCTAATTTTTTATTTATCTATTTATTCAATATACGGGCAGGATAATACCCCCTTTCAAACATTTATGATCACGTGGCGTTGCAACCTGTTAGAAAGTAAACAATTATAAATATAAATGTTGGCTGAACAAATTCAGCGATGAAACACGCTCATACGGGAAACGGTATATGAAAAACCACAAACATGTGAAGACTCGTGTTTAGAATAAAATCCTTTTTAATACGATTACATATAGTGAACGAATTCTTCTTCAATGATGTTTCTAATAATACTTTTTATGCGCGCTTGTGCGCATTCACCATATACGTCAATCCTTCATAAATTTACATTAGAAAATCACCTGTTTTAACCTTGTGTTGAAAAGATCAGCACTTTGTTAATAGCAATCAATTTGTCGAAATTGTCAAATATGACCATTTCACGTAGTTTATCTTACTGACAAAATTTTGGTCTGGTCTCCAACATCGAAAAAATGTTTTTTAATACAGTACGTAACTACGTATACCTGTAAAGATAATTACTGGCATTGATGGTCAGCAAGAATAATTACAGTATATAACAAGAATAATTACAGTATATAACATGAATTATTACAGTATATACCAAGAATAATTACAGTATATAACAAGAATAATTGCAGTATATAACAAGAATAATTACAGTACATAATATGAATAATTACAATATACAACAAGAATAATTACAGTACATAGCATGAATAATTACAATATATAACATGAATAATTACAGTATATAACGTGAATAATTACAGTATATAACATGAATAATTAGCAAATACAAGAATAATTGCAGTATATAACATGAATAATTACAGTTTATGACAAGAATAATTACGGTATATAACAAGAATAA
Organism: Ostrea edulis; assembly: GCF_947568905.1. Lineage (NCBI taxonomy): Eukaryota > Metazoa > Mollusca > Bivalvia > Ostreida > Ostreidae > Ostrea > Ostrea edulis. Next base: position 26,082,687 of record NC_079172.1, on the reverse strand, counting down.
TTACAGTATATAACATGAATAATTCAGTATATAACAAGAATAAATACAGTTTATAACAGGAATAAATAGTTTATAACTTGAATAATTACAGTATATAACATGAATAATTACAGTATATAACATGAATAATTACAATTACAGTATATAACATGAATAATTACCGTATATCAAAAGAATAATTACAGTATATAACATAAATAATTACCGTATATCACAAGAATAATTACAGTATATAACATCAATAACTACAGCGTATAACAAGGATAATTACCGTATATAACATGATTAACAACCGTATATAACAAGAATAATTACAGTTTATAACATGAATAATTACCGTATATCACAAGAATAATTACAATATCTAACATGAATAATTACAGTATATAACAAGGATAATTACCGTTTATAGCATGAATAATTACAGTATATAACATTAATAATTACAGTATATAACATGAATAATTAATATATAACATGAATAATTACAGTATATAACATGAATAATTAGCATATAACAAGAATAATTACAGTATATAACATGGAAAATTACCGTATATAACATGAATAATTACAGTATATAACAAGATTAATTACAGTATATAACATTAATAATTACAGTATATAACAAGGATAATTATCGTATATAACATGAATAACTACCGTATATAACATGAGTAATTACAGTCTATAACATGAATAATTACAGTATATAACATGAATAATTACAGTATATAACATGAATAATTACCGTATATAACATGAATAATTACAGTAGATAACAAGATTAATTAGTATATAACAAGAATAATTACCGTATATAACATGAATAATTACAGTATATAACATCAATAATTACAGTATATAACATGAATAATTACAGTATATAACATGAATAATGACAGTATATAACATTAATAATTACAGTATCTAACATGAATAATTACCGTATATAACATGAGTAATTACAGTATATAGCATGAATAATTAATATATAACAAGAATAATTACAGTATATAACATGAATAATTACAGTACATAATATGAATAATTACAATATATAACAAGAATAATTAGTATATAACTAGAATAATTACAGTATATATCATGAAAAACATGAAGATAACTGTCTGATAAATTATTTGTAAAACAAAATTGTGTTCCTGATGAGAGCAATATTTCAGGAATTTGCATGTATCTACAAAATGCCACTCTGCATTGTGAATTGCAACAACAGCAACAACGGTAAAGAAAATAATGATAATATACTACCCAAAATTTGATAAGGATCACTAAGTTATATGTGTGTAATTTACCACTAACATAACAAAAGACATAAATTTGACTCAGAAACGTGTTTACTCAGGTTATGAATGAAAATTCATGAACGGCATGAACTTTTATCAATACGGAATGCTTGAAATCTGATAACAACACCAAAAGGCATTTCATTACAAAAAGTTAACAGCAAACCAGAGAAAGAATTACACAGTTTTTGGGGATAGTCCATCATTACACTTAGTCGATGGAGTGTTAATACCGTGTATGGCCTCCCCTTGCATCAATGACAGCTTGACAACGTCGAGCCATGTTGTCAATAAGCACCCGGATGTTTCCAATGGGAAGTTTGTTCCACTCTTCCACAAGGGCGTTTCCGAGCTCTGCCAAAGTCGTGGGTTGTGCTCTACGGCGTGAAAGGGCAACCTTCAGCATGTTCCATACATGCTCAATCGGGTTCAAGTCCGGCGAGCGCGCTGGCCAGTCCATACGGACAATTGTCTCCTGCTGAAGGTACTGCTCCACCACCCTGGCGCGATGAGGACGGGCATTATCATCCATCAGGATGAACTCAGGGCCAACAGCACCAGCGTAGGGTCTGACGTAAACATCGAGGATCTCATCCCGGTACCTCACCCCGTCATTGTTCCTCTCTCCAGAACATGAAGATCTGTTCTTACATCTCTGCTGATTCCACCCCAGACCATGATGGAACCACCACCATAACGGTCATGTTCAATGATGTTGGCATCATGGAAACGTTCACGTTGTCGTCGCTACACTCGGTGCCTCCTGTCTGTAAAGTCCAAACAATACCTGGACTCATCGGTGAACAGAACTTGAACCCAATCGTTCTGTGTCCAAGTGACATGATCTTCAGCCCAGTCCAATCGCTCCCGCCGGTGTCAAACAGTCAGAGGGACTCGAACTCATGCCCTTCTCGAGTTGAGACCTGCATTGTGAAGCCGATTCCGTATCGTCTGAGTGGACACATTCACCCCCGAGGCGTTCAGGAGGTCGTTACGTAGACTGGTTGCTGTCCAGAAGGGATGGCGTTGTGCCTGAAGAGCCAGAAAATGGTCTTGGCGTTGGGTTGTTGACCTCTGACGACCATCCCCATGTCGGTGTGTTGTTGTACCAAAAGTTTGCTGTCGGTTCCAGGCCCTGTTTACAACGCTCTGGCTGACGTTTAGTGCATTTGCAACGTCACGTTGTGAATAGCCAGCGTCAAGCATTCCAATACATCTGTCCAGTTGTTCTGTCGTCAGGTCACGCCTTACACGGTGAGGGGGCATTGTGTTGATAAACGTAGTGTAAACACTCAAGTGAGTTTGAAATTTTAGAAAGAATCAGACACCGATGCCTGAGTGAAAATCTTGCAATGGTAGCAAAAGCATAAACTGTGATGAGAAACGCATTTCCCATGGCATGAAATGCACGTGCAAGTTTGTTGAAGACGTTTTTGATTTCACTTGGACACAATATTGCCAGTTATGCAGTTATTCATTTTTTAAACAGAAAAATATCTATGATCCTTATCAAATTTTGAGTAGTATACTTTATTCATTGCGGTTAGTGTGAGCACTATTCTTTCCCGGGGCCTTCTTAAACACAACATGTATATACAACATTAACAAGACGTCAAATTACACAACGAATATTGATACACAATTGGTGCAGTAAATACAAAACTACTGATTTTCAAATATAAGTGCAGGTGCTGATGATAATTTTTCTGTCACTTTTCAAAACGGGTAAAGACCGTGAACATCTTATGTGTAGTGGTAATTACAACCCCACAAATGAAGTCTGGGGATAGTGAAATCACCTGACCGTCGTCCTTATGTATACATCATTTTTCCGGAGTATATTTTGAAGGGACTGACTCACGATTTTACCCAAAATTTTGTTTTTCACTTTTAATGATCAAAATCTACTGTCTAATGTGTTTGAAAGATTTTACATGAAAATTAAGGCTATACATCATCACAGAAGCTCAATTTAGAGAGTTTATTATTTGTTTTGTAAACAAAGATTCCGGTATGCTATTGTTTACGAAATTTTCAAAAGAAATGGATATCGATCTAAGTATTAATACAATTTATTTTCCTTACAAAATAAATCATATTATTATAAGCAATGAAAAACTCAATCGCTCTTGAACCCAATAAAACTCATGGAAAATTACTCTATGTTTGAGCATTGTGTCGTCATACTTTGACTTTCATTACGTCACGTTTCGTACAACGGTTGTAAACATACTTCACAAATCAGCTGGGCGTAAAGACTGTTTATTAGAAACTCGATTTGAATTTTGAAGTTTAAATAAAATAAACCCAGCTTTATTGGTAAAATGCAGCCCCGGCAATCTTCTCATTCTGCTGAACCTCGGCCTTTGAAGGAAAAAAGGAAATTTACAGGGAAATCACGTATGCCAGGAAAAAAGCTGAAAGTTCAATCTACACCGACCGCTGTAGCCAATGCAGGTGTAAGCATCAAGGAAGTGGCCTCATCAGTATCTGAATTAATTTTACCCGAGTTAAAGCAGGCGATCCAAACCATTATTACTCAGAGACAAGACAGCGTCCTTTCATCCTCAAGGAACGAACCAGAAACATCAGAAAAATCTGGACCTTCAAGCAGCGTATCGACCGCAAATCCCGATGTAGAACAACGGATAGATGTTTTAATCAATCCAAAACAGCCTGTTCCAAATGAAGGTACTAGTATAGTTCCTTTAAGCGTGGAATCAAACAATTTAGAGCCATGTTTAGAAATAAAAAATGCAATTTTAAGCGTGGACGATGAATTAGGTGCGCACGTACCTCAAGTTACAAAACAGAATATCTTTAAAGGTGAATTTATTGAATTGTACAGTTTACTAGATAGGCATCTAGTCAACGATCAAGAAAACAAAATTGTCTGAAGTAATGGTCAGTTATCTGTCAAACCAGTTAGTCAAAACAAAATACTCGACATTCAAGCATGGTTAGATGCATTTTTTATTTTCATGAGCATATACTTAGTTGCTCATTCTGATCAATCCCAGCAAATGCTTAAATATATGGCAAATGTAAAAGCCGCAGCTGGTCGGTCAACGGGATTTGGTTGGAGGGAATATGACAGACAATTTCGTCTTAAGAAGGCAAGAAATGTTTGTATTCCCTGGAACAAAATCGACCAAGAGTTGTGGCTATTGTACGTAAATTCTTCAAATGTACCTAGACAACAGACATCCCAACAAAAGGGATGTTTTGATTTCAATAACAAAGGTTTTTGTGTTCGTCCTTACTGTCAATATAGTCATATTTGTTTGAAGTGTTCTGGTAAGCACCCTGCTACAAAATGTCAAGTAACAAATCAAAATTCAAACAGATCTATTGTGTCTAATAACCAGGACAAGTCCTCTCCTAGCCTTTTTCGTCGCTCATGGAAAAAACCACAGTCAGCAAACTTTCAGAAATACTGGAACAACACCAATTAATGTACATACATGTAATATGGAGACTTACCTTTCTATTTATCATAAAACTTCAGACGCTAATGAATTAAGGGAAGGCTTTACATATGGCTTTAAAATAAAATATTTAGGCTCTCGTTTTGCATCAACATGTACCAATTTAATATCAACTTGGCAACATCCAGTGGAAGTTAAGCAAAAAATAGACAAGGAAGTCGCTTTAGGTCGAGTTGCAGGTCCTTTTGATCAACTTCCCCTACAAAATTTTAGAATATCACCTATAGGTATTGTGGTTAAAAAAGATGGGGGTTGGCGTTTAATACATCATTTATCATTTCCAGAAGAAAATAGTGTAAACGATTTTATCGATACGGAATATTGTACGGTTCATTACACACCGTTTGACGAGGTATTAGAAATGATTGCAGCATTAGGTAAAAACTCCCTTCTTGCAAAAATGGATGTCAAATCAGCATTTCGTTTATTACCAATACATCCCTCTGATCATGAGTTATTAGGTTTTAAATTTGATAACAAGTTTTATTACGATATGTGCTTACCTATGGGCTGTTCTGCAAGTTGTGCCCTTTGGGAAAAATTTGCCCATTTTTTACAGTGTGTAACAATCACAAAAACAGGCCTAAAAACAATAAACCATTACTTAGATGATTTTATTTTCGCTGCTAAAGAATTCGAGGGCTGTAAATTAATAATGTCAAACTTTCAGAATACTTGTCGTGAATTTGGAATTTCGCTGGCGGAGGAAAAAACCGTTGGTCCTAAAAGTTCATTGGTTTATCTTGGTATAGAAATAGACACAGGGAAAATGGTTATAAGTATAACAGAGGAAAAAACCCATTGCACTTAAGGAATTTATTGAAACAATTTTGGCTAAATCCAAAATAACATTAAAAGATCTACAGTCCTTAGTTGGTTCCTTGAATTTTTGCGCCAAAGCCATTCCCTCAGCCCATGCCTTTAATCGCCGTTTCTGCGATGCCATGTGTGGTATTAGACATTCGTCTCATTTTATAAGGGTCAATGCTGGTATGAAGAGCGACCTACGGGTTTGGTTAAATTTCCTCGAGCAATTCAACGATAGTTTCAATTTTTTGGAAGTTAATTGGTTTTCAAATTTTGAACTTCATTTATATACAGATAGTGCGGGTAATGCTCATCTTGGCTGTGGCGTTTATTTACAAGGCCATTGGGCATATTTTCAGTGGCCTACACAATGGCAGGATTCAGATATAATATTTGATATTACTTTCTTAGAATTAGTTCCAATAGTTTTGGCAGTTCTGTTATTCAAAAACCATTTCCAAAATAAGATAATGTTTCATACCGACAACATTGCTTTAGTATCGATTCTGAATAAAAAGACATCAAAATCTAAAAGAGTTATGGAATTAGTGCGCCCTCTAGTGCTCCATTCAATGGTTAATAATATGTATTTTAAAGCAAAGCATATTTGTGGTTGCAATAATTCAATCGCTGATTCTATTTCTCGAAAACAGTGGGAAAGATTCCGGTCTCTTGCACCAGAAGCGGACCAAAATCCTATACCGATCCCAGAAGATTTCACGAAGATGATATTAGAGCTGAAATAGAGCATTTAACACTTGAATCTATTGCCCCAAACACAAAACTACTGTATTCCAATAGTTTAAAGTTATTTTCTAGTTTCAGGAAGGACTACGGTTTAGAGGAAATTTGGGGACCTCCCCTCTGTAGCAATATTCCATTATCACCTGCATATGGTGTTTATATATCTCAACTAATTCGATATGCAAGAGCTTGTTCTGGGTATAGTCAGTTTTTAAATCGAGGTAATCTACTGACAAACAAGTTGATGGTACAGGGATTTCAACAGTCTCGATTGAAGTCAACATTTCGCAAATTCTATGGTCGTTATAACGATCTCGTTCGTCAATACGACCTCGCATTGGGTCAAATGCTGTCTGACGTGTTTCATACCGATTGTTAAGCCGTTCTTGGCAGACTGATTTTGACTGCGGATAACTCCGTTTACCTGATCAGGATATGGGGCTCACGGCGGGTGTGACCGGTCAACAGGGGATGCTTACTCCTCCTAGGCACCTGATCCCACCTCTGGTGTGTCCAGGGGTCCGTGTTTGCCCAACTATCTATTTTGTATTGCTTGTAGGAGTTATGAGATTGATCACTGTTCGTTATCTTCACCTTGCATATTCATTGCTCACTTATCACTTCGCAATTTAGCGTACAGCACTATATCATCTTATTTAGCTGGTATAAGTTTTAAGTGCAAACTGATAGGCACCACCGACTATACACAATGTTTCATGATTAGAAAACTACTAGAGGGTATAAAACGTTCCCGCAAAACAATTGACCGTCGTTTGCCTATTACTGAAAATATTTTGAAAAACCTCATGTCAAGTTCAAGTTTAGTGTGTTCCTCTAATTTTGAAACATATTTATTTTGCTCGGCCTTTTCCTTAGCATATCATGCCTTTTTGAGAGTCGGTGAATTTACATGCAGTAATACACGCGACATTCGCCATGTTATTGGCATTAACCACATACAAATTTTATTTGACCAGTCACTGAATAAGAAATTATTAAAGATAACAGTTCCATATTCCAAAACTGACCAATCAGGAAAAGGATCGTTAATTCAGTTGAACGAGTCAGATATTACAGTTATTTGCCCTCTTTTTCATTTACAAAGATATTTGTCTGTCAGACCAAAAATTAATGGTCAGCTTTTTGTTCATGTAGACGACAGTCCACTTACCCGTTATCAATTTACATCAGTCCTTAATAAAGCAATAAATAATTTAGGTCTTTCAAATTCACGTTACACTTCCCACTCTTTCCGAATTGGAGCTGCATCGGACAGTTTTTCAAAAGGGCATTCTGAATCCGAAATAATGAAAAAAGGTAGATGGATTTCAAATGCTTATAAAACTTATATTAGGACTTAGTAGAATATATTTTATCACATAGGTCAAGAAAAAAGTATATGGATAGTTGGTTCATCCATTATCAAGCGGGCATTCCAACGAGCTAGCCTCTCAACTGAAAAATCACATCTGGGACTTAGACGTCTAAATTATCACATCCTTTGGCAGGGCAAGGGTGGTCCAACTTGGAAAAAATTGTTCCCTCGCATTCAGTTACTAAGGAGGTATGAATCATTGCCTGAAATTTTAATAATTCACTCTGGGGGTAATGATATTGGTAATGTGCCTTTACTCGAACTTCGATTGAGGATGAAAGAAACATTTCAAAGGATTCGGTCTGAGCTTCCAAACACCCTCCTTGGTTGGTCTCATATTCTTCCAAGATTTTCATGGCGTTACAGCAAAAATGTTAAGTCTCAAAAGATTGCAGTCAAAAGAATTAACAGTTTTATGAGCAAATTGTTCGTTGTGAACAATGGTTTCTATATCAGCTATCCCGAGATATCTTGGGATTCTAGCGGATTGTTTGTTAACGATGGAGTTCATCTATCTGAACTTGGGAGTCTTTGTTTACATAACACATATTTAAGGCTAAAATATTGCTTTCATCCTTGTATGCAGAAGGTCAAAAATTTGGCTGTCAACATTAAACGAGTTATATTTCTGATGTTTAACATAAAAAATGAAAAATATTTTTATCAAAAATCGTGAACCAGTCCCTGAGGAACTGATTTGATTAAAGCTTTATGTAAATCTTATGAAAGGTGAAGATAACAAACAGTGCTAGAAGTTGTGCACCTGCTATTTTGACTGATATGTTTTGAACATTCAAAGACGTTAGGTACTATTTTTTCATTTTGAGGGGGTGTTGTCATTGTCCATAGTACATGTATATCTTAAAAATCATTTAACATATTTGATTCAATCTTTGAGTATATATTATGTATATATAAGGAAGTTATTCATTTTACAGGTGCTTTACTGACTTGTCTGTCTGCCAATCTGTCCGTGTTTTAATCTTGCGTAATGTAAACAAGTTAAAGTTGATACAATTAAAATTAACTGTATACCAAGAGTTTTTTCCGGACTCCATACTTTCGATTGTTATATTCATACCAGTTTTGTTCAGGTTCTGATACCCTAATTTAGCATTTCTTTTATGAGTACCCAATAACAAACATTTTGGGTTTTTTCTTCACTAAAGGTATTCAATGTATAACAACCATATTTCATATCGAGTACATGGATGGTGGGACTTTTGTAATCATGGTATCATTTTGAAGGGTTCATCAAATAAAGATAATCCACCGTAGGAAGTTTGGAAATTTTATTTACTGCTTAATTTATTTCAACTAGCAATTAACATTGAAGTCTATGGGAAGCATGTTTAAATTAATTTATTTTTCAAAGCAATATTGTCCGTCTTCTGAAACAAACGTACTAATTTTTGGCCGGTTACAACACCCGACACCGGTAATAAACTTAATCTTTACTAGCCATGGGTTTTGGGTCAACTGTGCCTTTGTGGACGAATATTCTTGGCTAGCGAAGATTGGGGGGGCGGGGGGTGCCTACATAGTCCGCTTGCATAAACATGTATTATGGTGGTAAATAGAATAATTATATAGTAAATCAAATGAAGTTATATTATAGCTTTTGAACTTATTATACCCCCCGAACGAAGTTCAGGGTGGTATATAGGAATCACTCTGTCTGTCTGTCTGTCCGTCCGTCCGTCTGTCTGTGCAGATTCGTGTCCGGACCGAAACTTTTTTATTCTTTGACTTAGGCATACCATATTTGGCACACAGGTGGATCACCATGAGACGATGTGTCGAGTACCTTCATGACCTCTATATGACCTTGACCTCAAGGTCAAAATTAAAGGGTTTTTTTTTTTTTAAAACGGATTCATGTCCGGGCCATAACGTCTTTGTTCTTTGACATAGGCATACCATATTTGACACATTAGTGTATCACCATGATACAATGTGTCATGTACCTTCATGACCTCTATATGACCTTGGCCTCAAGGTCAAAATTAAAGGTTTTTACAATGGATTCGTGTCGGGGCCATGACTTCTTTGTTCTTTGACATAGGCATACCATATTTGACACATGAGTGTATCACCATGAGACGATGTGTTATGTACCTTCATGACCTCTATATGACCTTGAACTCAAGGTCAAAATTAAAGGTTTTTACAATGGATTCGTGTCAGGGCCATGACTTCTTCGTTCTTTGACATAGGCATACCATATTTGACACATGACTGTATCACCATGAGACGATGTGTCGGGTACCTTCATGACCTCTACATGACCTTGAACTTTGACCTCAAAGTCAAAAGTGACTATAGGGTTTTGACATAGTCATACCATAAGACATGGGTGTATCACCATGAGACTATGTGTCATGTACATTCATAACCTCTTTATGACCTTGACCTTTGATATCAAGGTCAAAATTATAGGTTTATGCCATGGATTTGTGTTCGGACTATATCTTCCTTTTCTTCTACAAAGGCATACCATATTTTTACACTCAGGAAAGAGGTAATTTATACCTATTAACAACACCCTTTGGGAGATTGGGGTAAGCGGGGGGTATTCTTAATGAGCAGTGCTCACAGTACCTCTTGTTTTATTTTTGATTGAGAGGGAGATCGATAGCTACATGTACATGTAGGCTAGACACGTAACATCGTTTTAGAAGGGGGGGGGGGGGCAGTCCTAACCTTGATCAGACGAAACATTCAACATGTAAAGAAAGAAAAATGGGGAAATAAAATATATCAAAATGAAATGGAATGGGTAAATAATCAGAAAGAAATACAAATAACAACAATACCATGGTATTGTTAATAAATCTGTCTACAAGATCAGGAAATATAAATAGAAGTAAGTAAAATGCAAATCGTCAAATCATTTTTGTCTATAGCGGATACCGGTAACTAGAAAGAGTAACATCACAATTTCTTCACAGAGGTGGGAGAGGACTACCAATACCCTACCACAAAAATTTCAGTCCCCTGGGTAGGGGTCTTCGGTGATTCCGAACCCGATGTTTATTCACTAAGTGTAATGCGTTGTGCATAAAACTTGGAGGGGCAGATCTCCGTAACTAGAGAGAGTAACATCACCATTTCTTCACAGTGGTGGGAGAGGACCACTGATACCCTACCACAAAAAATTCAGTTCCAGGGGTAGGGGTCTTCGATAATTCCGAACCCGATGTTTATTCACTAAGTGTAATGCGTCATTTAAAAATATCGGAAGGGCGGATCTCCATAACTAGAATGAGTAACATCAACATTTCTTCACAGTGGTGGGAGAGGACCACTAACACCCTACCACAAAAATTTTCAGTCCCCCGGGTAGGGGTCTTCGATGATTCCGAACCCGATGTTTATTCACTAAGTGTAATGCGTTATGCATAAAAATTGGAGGAGTGGATCTCCGTAACTAGAGAGAGTAACATCACCATTTCTTCACAGTGGTGGGAGAAGACCACTAATACCCTACTACAAAAATCTCAGTCCCTGGGGTAGGGGTCTTCGATGATTCCGAACCCGATGTTTATTCACTAAGTGTAATGCGTTATGCATAAAACTTGGAGGAGCGGATCTCCGTAACTAGAGAGAGTAGCATCACCATTTCTTCACAGTGGTGGAACAGGACCACTAATATTCTACCATAAAAAGTTCAGTCCCCGGAATAGGGGTCTTCGATGATTCCGAACCCGATGTTTATTCACTAAGTGTAATGCGTTATGCATAAAACTTGGAGGGGCGGATCTCCGTAACTAAAAAGAGTAACATCACCATTTTTTCACAGTGGTGGACGAGGACCACTAACACCCTACCACAAAAATTTCAGTCCCCTGAGTAGGGGTCTTCGATGATTCCGAACCCGATGTTTATTCGCTAAGTGTAATGCGTTACATCTATGCATAAAAATTGGAGGAGCGGATCTCCGTAACTAGAGAGAGTAACATCACCATTTCTTCACAGTGGTGGAACAGGACCACTAATATTCTACCATAAAAATTTCAGTCCCTGGAGTAGGGGTCTTCGATAATTCCGAACCCGATGTTCATTCACTAAGTGTAATGCGTTATTTAAAAATGTCGGAGGAGCGGATCTCCAAAACTAAAGAGAGTAACATCACCATTTCTTCACAGTGGTGGAAAAGGACCACTGACACCCTACCATAAAAATTTCAGTCCCCTGGGTAGGGGTCTTCGATGATTCCGAACCCGATGTTTATTCACTAAGTGTAATGCGTTATGCATAAAAATTGGAGGGGCGGATCTCCGTAACTAGAGAGATTACCATCGCCATTTCTTCACAGTGTTTGGGGTTGGTAACTGGCACTCCATCCTTATAATTCCAGTGTGGTGTTGTTTTATGCATATAGAAATTTGAATTGTGAACTGCGTTCTAGAATGTAGTTCGCTATTGAATTGCGAATAGTGAACTGCGAACTGCGTTTCAAAATCTAATTGCCCACTTTCTCTTTATGAAAATATGAAATAAAATTAATCATTCACCACACACATTTTTAGAAAATTAGATTTTTCATATTTTACAAAGGGCAGATAACTCTTCAAAAAAGTCTCAAGTGCAATGAGACGGATTCTAATCATGTACCAGTTATGTGAATTTCATCTACCTCACTTTCATCATTATTTAACAATAAACATTTATGTTGATTTAAATCCTTCAAAATTGTTCATTATCCTTTTGCTATAGTCGTACATTGAATACCTTAATAACACGTGGTTCTGAAAGCACCATCTCTCTATTTCGAGATTAGGGTTAAGATCATAATCCAACACTTCTATATTACTATTGTTAATATAAAGACAACATATCATTTTTGTATCCTTTACATGCAAAGGTGGTATATCATTTACATACAATGTAAGTAATAATTGACTAAAAAGGGATTCCATCTGTTAGTGAAAGACACAAGGGTGTATCTTTGTAATGTGATGCAGGTCATATAGAAGATTAGACTTGCTCAAGTCACTATATTTAATAATCGGTGCTCTCTTTAACACGTTTTAATAATGCCAAACATATGTTGGTGATTTTTTTTTTATTGTTTGATTTTTTATTTGACATTCACATTATATACATACATGTAATTTAACTACACAATAATACCACCAATATTCATGTGCAAAAGACATTTTCGTAAATATAAAGAGAGAGAAAGAAAGAAAGAAAGAAAGAACACATAAAACAAAGCGGGACATGGAACACAATCTTAAGGTAAAAAAAAACTTTTTAATACACTAATACAACCAATTTATCATAAATAGTTTGCCAGTATCTCTCAAACTTCCTATACCTTCAGTTTTTCAACAACAAAAGTTTTTCAACTGTAATTCTATCAGTGATAATTTTTTTGGATGCATCTATACTTCATTTACATATACTTGAGAATTTACTGATATAAATATACTGCTTTATCATCAGAATTATCAAATTTTCCACCTTGTGTATATTCTTATTAGCAAATTTTCCAAAAAGAATTGCTTGTCTATGAAAACTAATATGCCTGTCCAGTTTTTCGCAAAGCCATTCTTCAATTCCATATCAGATCTCTTTCCCACATGGACATTCTACAAATATGTGATCAATAGTTTCAAAATCCCTCTTGCAAAATGTGCAAATTGGGGATTCAACAATTCTAAGTTGATGTAAATAATAGTTACATACAAATAGTGTGTGCAAGATTTGAAACTGTATCCATTGCAATTTAGATTCTTGAGTTGTTTTAAAAGGAAGTTCAAATGAATTTGTCCATTCTAGCTCTGAAAAACCTTCTGTTTCTTCCCATTTTGATATAGATTTCATTTTGGTTGCTTTATGGCTTATCAATTGCTTATACATATCTTTACAACCTTTTTTATCTTTGAAATATGTTGAAATAGTAGAGGGAATAGGCAAAAGTGGTTTTGTAGTTCTTGCATTGTCTTGTATAAGAACTTGTCTTTGTTGGATTGCATTCTTTAGTCCTGCATATTCTACAAAAATCATTTTAACTTTCAAAACCATTTTATGTTGGTGATATTTAAGTAATGTAGATAGCAGATATTTAGATTTCTGAAACTACAGTAAAATTTGGACGAAATATAGAAACAACATAGAGACTTGAGCAAGTCTAGTACATTTATGTAGAAGATACTCAGCGTGGATTATAAGAAAGTACACGTACATGTGAAGAGCACAAACCGGGACCTGATATACATGTTATACGTCATAAAGGTTACTAGAAATATGCACTAGCGGCTTCCTTTATGTTAACAATTAGGAACTTTAGATGTTTTCAAATGATATGTTACACTACTAAATAGCCAAAAAGCGAAGGTTTTATAGTGTTATTAAATTGTTTGCTTATATTCAAATGATTTTTCTGTAGATATTCATCACAAATAAAAGGGATTTACTTTTTTATTATTAATCTGTAAACAACAAAATGTAAAACACCTCCATTATACTATCTTGGCGTGTAAAACGTTGCAATATTTTACAAATTTTGATCTATATGCAGAAATCTTGATTTATATTCAACAATCTTTACAAAAGCTGGATTTATATTCGATGATTCTTACATCGATATGAGAAAATCTTGATGTATATTCGATAATTTTGATATTTATATGTAACATTTTGATGCATATTCCGTAATCTTTATATTTATGAACGAAAATTTGATTTATATATGTGATAAATCATTATTTATATTCTATAATTTTGTTCCTTGTATTTTATAAATTTTTATTTATATCCGACAATCTTCTTCAATTTATCGAACATAAATAATAAGATTATCGAATATAAATCAAGATTTACCGTATGTAAATCAAAATGTTCGCGTATAAATATCAGGATTATCGAATATACTAGCAAATTAAACGTTTGTACATCAATATCAAAATTGTCGAATATAAATAAAGTTTTATCGAATATGAATAACGAAATTATGGAATACAAGTCAAAACTTATCGGATATGAATATCAAGATTATCGAATATAAATCATGATTTATCGAATATGAATAAAAATATATATCAAAATTTTCATAAAAGAATTTAAAGATTATCGAATATACATCAACATTTTCGTATATAAATATCAAGATTCCCGAATATCAATCAGGATTTTTGCATATATATGAGTAACAAGATAATCGAATAAAAATCAAGATTGATCGAATATCAAGATTTTCGCATATGATCAAGATTATCGAATATAAATCAAGATTTGTATAATATTGCAACGTTTTACAGGCCATATTCGGACGTTGTACGTAACTGATAGCTCTTCCTGATAGAACTGTTATACATGTACATACTCTCTTTTCAGCAATTGGCAAAGAGCGACTACATCTTTCCCGCAAATTTGTAATAAAAAGAGAAAGAAAATAAGTTTCGCATGATTTATTCATATACATAGTCAATGTCCGAACCGATTTTTCATCTTCACTTTACAGATGACATTACATCTGTATTTCGAGGATTTTCTTGTTGTGTTCATAAAATATTAACGCCATTACATCTATATATGCATAACAATCTGATAAAGTATGAAATAGTTTCTACAAAAAAACATCTTTTAAACAGATTAACATTGAAAAATATAATATAATCTTGGTAAAGCTCATCCATGTTACGCAATAACGAACACTAAATTCATAAAAATATTTGTATATTGTAGCATGCATTCTCTCTGTATCACATTATTCATAAAATGTTTCTGGGGATTACATGTGTCGCATACAGGTACCAACAACTCCAGCCAGCCAGTCAGAAAGAGTTCGCACTCCAAAGAAAGTAATTCCTTAGTGCCTACCTCGCTGTGTGGGCGACACAAAAATCACAGCTAACAATGAGAACAATCAGTATCACAGGTGCTACTGTTTGGGCTAAAGCATAATGCACCACATTGACCAACTCTGGTGATGCTAGTAGCACAATTCAAATATCGAGTGCATTCACCTGGATAAGGATGAAGCCCATCAACTAAACATGGATTAACTGCAAAGAAAATTTAAATGCTTTACAAAACATTGTTCATTTTATCATTTCATGGTGCATCTACTTCAGAAAATTGTTTTTGAATGATATATTTTGGTGTTCGCAGATATATTTCAGAACAGTGACTACAGAATACAGGGTAAGTTAGATGCGTCGTAATATACGTACATATACAGTGAAGCTTCGTTAATCCAGACATTTTCCCCTAGCAAAACTGTCCGGATAAATAAAGCATCCGGACAAATGAATCGCATATTTTAGATTTTCATAATAGTAATCATTATTTAACTTGCTTTATCAAATAAATCATAATGTTAACATTTACATGTATTTAATGGACTGATATTTTTCATTTACAATATTTCTCACATTTGCGTCTCCTTCACGTAGGCGTGTTTAATAATCAGTTTGTGAAACGTGAACCATATTTAAAAGTTTGGTGTATTTGCCTTATGTATAGCTTAATCACCAGTTGCTGAAAAATAATTCAATATAGAAAATGAATTAAAAAATTCTTTTTCTTCTTACATGTATACAATTTTGTGTAATTTTTAACACAAGTTAACAAACCTTACTCATGCAAAACATCAGACTGTTATGCAAATTTTCATAAACTGAGCTTACCAGGAAGTGGGTTGATCATCACTGCATTGGAAGCAGGAGAAGTGTCCGAGCTCTGAAGTGTATGTGGATTATCAGCAACACAACGAATATAGTGTCCCTGGAGATCGGTTGATGTGAAATCAATTGAGAACTCAACATCTAGCGTGTTGGAACAGTTCTCTTCATGGAACTTTGGCTTATCATCTCTAAGCGAGGGGGTATATGATGTATAATTTCCTGATGTCCCGTTTCTTATTTCAAGCGACAATGTTCCGGCAGGGTTTCCAACATCCCCTGAACAAGTGTGAATCTTTTCGTTTTTTCCAATTTCCCACGTGTAACCAATTGCTAACGTAGGTGTTGCTGGTTTGACTGAATAAAAGTTCATACAGTTTATTTACTTAAAGTTAAGGCTTATGATATATAACCAGAAATAATAACAAAATTAACTATTAGTGGCATCTAATTATTGTAAATGTACAATATCCCAATTGAGATTAGCTGCAGATCTGTAGCTCTCTGGGGAAATAATGCGACAGACCATAGACCAACATCTCCTTCCCTTATAAAAAGTATCTTCGATTTACGGCGCAGAAGAAATGCGCACAGTTGATACTTTATACCGTTGTGTTCTTCCATCTCCGTCTCAAAATTGTGTTATAAATATTTTAACACATTTCCCCACTACGGCTGTGCCCAAATATACCTTCCAATTTTCATTAAAGCCCCATGCGTCCCAAAAACTCACAGCTTTAATTTTCGTTTGTTGATGTACATGTAGCCAAGCTCTGTAGCCACTCAAATCAACCCCGATTCATTTTCACACTCGTACTCTAATATTCCCATGAAAAATTTATTTAAATATCTTAGATGAAATAAATCCAGTTGATTTTTTAAAAACAAATAGTTGTTTAAATACATAGGTTTCATTAGACAGGTCCCTATCCCCGCCACTCTATTTTTATACTTCGCTATTCGCTATCGAACACCTGTGATTTTTCGTATATATTAATATTATCCTATCAGAAGTATATATTCGGTCTTCATTTATTATAAACATGTAAAATGAAAAATATATCACTTCCATCGATGTAAAATAAGTTCTTGAGTATTGGAAAGTAATCCTACTATTCTGTGAAAGCCTAATCTGGTACCCGCCCACAAAACAGAGTGACGGGGAAAGGGACCAGATTAATGAAAACCGTGGATTAAATTCAATATTCAAAATTATTCAAACAAGACTTTTTAAATAATATGGAATAATATCACTCAAAATATCTAACTAAAATATCTGTGGGGATATTTGTTTACATTATGACCCCTGGGTCGAGGCCTCTGCTGGTGGACTGTTAGTCCCCGAGGGTCTCTACAGCCCAGTAGCTAAGTACTTCATTACTAGCTTGAAAATACGGGTGTATATTTATTTGCTGTTATAAAATTTAAAAATTCATTTCAAAATTAAGGATTACCTCCCTCACGCATAGCTCTTATCCTTAGATGAATTTGGCTCCACTTTTTTTGGTACACTGTTTTTCCCTATAATAGCTCGAAAACTTCATTGTTATTTCGGATTTCAAACATTTCGGTTGAGCATCACTGAAGAGACATGATTTGTCGAAATGCGCATCTGGTGCATCAAAATTGGTACCGTATAAGTTTTACATAGACATTATTGTTTTAAAAAGTACGTTGTATTGTTTAAAAGGGATGGATCTGTAGCTCTCTGGTCTATCCCCATATTTTTCCCAGAGTGCTACATATTTGCAGCTAATCCAAGATATGGAATAGTAAATCACCTTTGATTTTGAAATTGTACTTAATAGTAATAACTGTAGGTCTTTCGCGTGTTCCTCAAAGTATTCGTAAACATATTGGATATGTAATTTTAAAAAAATCTATATATATATATATATATATATATATATATATATATATATATATATATATATATATATTCATAATGAATCTCGAAAGATGAAATATCTCTAAAGTAAACAGAGTCACAAAGCTTTAGAATATTACCTTTCAAATCAAAAGACGGTTTTTCAGAGCAGGTCCTCCCGTCATCAGTCTCCACCGTGAATGTATATTCTGATCTGTCCGAACATGACGCGTTCTTGACTGTGAAAACGGAAGATGAGCCCAAAGTCCAGTTATACTTGTCGGCATATTCACTGATACTGAAGACAATGGTACCGTTTGGATACACCACTAATAAAGCTTGACCTTTTTTCGCGACAGTTATTTGTGTATATGACGTAGACATGTTCATAGAACATGACAGTCTAGCAGTGTCCCCTTCATATGCCGAATCTGACGTGCAGGATTGTAAAGGACCTGTAAATACGGAATCTGTATATCATATTCGTATCAACTTACATATTCTATATTTAGAATGCAATTATAGCCTTTGGCATCTCAGTATTTCGAAAGGTCATACATATTTGAAAACGTCAGTTTTCAAAACAATACCAACTTCACTGACATCAATTACTTCCGACAATCTGGTTTTTTAAAATATAAAATGCCTGCTATAATCCTGTCATCCACCAATGATACTAACTATTGATTGTAAATATAGAAAACTGTTTTATGGATAGCTTACAAAGCAATGCTGGAGTACTAGATGGAGGGATAGTTGTTGTCGCTAATTCTGTCGATCCTGGAAAAGAATTTGAAATGTACAACCAAAGCAATGTAACCATTTGTAGTTGTTTTCATTCCTTTAAAGGCAAAAATATATATCAGGCATACACCGTTGTTTTGCTCCGTTCGTGCGTGGCTCTATAGAATGAATTTGCACTCACGGGATTTATTGCTATATGGAGCTTGTTTCCAGCACTTGTAATATACATTGTAATGTCACGTTTAATTATGATAATTATAACGGGGAAAACTCAGTCTATGATCCACACATCTCTATCCAGATATATGTTACCATGAATTTGAAATGGTTGAAAATAGTTTTGTTGTCAATGAGTTGCTCAGCGAGGACTTTTTGTCCCTTTATAAATTAATTTTGCGAATTGATTTGCGTTTAACGAGTTATATTTTATGGGGGGGGGGGAAATAAATCTGAACTGGTCGCTATGTAATGATAAACATGTATTATGAAAATAGATTTGTGTTTCAAGTGTTTAATCAAATTATCTTTATGCTTTGTTTTGACGATGTTTTTTTTATTGAAGTTATCAGATTGATCACTGTTCGTTATTTTCACCATTCATACACTATATACAGCAAGTTTGACAACGCATTGAAGTCAGAGTCTTTAACACGGGAATCATGAAATTTCCAATTTTTGGAACTTTTTATCCTACCTCGAAGGCCCTAGGGGTTCAGGAGACCTGATATTTACAAGTTATGCCCCCTTGTCCCAATGATGTTTCATACCAAATTTGAAAAGATATGGAATGGTAGATATCAAGAAGTTTAAAATGTTAAATTGTTAACGGACGATGACGGACGACAAAAAATTGCAATAAGTCACCTGAGTTTACTCAAGTGGCCTAAAAGCCCTTTATATTAAACCAATCATGCTAAATTACATTCAAGAGAAATGAAAATGTTGTCAAATTAGGTACATGTACTCGCGTAACATGAGGAATATACAACAATTGCATCTCAAATATTGATTCACAAAGAAGTGTTCAAGGAACTACATTTCTTTAACAATATCTAAATGCAAGTCCTATATCATGATACGATACATACAATTCTAATTTGATAAATGTCTCAGATACTTGACATTTTAGAACCGAAAAATCGACAAATACATTTACCTTCTGTCGTAGTCGTCATCTCCGATTCACACTTCACATTATAGCACCAATCACAAACCCTTGTTTCATGGTTAAAACACAAGTCAGGAATACAACGTTGGCCTGCTGGTATGTAATTAGTACATCTTACATAAGTGTGGCATCCATCCATTTTTTCGTGCGGTCGGTATGCATCTGTTCCATTCGTATCATCACATATACTCTCTAAAACAATGGAAGTAGGTTAATCATTGAATAGGTTTCACCCATATTATAACAAATATACATAATTTTGTGAATGCAAGGTGAAGATAACGAACAGTGATCAATCTCATAACTCCTACAAGCAATACAAAATAGATAGTTGGGCAAACACGGACCCCTGGACACACCAGAGGTGGGATCAGGTGCCTAGGAGGAGTAAGCATCCCCTGTTGACCGGTCACACCCGCCGTGAGCCCCATATCCTGATCAGGTAAACGGAGTTATCCGCAGTCAAAATCAATGTGCCAAGAACGGCTTAACAATCGGTATGAAACACGTCAGACAGCATTTGACCCAATGCGAGGTTGTATTGACGAACTAGATCGTTATAACGAGCATAGAATTTGCGAAATGCTGACTTCAATCGATCCCTGTACCATCAACTTGTTTGTCAGTAGCTTACCTCGATTTAAAAACTGACTATACCCAGAACAAGCTCTTGCATATCGAATCAGTTGAGATATATAAACACCATATGCAGGTGATAATGGAATATTGCTACATAAATGTGGGAAGTTGACGATGAATATAAAACCAAAGTTGTTTCTGTTAAATATTACATGATATATTCCTATCTTATCAGTAGACTATACTATCCTGTCATTGGGTCAAATGCTGTCTGACGTGTTTCATACCAATTTTTAGGCTGTTTTTGGCAAACTGATTTTAACTGCAGATTACTCCGTTTGCCTGATCAAGATATAGGGATCACGGCGGGCTTGACAGGTCGACAGGAATGCTTACTCCTCTTGGACACCTGCTCCCATTTCTGGTAGGCCCAGGGGCCCATGTTTGCCCAACTCTCCATTTTGTATTCCTTATAGTAGTTATGAGATTGATCACTGTTCATTATCTTCACCTTTCATACTACTTAATTTGATACGAATAAGTTTGAATTCAGTGAGGCTTTTTGCATACAAAATGTGCACAAATTTCAATATGACATGCAGAGGCTTTTAGTTCTGTAAACTTGGTTAAATTCAATTAGTCTACACAGATTTAGAGTAACATTGTTAAAAACAATTATTCCATTTCAAGTTTCGAGTGTTAAAGTAATTCCACCCTCCTGTGACGTCAGAAGATTTTTACAAAATCAATGATTTATTTAGATTTGTGCATGATATTACCATAAATTTTGTTGGAGTCTTTTTCAATGGTTATTGTAAAACAAATCTTGTTAAACATAAAATACTTCAAAAGTCTAAGTTATATATGAATAATCAATATGTTTCAAAATATTGAAATCAAGGGCAATGACTTTGTTTTCATTGAATCCTTTATTAAGTTCATCATGCGATAGATTTTTCGTATTTTTACAGAAATTGTGAATAGTTTTGTAAAGAAACAGTTTCATGAAATTATTATGAATACTATCATATTGCTTTAACCAGTTTTTGTAAAATTTTAATAATGCTATTGAAGGCAAATAACTATTTTCTTACATTGATCTATGATTTTTTTATATGTATGTCTCGCATCTTAAAAAGTGTGATGACCTATATATTTTATTTGATAATTTATTAGTTTTAACTCTAATGAATTGAAATAAATACACGTTTCAAACTTTTATCAGATGATAATGCGAGTATGGAGTTACATTAAAAACGAATGATTTAAAACAACCTACAGATAAACTCGTATATTATGAAGTAATTTACCATAATACATTTTACTTACTTGGAATAACGTATATTTCATCTTCAACTACGGTTTCCTTTATTTCACCATTATCTGTTTTAACACTGCAGCGAATCCTCGCCATATTCCAGTCCCTCGTAACTTGCAATAAAAACTTTATCATTCTCGTCCTTGTACAGTTGATATAAGTTGTTTCGTCATCTTCTACAATTAGTATGCTTAGTCCAGTTGCAAAATTTACTCTAAATTTAAGAGGCGGTGCTTCGGGAGTTTTCATGGCATCTGTCACTGCTTTTATATCATATGCATAGCTAACATTGGTGTCGGGGTTAGTAATTGTTATTGATAAATATCCCTCGCTCACTGGATAGCCTACATCTCCGGTACAGGTGTGTACTTTGGCACTGTCATAACTGTTTTCTTTTATGTCTGGATCGAGGCGCAATGTCGATAACTGCTTTTTGGGTGGAGCTGTAGGGAGTAATCAAACTTTTAGTGCTACTGTTTAAACTATTGACTTCCGCACAACCATGCCTTAGTCACCTTTTATTGTTCTACATCAATGCGGTGTACATATATATACATATATATTTCGTATTAATGTATTTTCGTTTAGAATATAAGAGAACTCATACATGTAGTAGCACAAAACACTCCAAAATAAAAACACCACTAAGATAAGCTTAGATATATTCAGTATTATATTTTAATAGCTATATATCTTTCTAGTGAAATGACACCAATACCTTTTGGTTGAATGTGAAGTTGCGCCGGTGCACTGGTCTCTGCATCATCAGATTTTACAACGGTGCAGGTATAGTATCCCTCATCCAAACAACTTAATGCTGCTATGGACATCGTCAAAGAGTTGTTTGTGTAACTGACCGTTACTCCATCTATACTGTTGATAAGGGTGTTTGTTAGAGAGACACTGGCGACCGTCGCGTTATTGTCAGCTCTTCTTATAACAATCGCTTTTACAGCATTCACATTCCTTGCAAAGCATTTGGAAGACACCGTGCTGTTGATGTTAGCTTCAATTTTGTACATATCAAAGGCGACATCTGTAAAAAGGTAATGAAAGTTAGCCTTATCATGCATAGTATTACATACAAACGTTTAATACATTTAACTTTAATAAAATGTTTATTAAAGGTCGAAATATCAAAAGCAGATTTTTAGTTTTTATAAAATTGTGAAATAGAGTGAGTGCAGAGACGGAGATAGTCGATTGTAAAAGGGAAATTGAGTATACTTTATTTACACCATTTTGCGCAGAATGATATGTCCTTTGAAAAAACGAAAGACTGATTCCAAAACAAAGTTATCAAACTATTTCGTTTTGTAACAGTTACTTTAAGCACAATGTACTAATAGTCTAGTTGCATAATTTTTCAGATTTATAAAAGGCTTGCAGTTTTCATGTTTACAAATCAATTGATTATTTGGTTGGTTGGTTGGTTGGTTGGTTGTATATTGTTTAATGTCTCTCTCTCGGGAATTTTTCACTTATATGGAGACGGCACCAATGCCGGTGAAGGGATTATTTGGAATTTTTTATATTGACAAAGACAGTGTGGTATCCAAATATACATCTACTTTATGGATGACCTCTTTAAAGAAATATATATGGTCACTCAACCACATTTCTGATTAATTTGTAGAAAATCCTTGATATAAATACAATACGTATACTGTAAAATATATTTTGGATTATAGCTCTACAAATATACAAATATAAAATGTATTGTAGACTTTAAAATATTGATGAAACATCTGAAGGACTTTTATGCAACTTTAAAGGATGTATTTCACAATATTCAGAAACACTATTTGCTACTGGCAATACAAAGCATTTTCATTTTTTCAAAAAGATGGTAATTAATCTTAGAGAGTATTATCATTGAATATCATAATCCCACCCTCAGAGGGGGGCTGCCCTCCAGTTGAAGATCAAGAAGATACTTTCATGGACTAGCTATTAAAAATTGTGTATCCTTTTGCATATGGGGGCCTTTCAATTAATCACATTACTATCGTCACGTGGTACATTTTTGCAACATATAATTATAAACCTATAAGTATTTCTTTAAATGTGTGTGTTTAATACTTAATTTTCGACGTTGCACCATACACGTAAATCTTAGAAGACAAGTAAATATAGGTATAATACTTGTATGTCTGTCTGATGTATAGTGCTTGTGTATAATATATGTATAATACTTGTATATCTATGTCTGATGTATAGTGCTTGTGTATAATATATGTATAATACTTGTATATCTATGTCTGATGTATAGTGCTTGTGTATAATATATGTATAATACTTGTATATCTATGTCTGATGTATAGTGCTTGTGTATAATATATGTATAACACTTGTGTATCTATGTCTGATGTATAGTGCTTGTGTATAATATATGTATAATACTTGTATGTCTGTCTGATGTATAGTGCTTGTGTATAATATATGTATAATACTTGTATATCTATGTCTGATGTATAGTGCTTGTGTATAATATATGTATAATAATTGTATATCTATGTCTGATGTATAGTGCTTGTGTATAATATATGTATAATACTTGTATGTCTGTCTGATGTATAGTGCTAGTGTGTAATATATGTATAATACTTGTATGTCTGTCTGATGTATAGTGTTTGTGTATAATATATGTATAATAATTGTATGTCTATGTCTGATGTATAGTGCTTGTGTATAATATATGTATAATACTTGTATATCTATGTCTGATGTATAGTTCTAGTGTGTATAATATATGTATAATACTTGTGTATCTATGTCTGATGTATAGTGTTTGTGTATAATACTTGTATATCTATGTCTGATGTATAGTGTTTGTGTATAATATATGTATAACACTTCTATATTTATGTCTGATGTATAGTGCTTGTGTATGATATATGTATAATACTTGTATGTCTAAGTCTGATGTATAGTGTTTGTGTATAATACTTGTGTATCTATGTCTGATGTATAATGCTGGTGTATAATATATGTATAATACTTGTATGTCTGTCTGATGTATAGTGTTTGTGTATAATATATGTATAACACTTGTATATCTATGTCTGATGTATAGTGCTTGTGTATAATATATGTATAATACTTGTATGTCTGTCTGATGTATAGAGCTTGTGTATAATATATGTATAATACTTGTATATCTATGTCTGATGTATAGTGCTTGTGTATAATATATGTATAATACTTGTATATCTATGTCTGATGTATAGTGCTTGTGTATAATATATGTATAATACTTGTGTGTCTGATGTATAGTGCTTCTGTATAATATATGTATAATACTTGTGTATCTATGTCTGATGTATAGTGCTTGTGTATAATATATGTATAATACTTGTATGTCTGTCTGATGTATAGTGCTTGTGTATAATATATGTATAATAATTGTATGTCTATGTCTGATGTATAGTGTTTGTGTATAATACTTGTATATCTATGTCTGATGTATAGTGCTGGTGTATAATATATGTATAATACTTGTATGTCTGTCTGATGTATAGTGCTTGTGTATAATATATGTATAATACTTGTATATCTATGTCTGATGTATAGTGCTTGTGTATAATATATGTATAATACTTGTATATCTATGTCTGATGTATAGTGCTTGTGTATAATATATGTATAATACTTGTATATCTATGTCTGATGTATAGTGCTTGTGTATAATATATGTATAATACTTGTATATCTATGTCTGATGTATAAAGCTTGTGTATAATATATGTATAATACTTGTGTGTCTGATGTATAGTGCTTCTGTATAATATATGTATAATACTTGTGTATCTATGTCTGATGTATAGTGCTTGTGTATAATATATGTATAATACTTGTATGTCTGTCTGATGTATAGTGCTTGTGTATAATATATGTATAATAATTGTATGTCTATGTCTGATGTATAGTGTTTGTGTATAATACTTGTATATCTATGTCTGATGTATAGTGCTGGTGTATAATATATGTATAATACTTGTATGTCTGTCTGATGTATAGTGCTTGTGTATAATATATGTATAATACTTGTATATCTATGTCTGATGTATAGTGCTTGTGTATAATATATGTATAATACTTGTATATCTATGTCTGATGTATAGAGCTTGTGTATAATATATGTATAATACTTGTATATCTATGTCTGATGTATAGTGTTTGTGTATAATATATGTATAATACTTGTATATCTATGTCTGATGTATAGAGCTTGTGTATAATATATGTATAATACTTGTATGTCTGTCTGATGTATAGTGCTTGTGTATAATACTTGTGTATCTATGTCTGATGTATAGTTCTAGTGTGTATAATATATGTATAATACTTGTATATCTATGTCTGATGTATAGTGTTTGTATATGATATATGTATAATACTTGTATGTCTGTCTGATGTATAGTGCTTGTGTATAATATATGTATAATACTTGTATGTCTGTCTGATGTATAGTGCTTGTGTTTAATATATGTATAATACTTGTATATCTATGTCTGATGTATAGTGCTTGTGTATAATATATGTATAATACTTGTATATCTATGTCTGATGTATAGTGTTTGTATATAATATATGTATAATACTTGTGTGTCTGATGTATAGTGTTTGTGTATATTATATGTATAATACTTGTGTATCTATGTCTGATGTATAGTGTTTGTGTATAATATATGTATAATACTTGTATGTCTGTCTGATGTATAGTGCTAGTGAATAATATATCTATAATAATTGTATGTCTATGTCTGATGTATAGTGTTTGTGTATAATACTTGTATATCTATGTCTGATGTATAGTGCTGGTGTATAATATATGTATAATAATTGTATATCTATGTCTGATGTATAGTGTTTGTGTAATATATGTATAATAATTGTATGTCTATGTCTGATGTATAGTGTTTGTGTAATATATGTATAATAATTGTATGTCTATGTCTGATGTATAGTGTTTGTGTATAATATAATGTAATACTTGTACGTCTGTCTGATGTATAGTGCTTGTGTATAATATATGTATAATACTTGTATGTCTATGTCTGATGTATAGTGCTAGTGTATAATATATGTATAATACTTGTATATCTATGTCTGATGTATAGTGTTTGTGTATAATATATGTATAATACTTGTATGTCTGTCTGATGTATAGTGTTTGTGTATAATATATGTATAATACTTGTATATCTATGTCTGATGTATAGTGCTTGTGTATAATATATGTATAATACTTGTATGTCTGTCTGATGTATAGTGTTTGTGTATAATATATGTATAATACTTGTATATCTATGTCTGATGTATAGAGCTTGTGTATAATATATGTATAATACTTGTATGTCTGTCTGATGTATAGTGCTTGTGTATAATACTTGTGTATCTATGTCTGATGTATAGTTCTAGTGTGTATAATATATGTATAATACTTGTATATCTATGTCTGATGTATAGTGTTTGTATATGATATATGTATAATACTTGTATGTCTGTCTGATGTATAGTGCTTGTGTATAATATATGTATAATACTTGTATGTCTGTCTGATGTATAGTGCTTGTGTTTAATATATGTATAATACTTGTATATCTATGTCTGATGTATAGTGCTTGTGTATAATATATGTATAATACTTGTATATCTATGTCTGATGTATAGTGTTTGTATATAATATATGTATAATACTTGTGTGTCTGATGTATAGTGCTTGTGTATAATATATGTATAATACTTGTGTATCTATGTCTGATGTATAGTGTTTGTGTATAATATATGTATAATACTTGTATGTCTGTCTGATGTATAGTGCTAGTGAATAATATATGTATAATA
The DNA here is from genome assembly GCF_947568905.1 of Ostrea edulis. Taxonomy (NCBI): domain Eukaryota; kingdom Metazoa; phylum Mollusca; class Bivalvia; order Ostreida; family Ostreidae; genus Ostrea; species Ostrea edulis. Next base: position 26,054,807 of record NC_079172.1, on the reverse strand, counting down.
ATTGTATGTCTATGTCTGATGTATAGTGTTTGTGTATAATACTTGTATATCTATGTCTGATGTATAGTGCTGGTGTATAATATATGTATAATAATTGTATATCTATGTCTGATGTATAGTGTTTGTGTAATATATGTATAATAATTGTATGTCTATGTCTGATGTATAGTGTTTGTGTAATATATGTATAATAATTGTATGTCTATGTCTGATGTATAGTGTTTGTGTATAATATAATGTAATACTTGTACGTCTGTCTGATGTATAGTGCTTGTGTATAATATATGTATAATACTTGTATGTCTATGTCTGATGTATAGTGCTAGTGTATAATATATGTATAATACTTGTATATCTATGTCTGATGTATAGTGTTTGTGTATAATATATGTATAATACTTGTATGTCTGTCTGATGTATAGTGTTTGTGTATAATATATGTATAATACTTGTATATCTATGTCTGATGTATAGTGCTTGTGTATAATATATGTATAATACTTGTATGTCTGTCTGATGTATAGTGTTTGTGTATAATATATGTATAATACTTGTATATCTATGTCTGATGTATAGTGCTTGTGTATAATACATGTATAATACTTGTATATCTATGTCTGATGTATAGTGCTTGTGTATAATATATGTATAATACTTGTATATCTATGTCTGATGTATAGTGCTTGTGTATAATATATGTATAATACTTGTATATCTATGTCTGATGTATAGTGCTTGTGTATAATACATGTATAATACTTGTATATCTATGGCTGATGTATAGTGTTTGTGTATAATATAATGTAATACTTGTATATTTATGTCTGATGTATAGAGCTTGTGTATAATATATGTATAATACTTGTATGTCTATGTCTGGTGTATAGTGCTTGTGTATAATAGATGTATAATACTTGTATATCTATGTCTGATGTATAGTGCTTGTGTATAATACATGTATAATACTTGTATATCTATGTCTGATGTATAGTGCTTGTGTATAATATATGCAAATCCCTGTAATTCAGTGACACATAAAACACGCAAGTGTATCAAATTAGAGATGCAATACATACAAGTTTATGTGCTTATTTTTTACTTATGTAAATCTGTTTATTGTATATCAGTTGTTTTAATAATAATTAAAAGATAATTATTTTTTTTTTTAAAAACTTCCGTGCGAAACTATACCTGCGCTTCCAACAATAATTGACTTGAATTTATTTGCAAATGGCCATTGCATAATTGAACATTTAAGATCGGTATTATTGAAACTTCCATCAGCTATCATAGGATTTGATGGTTTCCAAACGACATTCACAAGACAGTGTGGGTCGTTTCTTTCAGTGATAACTGTTGATCCTTCAATTTCGGTAGAACTGCTCTCTGATTGTCTTTTGTAGTACGCTTTAATGTCTGCGTGAGACTCATCTAGAGTAGCTGTACAGTTGAATTCAATCTGTGAACCCTCTTGGTAAATTGGACTCGTGTTTATACTGAATGCTGTCAGATTGCCTGAAAATCAATTTTTATAGTACTGTAAAATTATTAGGTTTCGTGGATTTCCAGATTACTCCTATCTCAGGAATTTCAAACCACAACGAAATACACAAATATAATAATTCAGTGTACCGAAACCATACCCACGAAATTACATCCCAACGAAAGGATAAAATATGGACAATCCACGAAAATTAGTCACCCCAAAAGCAAGTGATTTCACGCTAAATAATAGACTTGATTTTAACATATCGCTGTATTTATTGTGATATAGGATTTACAATAATAGTAATTAGTAAATGGACAAACTTTAATAAAGCATACGTGCTTTAATGTTTTACGATATATGCACTCCACAAAGACAAGAGTAAATTTTTTTTTTTTTAAAATGATCAAACAAATAGTTTAACAAAATGAACTGAACTAAACTTACATATATGATAAAGTATATGATTTTTGAAACTTAATTTCCTGACATAGAATTGTTATTTCATCATAATGATGGTATTCATTGTGTTTCTGCTGAAATGTGTTGTCAGAATGGTTATTTTTGTTCAATCCCAGAAAGCTTGTGACAAATGTAAAGTAACTGAGTAAGTTTTATGTATTATTTTACGTCATATCAAAAAACAATTCACCAATGTAGAGACGTCACCAGCCGTAACGAAAGTGTCACAATTTTGTACCTATCTATGATGATTACGACCAACCCAGGGAGGGTTATTGATGCAAAGTGAGAGCCCTACCTGCACTAAGCTACCGCGACCGGTAACTAAGAAAGTATTCTATCACATGAAACATTATGGTCATTAGTAATACTAGTTTAAAAAGATATACGGTACATTCCTTTATAAAATTATGGTACAAATCAATCGCCTTTAGAAGTTCATTTATCTATAACTAGTTTTGTTCAATTCAACTGAAAGCTCGCAATTATACTTAATATCTGGGAAGGAAACTTTAATTAGTTGCAATTTCTGACAGCGGTAGGTCAGTGGTAGAGCATTCTCTTCGTGGTCGTGAGCCCTGTTCGTGTCATGACCGCGCCAAGCCTTAGACGTAAACAAAAATATAGTGACTATTTCTTTGCCAAACACTCGGAAGTGGAAGTGAGTGACACGGATCTTTGGGATATGGCCGTAAAAATGAAGGTCCCGTGTCGAGGCACGCGTTGGCACGCTAAAGATCACTAAATGATACGGCCCTGAGCACTAAGCATAGGTCTAAATTTGTTGTATTTCGCCAACAACTGGTGACAGAATACAGAAACAGAAAAAATAGAAATAAACATATTCCCCGAAACAAACGTTCCCCCAAAACATAAAACACACAGAACATTAAATGATTTATTCTCGCATGTGAACGAAACGGTCAATACTTCTGATTTTCTAAACGTTAACCAAATGGTCAGATTTACTATCAATTTGGTACTTACTGCTTGATCTGAAAATAATATTATAAATGTTCAGATACTGGATAAGGTTAAATAGGTGTTGTAATTGTTGTGATTTTATAGGTGTTTGTTTTTTAAAGATAATTAGAGTTTGTGTATACAAATGAATTGCCAAAACTGGAGTATGTGAGTTGCAAATATTGTCAACAGGTACACTTATAGTACTCATAATTGAATGTTAACTACATAATGCCTATTAGCAAACCATTTCATACACTATATCAAAGTCTCTTATATCGATGTTTTATGAATGATAACTGTAGTTCTATTTGTTAGTTGGCTAGTAGTATATTGTTTATCGTCTCACTGAAGACTTTATCACTCCTATGGAGACGTCATATTGCCTGTGAAGGTCTGTACGATTCTGTAACCTCGGCGCTTACAGCCTTTGAGCAGGCAGGGATCTTTATCGGGCCACACCTACTGTGACACGGGGCCTCTTCATTCGCGGTCTCATTTGAAGGACCTCCCCATTAAGTCGCCCCTTACGACATGCAAGCGGTACTGAGGACCTATTCTAACCCGGATCCCCACGAGAGAGGTTTTATATGAATATTGCTGTCTTGTGATAAATGCTGAAAATGACTGTCACTGACACACATGTAACTACATGTGTTTTCTAGTATATCGTCTAAACTTTGTACATTTACAGTGATTGAGAACGAATTGTTATCTATATTTAGAAATGAAATGCAACCTTGACTGATTCCTGTGCCTTACACAGTATAAGTTATATAAGACACATCCTTCTGGTATTCAATAATTAATTCAATTATTTACTCCCATCGTTGTACATGTAAATGCTTGTTAATTACTGTTGATTGACCTGATCAATCTGATAACTCAAAATGATAAACTTACTGATAACATTTAGTCTAAATGTTTCAACAGAAAGGGCAACCAATGAATCTGTTCCCATGCCGGTGATACTATATCGTCCTTTCCCACTGCAATTGACTGAATGGAATGTCATGGATAAAACCATCGGCGTTGAAGCAAAGTTGGTGGATATGTCCATGTCAGAACGGGACTGAGATTGCACGGTGCCGTCTGGGAGAATTTCTGCTATTTTTTCCTCACTTCCTTGACTTGACTCTGGGAGGAATGTGATGTTTAGGCTGACGAATGTGTTATCTAGGACAACACATTTTACGATGGCTGATGTCCCCTCCGAGTGGGTGGAATCATTACAGGACACATCTATAATACGCGTAATGTTATAAATGTCTTGTATACCAAACGTTTTGCACTGATATTGTTGAAAACATAATGCATGATACACATAGGATATATAGCAAAAAACGTTATATCCAAACTTGCGGCATCAAAGTAATGTAGAAATACACAGATACTGAATATCATATTTTACGTCAAATTAGGCCCTATCCATACCCAGCAGACACAGGACTCAAAAAGACGTTTGATTTTCGTCAGTATTTGGTTGTGACGTCATAGGACTAAATTCAACACCCAGTTCATATATATTTTCCTTTATTAAAGGGACTGATTCACGATTTTACCCAAAATTTTGTTTTTCATTTTTAATGATCAAAATCTACTGTCTAATGTGTTTGAAAGATTTCACATGAAAATTAAGGTTATACATTATCACAGAAGCTCATTTTATAGAGTTCATTATTTATTTTGTAAACAAAGATTGTGGTATGTTATTGTTTACGGAATTTTCAAAAGAAATGGATATCAATCAAAGTATTATTATATGTTTCATTTTTCAAGCATTTTGGGGGGGGGGTGAAATGTATCATCTAAAAGTTAAAAATTGTGACTATGCAAAATTAAGATACATTATATTACAAAATCAATATTTCACTTGTTTGTTTGTTTACATAAAAAGACTCGAGTCTTTGTTTACATAACACATATCTAAGGCTAAAATATTGCTTTCATTCATACATTCAGAAGGTCAAAATTTTGTCTGTCAACATTAAATGAGTTATATTTCTAATGGTTAACATCAAAAGTAAAAAATATTTTTATCAAAAAACGTGAACCAGTCCCTTTAATGAACATCTACTTCTTGTAACATTTCATAGCAATTTTCTATAATTTTCCTCTTAAATATTTGAAGAAACCATATCCCCCCATAAATTACAATGATGATAGCTTCAGCAATATATAGATATTTTTTCAAAAAATCAAATCCCTTGGTGAATCATTTTCATAACAACATCATGGATAGTATGAATGGAAACACAGAAGCACATTCTATGTATGTAAAGTAAATTCCAACTCACAATGTGTTCCTGGTGGTAGGGTTGTCATTATTGTTGTAGGCCCTAAATGGAAATAATCAAGTTTACAGTAAGACAAATACTGTTTAACATATATGAGGTAATAATTTGATATCTAGAGTATATTGAAATATGCCAATACCATTAACTAGCATTCAAATAAAAGTACCCTTTTTTAAAACACTATTGTCAATTGTTTGTCAATGATTTGGAATTTACGTCCCATTTCAAATGATATGATTGTCTTCAAATTTAATGATTGTTATTCTACCTTAAAGTTATATTTCATGACTACCAACAAATTTAAAAACTAAAATAGATAAAAACATTATCAACACAAAGTAAGATTTTTTTCTTCATACTGTAGATCATTTGCAAGCTTAGTATTAAACATTTAAAAGAAATTACACATGAAATAAACAGTAAAGTTGAATCGAAGTCACATTAAATGTGCTATCATTACCAATAGTGTTAATTAGGAATTAGAAAGACATTTTACCAGGTGTTGTTATTTCCTCGCAAGTAAAACTACCGTCACAAGGTACACAATGTCTGGTTGTATATTCTATGCAATGGCTGGTAGGACAGCGATTTCCTACAGCATACATTTTCCCTCCGATTTCCGTACAATCGACATAACTATTGCAGTCATTGTTCGGATGCTTTCTGATAGATTGGTGCTCATATCCGTCACAAAAGTTACCTAAAGTAAATTTTCCGTTACAATTCAAACAACAGAAAGACAGATAAGCCTTGTACAAACTAATCTAGCAGGACATCAACGAGATTGAAATTATTCCTAGATTTTTATGAAATTATAGAAAATGTCTTACCAGGAATCACTGTTATGCGTGACTCCACAGAAGAGTGCACTGTCTCGTCGTCCTTCAGCACACATTTCACAGTCCCATTATTGAACTCCATCGTCAAGTCAAGCAAAAATGTTATCGTTTCCTGGTTGTTACACGACACATTCGTTTTCCAATCAGACACAAGAAGGAACTGGGCAGTCGTTCCTGTGATGTTGATGTAAGTTATATTGTTCGTAGGATCCAGCATTTTTTCGGTCTCTGCTATTTTGTTTGAGTATCTAAAACCAGTCACAGCGTTCGGTTTGAATATTTGAACTTCCAAGTAGTTATTTCTGTCTGCCATTCCGGTGTGCTCCATGGAACAAATATGATTGAGGCCTGCTCTGGCGAAAGGTTCGAAGATGTCGGGATGTAATTTCAATTCTGGTTTAGCTCCTTGCAACATGACAATAACATTCAGTAAGGATATGACCAAGTAATTCAGAAGTGATAATAGTTGATGGATAGAATTTGATAACACAGTGTTTAAGTACATGTAAACATGTATAATTAAGTACATCACCATAATTTTAAAATACTATTTACAGAACAAGATTACTAGGGAAACTATATGGATCAAACTAAATACAGTACGTTGAAGTGTCTGACTACGCATAGATACAGCGAAACTGAATTGACAATTTCGCCTTTGAAATATATCAAAAATTCACAAATTGCTAAATACAAATACATAATGTAGGCAAATAAGTAAACGTTAAATTAATTACCTTCCACAATAAACGTCATATTGGGAGCGGTTATTATAGAATTCTTCTTTGTCGACATTTTGCAACCAAACATTCCTTGATCTTCGCACTCCACACTGGATATTCTCAAGATCAGTCGTTCATCGCCACCATACGATTGTGTTGTTACAGAGTATCTCGCATTAGTTATGAGCATTGAGGCCGTTCCTGAACTATTCATAACAGCAATTTCGGCACCATCTTTAGATAAAATGATTTCCTGAAAAATTGATGACGCACTGCGGGCTATGCATTCTATTTCTTGGAAACTTTTTGTCAGGTTTGATTTGCTATATTCAAAAAATGCAACATCTGAAATAAAGTAATGTATATTTTTATTTTATACACACACTCATGTACATATCGTTATTTTATTTTTGAAATGTATATATTATTTTCATCTTTTTGAAACAGGTGCTCTCCCGTGGGGATCTGGGTTAGAATAGATCCTCAGTACCCCTTGCTTGTCGTAAGAGGCGACTAAATGGAGTGGTCCTTCGCCTGAGACCATAAAAACCGAGGTCCCGTTTCACAGTACGTGTGGAACGATAAAGATCCCTCCCTGCTCAAAGGCCATAAGCGCCGAGCATAGGTCTAAAATTTGCAGCCCTTCACCGGCATTAGTGACGTCTCCATATGAGTGAAAAATTCTTGAGAGGGACGTTAAACAATATTCAATCAATCAATACAACAGTTATGTCGGTCGTTTCTACGATGGTATGTTTGTTCATTCGTTCATTAATAAGACCTTTCTTGATTAGTTGGTTCAGCCCTGTATTCAAAATTTAAGACAAATCTCTTTCCGAATGCCTTAAAACTCGCAGAAAGTATTACTTATATGACGTCCTTGATTCATATTGGTTTTCAAAGTCAAGTATGAGAGGTGAGGGTCACTGAAATGGATATTGGGAATTGTTTCAAAAAGAGTATCAAAATGCCAGGCAGGCACCTAATATGCAAACTTTAGTTCCTAGTGGTGTTAATGAAAGGTGAAGATAACGAACAGTGATCAATATTGTACTCGATACATTAAGGCACTGAAATGGAAATTTCGAAAATCTTTGTATACAATACTAAATCATAAGCTGCAATTCTTATTCAGGTTTATCAAACTTTCAGAAATGAAAAACTACATGTATTTCATGTTGGATCTCAAGAAGGAAAGTAAGTTCCCTGTAGTTTTTGTTATGTGCTATGTACATATTTGATATCAAATAGACGTGCTGAATGCTATCGTACGCAAACATCTCGATTCCTACAAGTGTTCAAGTTTAAATCAAAGTTACAATCAAAGTCAAAATCCCCTGTGTTTCTCATTTCGAAAACTCCTGTGGGTCTTTTATATTATGATACGCCATGTTGTGATAGGATACCCCACTTTTTCATATATCTTCCGAAATACGTGCAAAGTGCATTTTCTCATATTTTACTAGGGAACAAATGCTTCATCTAACGTTACTAGAAATTGGGACATTTGATCGTATTAGTTCACTCCATTGTTTATTAAACATACCAGCAGATGATACATTCAGCGTCTTTTCAGCAATCTTAGTCTTATTCAGCACATTGTTTCGTACAACACAGCGGACTATGACGCCGTTTTGATTGAAAGTCAGTGGAAGAGGGGGACCACCAACCCAGTTGAAATCAATGGAACAGTCGGTGTTAGGTCCAGTCCCAAAATCTGGACCGGGAATTGTGAAAAGAATGTTGGAATCTTTGATTAATTCAGCGTAAAAGTAACTATAATCTGGATCCACTTTCGTTGTACAATTGAAAGTCATCAGATCACCTTCGTTGTAATGTACCTTAGAGTCGATGCTTACTTCTGACATAGGAGCTGGAAGTACAAACAATTCTGAATATTGAAAGTTGTGTTTTAGGTATTATATAAAGCTAAAATAGAGTCCTCTCATCCGCAATGGAATCAATCTCAGAATAAACATTATCATGTTATATGATTAATCACAATAGGCTTGTAATTTTGATAAGCAAAAAAGCAATATTTACCCATAACCTTGACCTTAGGGGTCTGACATTCGTTCAATTTCCTATACTTTTAACAGTCTAAAAATGTTTTAGGCATACCAGGTGCCATTACTGGATGATCACACCAGTGTGTGCGTGTGTGAAAAACGAAAAAGTGAATATAACAAACCGTGATCAATCTCATACATGTAACTCCTACAATGAATACAAAATCAAGAGTTGGGCAAACACGGACCTCTGGATATACCAGAGGTGGGATCGGGTGACAAGGAGAAGTAAGCATCCCATGTCGATCGGTCATACCCGCCGTGAACCCTATATTTTGTAATCCGTAGTCAAAATCAGTGTGTAAAGAACGGCCTAATAATTGGTTTGGAACAGGTCACACTGCATTTGACCCAATGACAGGTTGTATTGGAAACCTAGATCCTTATAAAGACCATACAATTTGTAAAATCCTGACTTTCAACTAGACTGCTGACACTCCTACAGCATCAACTTGTTTGTCAGTAGCTTGCCTCGATTCAAAAACTTATCATACACACAAGCTCTTTCATATCCAATCAGATGAGAAACATAAACACCATATGCAAGTGATAATGGAATGTTGCTGCATAAATACGTGGAGTTGACGATGGAGAAGCTTAAATCATCCCGTTGAGTTATTAGCTTGTCGTTATCATCTATGTTCAATAAAACAATCGATTTTCGATTGACCTATGTCACATACGTCGAATATATATGCGCCATATCTAATTGTTTAGCATTCATTAACCAGCAATTTATCGAGGGTACATCGTTTCCATTAGGAACAATGATTAAAAATAAAAGTTAAAATTAACTAAAAATCAGGGGATAACATTTTCTTCTATAAAGCCCGACTTGCCCACTACAATCTATTAACATGAAAATGGAATGAAGATATCAAGTTTGGGTATGTTTCCCTTCTGTATTTGAGAGTCACTTACCTGTCACGGAAATTGGATTGAAATCAACCACCTTAGTCGAAAAAGTGTCGTTCATAATCACAGAGCAATACACTTTATAACTGTTGTCCCAGGAGCAGATTTCGGTTGTTGGTTCCGTTAGATTCAGAGTCACCATCACATCAACTGTATCACCATTCATGCGGATACTAGCATTAAATCTGTCCAAGGACGATGGGGTTTTGAAAGATTGGTTGTAATCTAATTTCCCGATGACGTGTGACACCCCGCCCGAATCGACTGATACGTTGATTTGAAGCCATTCTCCGTGCGGAGTGACTACGCACGCTTGTGATATCGTGAGTTCTCCAACAGTTGCAACTATATTGGAAACATGGATATCTGAAATTGATTTAATTCAATTCGGTTTAATTCAATGTCAAAGCTTTAATGATTGTTTTATTCATTGGAATTTGCAAAGAGCGATGATGACTGTTTTCTGTCCCTTTCTTAAGTTACTATTCGAGATAGAATTGCATGTATTATAATTCCTGTATGAAAGTTCTTGATGCCACCTTGTTTCATCACAGTAAACATTCGTTCGTATTCTGTTGTCACTAGTCAGTAATGATGCCACGAAAATGAAGTAAACATAGAGTGAATTCGTGATTAGAAAACATTTACATTTCAAAATTAAGGATATCTCCCTCATGCATAGCTCTGATCCTTGGACGAATTTGGCTCCAGTTTTTTGGGGTTTTTTTTTTGGCACTCTATATATTATTATATTGTCGAAATGCGCATCTGGTGCATCAAAATTGCTACCGTATAAGTTTCACATTATGAGCCTTGGGTCGAGGCCTCAGCTGGTGGACTGTTAGTCCCCAAGGGTCTCTAAAGCCCAGTAGCTAAGTACTTCGTTACTAGCTTGAAAATACGGATGTATATTTAATTGCAGTGTTAAAATTTAGAAATTCATTTCAAAATTAAGAATATCTCCCTCATGCATAGCTCTGATCCTTGGACGAATTTGGCTCCAGTTTGGGGGGGGGGGGGGGGGTGGCACTCTAGATTTCCTTTTAGCTCTTACAAGTTTTTTTGTCATTTCGAATTTCAAAATTTCGGCTTGAGCATCACTAATGAGACATTATTTGTCGAAATGCGCATCTGGTGCATCAAAATTGGTACCGTATAAGTTTTACATTACTAACATAATGTGTAAATTCATGATATGTATGAAATATCTGACAATAGTATTTAATCGTTTATTTTTCTGCTGCAAAATTTAAAAAAAAAATTGAACAGTTTTTGCATTTGTGAGTAAATGTTATTTTTTTCATTTCCTGACGTTAAATAGAAAATGCATTCACAAACAATGTTATCGTCACCGTTCGACAGTCTATTTACGTATATTCCATTAAGTTAATCAGACGTTTGAATCATTTTCATTTTCTGATATTTTATGTGGCCGGATATTAAAAAGGTTCTCAATATATATGTAGTTATACACTCCTTTGTTACTTTATGGGTAATGTGTCCACAGTATGATGACCTGACGTATATCTCTTAAATACCTTACCTGCTGTATATTTCACTGGTTCAGTTGTTGTTGTTGTGGTTTCTGGTGCTGTTGTCGATGTGGAACTGTCGGTTGTGGATACTGTTACTGGTGATGTCGTCGATGTGGAACTGTCGGTTGTGGTTTCTGTTACTGGTGCTGTAGTCGATGTGGAACTGTCGGTTATGGTTTCTGGTGATGTAGTCGATGTGGAACTGTCGGTTGTGGATACTATTACTAGTGATGTAGTCGATGTGGTACTGTCGGTTGTCGTTTCTGATACTGGTGTTGTAGTTGTAGCTGACGATGATACATTCAGCGTTTTCTCAGCTGTCTTAGTCTTATTCAGTACATTGTTTCTTACAACACAGCGGACTATGACGCCGTTTTGATTGGAAGTCAGCAGCGGAAGCAAGTAACCACCAATCCAGTTGAAATCAATGGAACAGTCGGAATTAGGTTCAGTTCCAAAATCTGGACCGGGAATTGTGAAAAGAAGGTTGGAATCTTTGATTAATTCAGCATAAAAGTCACTATAATTTGGATCCACTTTCGTTGTACAATTGAAAGTCATCTGATCACCTTCGTTGTAATGAACCTTAGAGTCGATGCTTACTTCTGACATAGGAGCTGGAAGTACAAACAATTCTGAATATTGAAAGTTGTGTTTTAGGTATTATAAAAACCTAAAATAGAGTCCTCTCATCCGCAATGGAATCAATCTCAGAATAAACATTATCATGTTGTGATTAATCACAATAGGCTTGTAATTTTGATAAGCAAAAAAGCAATATTTACCCATAACCTTGACCTTAATGGTCTGACATTCGTTCAATTTCCTATACTTTTAACAGTCTAAAAATGTTTTAGGCATACCAGGTGCCATTACTGGATGATCACACCAGTGTGTGCGTGTGTGAAAAACGAAAAAGTGAATATAACAAACCGTGATCAATCTCATACATGTAACTCCTACAATGAATACAAAATCAAGAGTTGGGCAAACACGGACCTCTGGATATACCAGAGGTGGGATCGGGTGACAAGGAGAAGTAAGCATCCCATGTCGATCGGTCATACCCGCCGTGAACCCTATATTTTGTAATCCGTAGTCAAAATCAGTGTGTAAAGAACGGCCTAATAATTGGTTTGGAACAGGTCACACTGCATTTGACCCAATGGCAGGTTGTATTGGAAACCTAGATCCTTATAAAGACCATACAGTTTGTAAAATGCTGACTTTCAACTAGACTGCTGACACTCCTACAGCATCAACGTGTTTGTCAGTAGCTTCCCTCGATTCAAAAACTTATCATACACACAAGCTCTTTCATATCCAATCAGATGAGAGACATAAACACCATATGCAGGTGATAATGGAATATTGCTGCATAAATACGTGGAGTTGACGATGGAGAAGCTTAAATCATCCCGTTGAGTTATTAGTTTGTCGTTATCATCTATGTTCAATAAAACAACCGATTTTCGATTGACCTATGTCATATACGTCGAATATATATGCGCCATATCTAATTGTTTAGCATTCATTAACCAGCAATTTATCGAGGGTAATATTTAATACATAGTACATCGTTTCCATTAGGAACAATGATTAAAAATAAAATAGTTAAAATTAACAAAAAATGAGAGGATAACATTTTCTTCTATAAAGCCCGACTTGCCCACTACAATCTATTAACATGGCAGTGGAATGAAGATATCAAGTTTGGGTTTGTTTCCCTTCTGTATTTGAGAGTCACTTACCTGTCATGGAAATTGGATTGAAATCAACCACCTTAGTCGAAAAAGTGTTGTTCATAATCACAGATCAATACACTTTATAACTGTTGTCCCAGGAGCAGATTTCGGTTGTTGGTTCCGTTAGATTCAGAGTCACCATCACATCAACTGTATCACCATTCATGCGGATAGTCCGATACTAGCATTAAATCTGTCCAAAGAAGATGGGGTTTCAAAAGATTGGATGTAATCTAATTTCCCGATGACGTGCGACACCCCGCCCGAATCGACTGATACGTTGATTTGAAGCCATTCTCCGTGCGGAGTGACTATGCACGCTTTTGATGTCGTGAGTTCTCCAACAGTTGCAACTATACTGGAAACATGGACATCTGAAATTGATTTAATTCAATTCAATTTAATTCAATTTCAAAGCTTTAATGATTGTTTTATTCATTGGAATTTGCAAAGAGCGATGATGACTGTTTTCTGTCCCTTTCTTAAGTTACTATTCGAGATAGAATTACATGTATTATAATTCCTATATGAAACTTAGGGATGCCACCTTGTTTCATCACAGTAAACATTCGTTCGTATTCTGTTGTCACTAGTCAGTAATGATGCCATGAAAATGAAGTAATCATAGAGTGAATTCGTGATTAAAAAACGTTTACTAACATAATGTGTAAATTCGTGATACGTATGAAATATCTGACAATGGTATCTAATCAGTTATTTACCAGATGGGAAAATACGAAAATTTTGAACATTTGTTGCATTTTCGAGTAAATGTTTTTTGTTGTTGGTTTTTTTTTTCAATTCCTGACTTTATATTGAAAATGCATTCACAAACAATGTTATCGTCTCCGAAATACATGTATTTTCGACAGTCATCTATTTACATATATTCCATTAAATTTATCAAACGTTTGAATCATTTTCATTTTCTGATATTTTATGGGGCGGCCCCGGGCCAGATATTAAAAAGGTTCTCAATATACATGTAGTTCTACTCTCCTTTGTTATTTCATGGGATATGTATCCACAGTATGATGACCTGACGTATATCTCCTGAATACCTTACCTGCTGTATAGTTCACTGGTTCAGCTGTTGCTATGGTTTCTGGTGCTGTTGTCGATGTGGAACTGTCGGTTGTGGATACTGTTACTGGTGATGTCGTCGATGTGGAACTGTCGGTTGTGGTTTCTGTTACTGGTGCTGTAGTCGATGTGGAACTGTCGGTTGTGGTTTCTGTTACTGGTGCTGTAGTCGATGTGGAACTGTCGGTTGTGGGTACTTTTACTGGTGAGGTCGTCGATGTGGAACTGTCGGTTGTGGACACTGTTACTGGTGATGTCGATGTGGAACTGTCGGTTGTGGTTACTGTTACTGGTGCTGTAGTTGATGTGGAACTGTCGGTTGTGTATACTGTTACTGGTGCTGTAGTCGATGTGGAACTCTCGGTTGTGGACACTGTTACTGGTGATGTCGATGTGGAACTGTCGGTTGTGGATACTGTTACTGGTGCTGTAGTCGATGTGGAACTGTCGGTTGTGGTTTCTGTTTCTGGTGCTGTAGTCGATGTGGAACTGTCGGTTGTGGTTTCTGTTGCTGGTGCTGTAGTCGATGTGGAACTGTCGGTTGTGGTTTCTGTTGCTGGTGCTGTAGTCGATGTGGTACTGTCGGGTGTGGTTTCTTTGGAACTGTCGGTTTTGGTTTCTGTTGCTGGTACTGTAGTCGATGTTGTACTGTCGGATGTGGTTCCTGTGGAACTGTCGGTTGTGGTTTCTGTTGCTGGTGCTGTAGTTGATGTTGTTGTTGAACTAGTTGTTATGGGATCTATTACATAAGTCTCAACATTTACCGTGATAGTCAAACTCGTTGTTATGACCACAAAATTAGACAACTGTGTACGACTGGAATCAATTGGTGTTAGGGAGCTGTTGATATCTTTTTGGACCGTTTCCTCGATGATTATAGTAGTAGTGAACTCGTAGTACACCTTGTACTGAACCACTATGCTTCCGTTCCTGTGAAAATGATTGAAAATGATTGTAACTAGGTCTCATAGTCCGGTGTCCAGTGATATTATCTAATTATATTATTTGATATATACAATTTTGAATTAGAGTCACTCCATCCTCTAGATAGTGGCGTCTCACTATTATGGGTTCAAAGTAGTTTATTTGATAAATAATCAAAGACAATATATGTATTTGCCACATTTTTATAAGATGTCAGACATTCATAAACAAAAGTATATGTCAATATCAATAAGTACATATTTACGTTAAACAGCATCATAAAAGTGCATAGAAACTAATAAAAATGATAAAATTTTAATTTCAACAATTTAAAAAAACTGCATGTTATAAATATATATAAATTAATGGTGGATATCTGAGAAATCATTGTAAAATAGACCTACAACAGAGAAAATCCCGGTCTGGGAATTTGCCCTTGGCATCTTTAATCAGAATGTGTAGATTTTTTCAGCATCATAGTTTACCCTTTTTTATTGTACCCAGTGAGTAAAGAATTTACAAAAATATGTTTCTTCCATGCACACATTTAATCTGCAAACGCCTATGACGTTACATAATGGCGGAGTTATCTTAAGCTAATATTCCACCAATTCATGCCATATAACCTAGACGAGAGCAGTTTATGCCGTATTATACCTTATCAAAACAAATTCTGATGCTGTTTTATTCAAACTGAGATCATAAAACTGAAACCTGCTCACTTTTGATCTCAGTTTTACGTTGTTTTTTTTTAATATAGCCATCTTATAAACGTGGAAACTAAATTCAATGAGAGCTCTTTCAATCATACAAGTACGGATCCTGAATTTGTTATGAAGTAACACCGTTATCACAATGTATTGAAAATCTGTATCATGACGTCATCCGCAGCCGACCCCATAGCAAACCAATTCATGAAATACATGTACAAACTGTTTTATAATCATACTCACCTGAAATTAGTCACGTCACAATGTTGGTATTTATCTCCGTATTCTGAAGAGTTTTTCTGCAGTGCATCTTTAATCTTAAAATAGATAAAAAGTTATGTTTTTACTACTGGATTCAAACAGTACCATAGTATTAAGATTCAGAGAGGATATACGTGTATATTCTATGATAAGCCGAACCCAATGCAGCATATGACCCGAATGTTGTCAATGCAGTATAACTATATAAGATGGAAAAAATCATTCAAAAGATAAAAACAAGATACCCATGGGTCATATCTCTCACCTGAGCAAATACAAGGTCAAACCTTCGCTCAATGTTCATGGAGGGGGAAATACTTAAATATCCACTACATCAAAATACTATTGCTAGCAATTAACATATACACTTTTGTGGTTCTTGAAAAGATTTCATGCAAAACCTTTAATCCCTTTTGTAGTCCCGTGTAAACATAAGGAACAATGTTGACGACCAACCTTACGCGGTCACTATATAAATATATATAAATACCCTAGCAGTTCTTCAAAGGAAGAGATACTGTCTATTCACATGTAAATTCAACAGTCATCAATATCATAACTCCTATAAAGAATACAAAAATAATAGTAGGACAAACAAGGGTCCCTGAACATACCAGAGGTGGGATCAGGTGCCTTATATCTTATTACGTTTTTGTTTCCCGGTAGTCATGTTGTGAAAATGCTTGTGATACCCGAGATTGTTTGTTTCTTTATATGTATAGTGTTATACTTGTACATGTATATTGTTTTACGTCCTGTTGAGAATGTTTTATTCACATTGAGAAGTCACCAGATGTATTTGAAGTACCACAAATTTAGACCTATGCTTAGCGCTCAAGGCCGTAGAAGTGAGGGTTCTTTAACGTGCCAACGCCTGCCGAGACACGGGACCTCTGTTTTAAGGTCATATCCAAAAGACTTGTGATTCTCACTTCTAAATGCCGAGCGTTTGGTGAAGGAGCAATTAATCACTACCTATAATAATGTCTTAAGTTTGACGGGGCTATATGGCACCTGAAAAGAAATATTTCAAACCAATTCACTATGTATTCATGTGCAAAACCTTCAACCCCAATCATGGCCTCATTAGGACTCAAAAAGTCGACAAACTTGAATCTTCTTTGAATTTGGAAGATTTAAAAAAAAAATCGGCCTTACTGGTTAGGTGGGTTTTTCAAACACGTGTATCCCACCCTATGTTTACATGTTCCTGACTCTATCCCTACACGTGCACTTCACCCTATGTTTACATGTTCCTGACTCTATCCCTACACGTGCACCCCACCCTATATCTACATGTTCCTGACTTTATCCCTACACGTTCACCCCACCCTATGTTTACATGTTCCTGACTCTATCCCTACACGTGCACCCCACCCTATATTTACATGTTCCTGACTCTATCCCTACACGTGCACCCCACCCTATGTTTACATATTCCTGACTCTATCCCTACACGTGGACACCACCCTATATTTACATGTTCCTGACTCTATCCCTACACATGCACTCCACCCTGTTTACATGTTACTGACTCTATCCTCACACGTGCACCTCACCCTATGTTTACATGTTCTGGACTCTATTCCGACACGTGCACTCCACCCTATGTTTACATGTTCCGGACTCTATCCCCACACGTGCACCCCACCCTATGTTTACATGTTCCTGACTCTATCCCAACACGTGCACTCCATCCTATGTTTACATTTTCCTGACTCTATCTCTTCGGAAGGAACCTGTCTCTTCAAACTTGAATGCCTTTACTCAATGATGTTTTAGGTATGATTGTACTGATTTTTTGTTTAAATTAAAACTCAAACTGTGAAAGGTTTGCGGACGACAGACTAACGATAGACAAACATTTCACAATGATTCCTGTGGGAACCTGGGTTAGAATAGCTCCTCAGTTCACATTGCTTGTCGTAGAAGGCGACTAAATGGTTCGGACGAGACAGCAAAAACTGAGACCCCGTGTCACAACAGGTGTGGCACGATGAAGATCCCTCCCTGCTCAAAGGCCGTAAGCGCCGAGCATAGGCCTAAATTTGTAGCCCTTCACCGGCAGTGGTGACGTCTCCATATGAGTGAAAGATTCTAGTGAGTGACGTTAAACAATATGCAATCAATTTCACAAGATCGGTAATTGTATAGGTAAAAAACTAAAAACGAAAAAGAATTTTTTAAATTTTATACCGATAGATAGATAGATTGATAGAAATTGTGTGTAAGTGTAAGTGTACGTGTGTGCGAAACCAATATAATATGCTTATCGCATGGCTTCATGGGAACAATCAAACTATCATCCCGAGGTAGGATTAGACCTGGAAAACTGTTGCCCAAGACCGATGATTAGTTCACCTTTCTTCTAAGTCACGATACAGAGAAAAAAAGTGCGACTGAGATCAAAAGTGAGTTTTTATGGCCCCAGAGATTGAAATTAACATTGTTAATATTGATTAAATCATGAAAACACCACAATTGAAAAAAGGAACATTGGGAACTTTATCCTGCCTTGGTTCAAAATCGTGCATTTTCACTGGACAAGAAATATTTGGTGGGGTTCCGAATTCGGATGCCCACCGAGAGACCAAGATGTCCATACCTACTTTTAACGAACAATTTCACAACAGAAATGGTAAATGTGTTTGACAAGCCATAAATCATTTATACAAACAGCGAAAAGATGATACTGAAGGTCAGATAAAGACAAACATTGATCGTTTTTAATACATACTGCGCCACAGAATTCTGTACTCAAATTCTTGAATTCTGGAGAAGACGAATTGGCGAGTTCTTCATAGAATACTTGGTCTAGACTCATTTCACCGAACACTACATCTGTAAAGTAACCAAATTTGCTATATGATATAACTTAAATGACTCGTTTTCTTTTCATACAAATATCTTTATACATACCTGTTTATAGACATAAAACAATTTTAAAAGATTTGTACCTGATGCTAAACACATCTAAACTGCGATTCTGAAATTGTCGTTTTAAATTGTGAGTTGAAAGGTCCAATGCTTAGGGAATTGAAAACTTTAGTCAATAAAATGATTAAAGCTTTAAAGGCTTGAATTGAAAACACCGACTGAAAGCAAACTATTGTGTTCTAAATGACATGTAACTCATAGCAAAATTTTTACACTACGTTATCACTAAAATAACAATCAATATATCAACATCTAAAGAAGGGCATTGAATATGCAATACAACAATAATTTGCTGTTTGCTTCATGATTATACATGTAGCAATATCATTGAAAATACATCAACGTTTTGCATCCATAACCTGATTTTTTCTCCGCATTCATACAAATACTTACAATATTTTATAGAGGCGTCCTCTTCATCTCCTTTTGAAAATTAAGAAGAAAAGTATCATAAATGTATCCATATGTCAAATGATGAATGGTAAAACTGAATGTTATTTATATATGACGTCATAAAGTTAGTACTTTTTTAGGTTTTTGAATGTTTTGTATACATGTAACAAATACTTATTAGCTGGGCGTCTTCGTCAAGAAGACTGAATTTCAACAGTCTTGATTAAAGTCAGCATTTAGCAAATTCTATGGTCGTCATAACGATCTAGTTTGACAATACTGCTTGTCATTGAGTCAAATGCTGTCTGACGTGTTTCATACCAATTGTTAGACCGTTCTTTACACTCTGATTTTGACTATGGATTACCCCGTTTATCTTGATCACGATATAGGACTCGCGGTGGCCAAATAGGTTTATGCATGTTTCCGTTTCACTTCTGTTATCATCAAAAGTGAAAACCAATCTTGTAACAAGAGACTCATGGGCCACACCGCTTCCCCGAGTCACCTTGGCCCATATCTAAAGAATTTATTGGGACCCCAACCTACTCCGGGGGGGGGGGGGGCATAATTTTTACAAACTTGAATCTGTACTATATCTGACAGGAAGCTTTCGTGTAAATGTATACTTCTCTGGCCTAATAGTGCTTCAGAAGAAGATTTCTAAAGACTTTCTTTTTATATATTTGTATGTAAAACAGTGATCCCCTATTGTGGTCCTAACCTACCCCATGGGGTCATGATTTTAACAAACTTGAATTTTCACTATGTCAGGAAGCTTTGGTGTAAATTTGTACTTTTCTGGACCAGTGGAAGCTTTCGTTTAAATGTATACTTTTCTGGCCTAGTAGTTCTTGAGATACAGATTTTCAAAGATTTTCCCATACATTTGTATGTGAAACTGTGATCCCTTATTGTGGCCCCATCCTACCCCGGGGGTCATGATTTTAATAAACCTGAATTTGCACTATATCAAGCAGCTTTCATGTAAATTTAAGCTCTTCTGGTCCAGTGGTTCTGGAGAATATTTTTAATGACCCCACCCTATTTTTGCATTTTTTTTTATTATCTCTCCTTTGAAGGGAACATGACCTTTCATTTGGATAAACTTGAAAGCCAAGTTTTGTTGAAATTGGCACAGTGGCTCTAGATAAGAAATCGATAATGTAAAATGGTTTACAGACAGACTCACTTTAGCTTTCAGCTTAGGTGAGCTAATAACGGTTGATTGACAGGTTTGTTATGGTTTGCAGTTTTATTTTCATAATCATAGAGTAAAGAAGAAAAAAAAAACTATTGAAATCCTCTGTTTCCCCAGTGGGCTAGAACTACAGTGTACTAATATTTTGATATGGGATTATTTTTTAATTGATTCCTACGCATTATTTACTTTCCTGGTGGACTACTTTTGAGACGATAACAGTTCTAATTGAAAACGAAGCATGCGTAGTGCCCTCTGGAGAAGTGGCGACATGTGTACATACTTGTAACATATACATCAGAAATTTGAGCAGTGGGGTGTGAAGAGGAGTTAACATAAAATCACTTTTTTAAAATACGACTAGATATAGTAAACGGAATCCTCTTCCTACGTGGTGTTTCTAATAATACTTTCCCTTGCCATCAATCATTCATAAATATACATTAGAAAGTCATCGTTTTGACCTTGCATTGACTAAACCAGATTATCGTTAATACCAAATTCATCAAAACTTTGTCGAAATTGCCAGGTATTATTCATTATTTCATATAGTTTAACATACTGACAAAATTTGTGTGTGTTTTCCATCATCAAAAAAAAAAAAAACTAATCAATACGGTACATATACCTTTAATTTTGTACAAAAAGGTGATAAATCGTTATATTTCTGTCATCATATAACACAAAATGATGTGAAGCCAGTAATTAATATAACATTGGAAAAGAGCTTAACAAAACAACACATATTCAAATCTCAATAATGAATTTTACGTTTCTGAGGAGCCAAATTGGCGAAAACAATATCCTTTCTGGTAGATATTAATTAGTACGTATGCTATAATTACCCCTTTGTGTCAAAAACCAGGCAAGGACAGCTGCAATGCCTCCGATTAAAAGAATTCCCAAAATGATGCCCACAATGGTTCTTTTGCCCCTTTTCTTATCTCTAAGGTATAATGGCTCCCTGTCGTATCCATTGTCACGAAACTCGCGAGCATTCTGAAGGGGCATTTTGGTGTAATAATATATAATAATAATAATAATAATAATAAGACCTTTATTTAACCAGGATTACATATTTAGCGATAACGCTAGTTTTCAATATGGTCCTGCATATAACATACATACAGACAGATATTAGTAAAATAAACACAGATTAAAAGAAGTAGAATACATATAAACTTAAGAAATAATTATGAATGTAAGATAAATAGAATACAAAATGAAGCTTAAAAAGTATGGTGATAATCTCTAAGATAATTTCTCTTAAAACACGCAACACTCGTTGAGTTTCTTATGTTTTGACTCAAGGCATTCCACACTGTGCTCCCTGAAATGCTGAAAGATCTTCTATAATATTCTGTTTTTGCCCTGGGTATATACAAAATATTTGAATAAGAATTTCTAGTTTGCCTCTGACTGACTTCGGATACATATTTAAAAACATTTAAATAATCTGGCATTAAACCATGTAAAACTTTATACACTAAAATGACTTTTCTATAGACAAAGTAATCTGATAGAGGCAACCAGTTAAGTTCTGTAAACATGACATTAGATGGTGTTTCAAAATTTCTGATGTTAAGAATTACCCTTGCAGCTCGTTTTTGCAATATAAAAAGCTTATTCACATTTTCAGCATTTCTGTCATGCTGAAGCGTGGGCTTAAAATACAAATGTTTGAAAATATAACAAGAATACATGATATCTAAAGATAAACTAAGAGTATTTACAGCAATTATCGATTCCTTACTCAGAAACAAAGAGTACTTACAGCAATTATCGATTCCTTACTCCGAAACAAGAGTACTTACAGCAATTATCGATTCCTTACACCGAAACAAGAGTACTTACAGCAATTATCGATTCCTTACTCCGAAACACAATGTTGTATGTCGGATTCAACAGAGATAAAAATCCGGCCTTCATAAGTACGTGTAAACGTTTGAGCGATTGCTGAAGTCTAGTGGTTATGGCGTTCGTTCGCAACCGGGAGGCCCGTGTTCGAACCTGGCGCCTTACCTTGATCAAGCAAACACACTTAATATGGGTAAGTGACAGTCAAGGAACTTTCGGACTTGACCTATCTTGTGTCATGGAAGGCGTTGGCAGGACAATAAACCCTCACTGCTACAGCCCTTGTATAAGTCAGTTTGTAGTATTTCACCTAACGTTGGTGACTTACTACATGAGTGAAAAATTCTCGAACGGAATGTAGAACAATACACAGAGAAGGCACGGACATGTCCCTAACAATGAGTTTCTAGAAGTTTTTTTCTATTACGTCCCCTAGTGGCCTTGACCTTTGACCAAAAAATCAATTTTTTTTTTTAATTTCTTCATAACAAAGCTATATCTAAAGTATCATATCAATCGAGCAAAAAAATTATATCCGTAGAGTGTTCAAAAGCTTTTTCTATGAAGTCCCGTAGTGACCCTTCACCTTTGCCCTCTTGACCCCAAAATCAATACGATATACAATGGTACATGTGAAGTATCAAATCAACTGAACAAACACTGTGGCCTGTAGAGTGTCTACCAGCTCAATGTTACACAAAGACACAAACGGTTCTGTTACTATATCCTCTTGTAATTGAATTGGGATAGGATAACATAAGTAAATTTCAAAAGCTACAGTCATCTTCACAAGTCAAGGGTTATTGATTAGTTAAAAATGTAACGAATCAATAACCCTTGACTTGTGAAGATGTAACTACAGTATATATAAATGATAGACGAAAGAAGATTTATATACATGTATGTTTACAACTGTATATATTTTCTCCTCTTCATAATTCAAAAGCTTTATACATGCAGATTATCATGCAATATATGATACTAGTAAAACCGGTTCCATTGCAATCTGTGAGAAGTATCGCCCAAACATTTGCATATTCGATCATGTTGACACGCTGTTCTTGGAACAACAGTAGGACAAAGTCATATTTCACTTAACATTCTACTCATCATGCTCATACAGCTAAAATGTATTTGTTCAAACCTTCATTAAATCAGATTACTGTAATAATACATAGACGTTTCGTCATCTTACAAGTTCATGTTCAATCATTTTTGGCTTTGTATTATATTGATGAATATATAGAGAAATATTGCTCCATATTTCAAAATCGATTCTCTATACTTCCATTGAAAAAGCCAATAAATGACTAACTAGTGCATTTTATGATTATCGTAGTAAATTGGATGAAATCTATCATCTAAAATAGATAAACCTGGCGCCTTACCTTGATCAAGCAAACACACTTAATATGGGTAAGTGACAGTCAAGGAACTTTCGGACTTGACCTATCTTGTGTACTACAACACCAACAACAACAAAAACTCCAACACCTACTACAACTTCAAGCACTACTACAACTCCAACAACTACTACAAATTGAACAACTACTACAACTCCAAGCACTACTACAACCCCAACATCTACTACAAATTCAACAACTACAACTCCAACCACTACTACAGTTTGAATCACTACTACGACTCCAACCACTACTACAACTCCAACCACTACTACAGCTCCAATCACTACTACAACTCCAACCACTACTACAACACCAACCACTACTACAGCTCCAACCACTACTACAAATCCAACAACTACTACAACAACTCCAAAAACTAGTATGACATCAACCACTAGTACAACTGCAACACCTACTACAACTACTACCACTGCTACAACACCAACCACTAGTAAAACAGCAACCACTACTGCAACTTCAACAACTACAATTCCAAGACCTACTACAACTCTAAGCACTTCTGCAACTCCAAGAATTACTACAACACCAACCACTACCACATCACTAATAATTACTACAACTCCAACCACTGCCACAACTCCAACTACTACTACGCAAACTACCACTTCTACAACACCAAACACTACTACAACACCATTCACTACTGGAACCCCAACTATTACTGCAGTTCCAAAAACTACTACAACATCAGTCACTAGCACAACTCCAACAACGACTACAACTCCAACAACTACTGCAACACCAACCACTACTACAACAATAACCTCTACAACTCCAAGTACTACTATAACTTCAACCACTACTACAACTCCTACAACTCCAACACCTACTACAGCATGATCCACTACTACAACACTAACAACTACTACAACAACTACTACAACAACTACTACAACAACAACTACTACTATTAAACCAATAACTACTACAAAACCAGCAACTACTAGAGCACTAACCACTAATACAACTCCAACCACTACTACAACACCAACCACTACTACAACACCAACCACTACTACAACACCAACCACTATTATAACACCAACCACTACTACAACACCAACAACAACAAAAACTCCAACAACTAGTACAACTCCAACCACTACTACAACTCCAACCTCTACTACAACACCAACCACTACTATAACACCAACCACTACTACAACACCAACAACAACAAAAAACTCCAACACCTACTACAACTCCAAGCACTACTACACCTCCAACAACTACTACAAATCGAACAACTACTACAACTTCAAGCACTATTACAACTCCAACATCTACTACAAATTCAACTACTACAACTCCAACCACTACTACAGCTCGAATCACTACTACAACTACAACCACTACTACAAATCCAACAACTACTGCAACAACTCCAAAAACTAGGATGACGTCAACCACTAGTACAGCTGCAACACCTACTACAAATACAACCACTGCTACAACACCAACCACTAGTAAAACAGCAACCACTACTACAACACCAACAACTACAATTCCAACACCTACTACAACTCTAAGCACTACTGCAACTCCAAGAAGTACTACAACACCAACCACTACCACAACAGTAACAACTTCCACAACTCCAACCACTTCTAAGCCAAGCACCACTACAACCCCAATAACTGCTACAAATCCAACCACTACTTGAACTCCGATAAAAATTACAGTTAAAAACAATACTACAACTTTAACCACTACTACAACCCTATAACCATTACTAGAACTCTAAACATTACCACAACTCCTACCACTACTTCAACTCCACCTATTACCATAACGCCTAAGAGTACTACATAACTCACTTCTATAATTGCTATCATTAAATCCAATTAAACTCATCACTAGAATTGGCGCACTTTCTATAATAAGAAAAGCTTCTTCGATTTCAAATACTACTAAAACGTCCAAGAACTAAAAATAGTATCAAAAATCCAAGCAATTACAGAAATCAAACAACTACTACTACTCCAACCACTACTAAAATTCAAACAACTACTTCAAATCTACCCACTTCTACAACTCAACCACTAATGCAGCTAAAAACATTGCTACCACTTCAACACATCCCACAACGGCAAAAATACAAAAAAAATTAATTATCATTACAGCACCAACCATTAACACAACTCTAACGATTACTACAATTACAACCACTACCACAACTCAACCCAGTACTAGATCTCCAAACATAACTGCAATTTGCATCATTTCTACAATTACAACTACTCCTACAACTGAAATCATTACTACAACTCCAAACAAAATTACAAGTCTAACCATAACTACAATTCTCAATACTTCTAATACTAGAACCACTGCTATATATCTAAACACTACTACTAATCCCACCATTACAATTGTAAAAATTACGAAATTTCTAAGTAATACTACAACTTTAATTATTAGTAAAACACCACACAAAGCTACAATTACAACATCTTTAAAGATAGCGCAGTATTTCTACAAATACGACAATTCAAACTACCACTAAAACTTTAAATATTTTTACAACTCCAATCAGTACTACAAATTTCAAACCATAGTTCTGCCCCAACTACCACTACATTCCCCACAAAATACAACACTAAACTTTACAACTCAAACCACTACAACTTCAACCACTTCAACTACAACATCTACTACACCTGCAATCATTAATACAACTCCAATCGCTATTGTAACCCCCACCACTACTACAACTCAAAATAGAATTACAACTTTTATTACAACTCAAATTTTAAATACGTCCACAACTCCTTTCACTAATACATGGACAACTCCAGTCGCTACTCTAACTCCATTCATACTTCATTTCCAGCCACTACTACATCACAAAACACGATTACCACTACTACAACTCCAAGAGGCACTATTAAAACTCCAATCCGTCATTCAACTCATACCTCTGATATAAATAAAAGTATAAAACAAATCTATCGCCTCCTATAATTACAAAAACTACTACAATTTAAAAACATTACTGCAATGTCAATCCCTTCTACAAATCAAACTACATATACTACTACAACTCAAACCATACATTCAACCACTCAACATGCAGTGCTGCAACTCCAACTAATATGACAACTCCAACCGTGACTAATTCCAAACACTACTACATTTCAATGCTCTTCCACAACTTCATCCAATAGTCAAACTATAAAACATCAAGTACATACTACACTTAAAACCATTACTACAACTCCAAAGATAACTTTAATACTTACTCTAACACCTCCTACCACGCTCACCACTATTACAACTCCCACTGGTACAACAACACCAATAGCTACTAAATCTTCACCCGTTACTTCAGCTCAAACCACGGATACAAACACAAACACTCTTACAATTCTAAATACTGCCACAACCCCTAACCCAAATACAACTAGTACCACTGCTACTACGTCAACCACTATTACGACTCCAACGACAATTACAGTTTAAACTATTTCTACAATTCCAATGATTACTTCAGCTCAAAGCAATGATACAACTTCAAACATTTCTACAATCCCACACATTACCACAACTAAAATCATTACAGCTTCAGCCACTACTAAAGTGTGTAGCTCCAACCAGTACCACAAATTCAACCACTACTAAAATTCAAACAATATTATAACTCCAACCATTGCTATAGCGTCAACCATTTCTACCACTCCAACCAACATCACTAGCAACCAAAGCAGAAATGGAATATGAAATTGTGCCATGCGTTTCTATTTGTTCAGTATGTCAATATTATCAAAAGAATAGAATTATATGCTTTTTATCATGCAATATAAACTATACACTTGGTGTAAATTATACAATTTAACTCGATTGGATTAAAAATCAAGCTATTTTTTTTATTTATCTATTTATTCAATATACGGGCAGGATAATACCCCCTTTCAAACATTTATGATCACGTGGCGTTGCAAGCTGTTAGAAAGTAAACAATTATAAATATAAATGTTGGCTGAACAAATTCAGCGATAAAACACGGTCATACGGGGAACGTTGTATGAAAAACCACAAACATGTGAATACTCGTGTTTAGAATAAAATCCTTTTTAATACGATTACATATAGTGAATGAATTCTTCTTCAATGATATTTTTAATAATACTTTTTATGCGCGCTTGCGCACATTCATCATATACGTCAGTCTTTCATAAATTTGCATTAGAAAATCACCCGTTTTAACCTTGTGTTGAAAAGATCAGCACTTTGTTAATAGCAATCAATTTGTCGAAATTGTCAAATATGACCATTTCACGTAGTTTATCTTACTGACAAAATTTTGGTCTGGTGTCCAACATCCAAAAATGCTTTTTTTAATACAGTACGTATACCTGTAAAGATAATTACTGGTATTCATGGTCAGCACGAATAATTACAGTATATAACAAGAATAATTAGTATATAACATGAATAATTACAATATATAACATGAATAAATAGTATATAACAAGAATAATTACAGTATATAACATGAATAATTACAGTATATAACATGAATAATTACAGTATATAACAAGAATAATTACAGCATATAACAAGAATAATTACAGTATATAACATGAATAATTACAGTATATAACAAGAATAATTACAGCATATAACAAGAATAATTAGTATATATAATTACAGTATATAACATGAATAATTACAGTATAATTATAGTAGCTGACCTGTTTCTATATTCATATCAAGCAGAATTTATTCAAAAACTTCTACGCGAGAAGAAAAAATCTCTCGATGTGGCCTTCAATTCGACATTTAGATATATCGATGACGTTTTGTCTATTAACAATGATAGCTTTCATTCATGCAAGGTAAAGATAACGAACAGTGATCAATCTTATAACTCCTATAAGCAATACAAAATAGATAGTTGGGCAAACACGGACCCCTGGACACACCAGAGGTGGGATCAGGTGCCTAGGAGGAGTAAGCATCCCCTGTTAACCGGTCACACCCGCCATGAGCCCTATATCCTGATCAGGTAAACGGAATTATCTGCAGTCAAAATCAGTGTGCCAAGAACGGCTTAACAATTGGTATGAAAAACCCTAATTTAGCATTTCTTTGATGAGTACCCAATAACAAACATTTTGTTTGTTTTTTCTTCCTTTAAGGTATTCAATGTCTAACGACCATATTTCATATCGAGTACATGGATGGTGGGACTTTTGTAATCATGGTATTATTTTGAAAGTTCATCAAATAAAGATAATCCACCGTAGGAATTTTCAAAATTTTGTTTACTGCTTAATTTATTTCAACAAGCAATTAATATTGAAGTCTATGGGAAGCATGTTTATATTAATTTATTTTTCAAAGGAATTATAATTTCATACAAATCTCTTTGTAGAAAGTTACACTTTCTCTTTATGAAAATATGAAATAAAATTAATCATTCACCACACACATTTTTAGAAAATTAGATTTTTCATATTTTTACAAAGGGCAGATAACTCTTCAAAAAAGTCTCAAGTGCAATAAGACGGATTCTAATCATGTACCAGTTATCTTAATTTCATCTACCTCACTTTCATCATTATTTAACAATAAACATTTATATTGATTTAAATCCTTCAAAATTGTTCATTATCTTTTTGTTATACTCGTACATTGAATACCTTAATAATACGTGGTTCTGAAAGACCGTCTCTCTATTTCGAGATTAGGGTTAAGATCATAATCCAACACTTCTATATTACTATTGTTAATATGAAGGCAACATATCATTTTTGTATCCTTCACATGCAAAGGTGATATATCATTTACATACAATGTAAGTAATAATGGACTTAAAAGGGATCCCATCTGTTAGTGAAAGACACAAGGGTGTATCTTTGTAATGTGATGCAGGTCATATAGAAGATTAGACTTGCTCAAGTCACTATAGTTAATAATCGGTGCTCTCTTTAATACGTTTTAATAATGCCAAACATATGTTAGTGATTTTTTTTATTGTTTGATTTTTTATTTGACATTCACATTATATACATACATGTAATTTAACTACACAATAATACCACCAATATTCATGCGCAAAAGACATTTTCGTAAATATAAAGAGAGAAAGAAAGAAAGAAAGAAAGAACACATAAAACAAAGCGGGGCATGGAACACAATCTTAGGTTTAAAAAAAAACTTTTTTATACATTAATACAATCATAAATAGTTCGCCAGTATCTCTCAAACTCCCTATACCTTCAGTTTTTCAACAACAAAAGTTTTTCAACTGTAATTCTATCAGTGATATTTTTTTGGATGCATCTATACTTAATTTACATATACTTGAGAATTTACTGGTATAAATATACTGCTTTATCATCAGAATTATCAAATTTTCCACCTTGTGTATATTCTTATTAGCAAATTTTCTAAAAAGAATTGCTTGTCTATAAAAATTGATATGCCTGTCCAGTTTTTCGCAAAGCCATTCTTCAATTCCATACCAGATCTCTTTCACACATGGACATTCTACAAATATGTTATCAATAGTTTCAAAATCCCTCTTGCAAAATGTGCAAATTGGGGAATCAACAATTCTAAGTTTATGTAAATAATATAGTTACATACAAATAGTCTGTGCAAGATTTGAAACTGTATCCGTTGCAATTTAGATTCTTGAGTTGTTTTAAAAGGAAGTTCAAATAAATTTTTCCATTCTAGCTCTGAAAAACCTTCTGTTTCTTCCCATTTTGATATAGATTTCATTTTGGTTGCTTTATGGCTTATCAATTGCTTATACATATCTTTACAACCTTCTTTATCTTTGAAATATGTTGAAATAGTAGAGGGAATAGGCAAAAGTGGTTTTGTAGTTCTTGTATTGTCTTGTATAAGAACTTGTCTTTGTTGGATTGCATTCTTTAGTCCTGCATATTCTACAAAAATCACTTTAACTTTCAAAACCATTTTATGTTGGTGATATTTAAGTAATGTAGAGAGCAGATATTTAGATTTCTGAAACTACAGTAAAATTTGGACAAAATATAGAAACAACATAGAGACTTGAGCAAGTCTAGTACATTTATGTAGAATATACTCAGTGTGGATTATAAGAAACCACACGTACAGGTGAAGAGCACCAACCGGGACCTGATATGCATGCTACATGTATACGTCATAAAGGTTATGAGAAATATACACCAGCGGCTTCCTTTTTGTTAACAATTAGGACTTTAGATGTTTTCGAATGATATGTTACACTACTAAAGAGCCAACAAGCGAAGGTTTTATAGTGTTATTAAATTGTTTGCTTATATTCAAAGGATTTTTCTGTAGATATTCATGACTAATAAAAGGGATTTACTTTTTTATTAATCTGTAAACAACAAAATGTAAAACACCTCCATTATACTATCTTGGCGTGTAAAACGTTGCAATATTATACAAATTTTGATCTATATGCAGAAATCTTGATTTATATTCAACAATCTTGTTATTCCTATACAAAAGTTGGATTTATATTCGATAATTCTGACATCGATATGAGAAAATCTTGATGTATATTCGATAATTTTGATATTTATATGTAATATTTTGATGCATATTCCGTAATCTTTATATTTATGAACGAAAATTTGATTTATATATGTGATAAATTATTATTTATATTCTATAATTTTGTTCCTTGTATTTTATAAATTTTTATTTATATCCGACAATCTTCTTCAATTTATCGAACATAAATAATAAGATTATCGAATATAAATCAAGATTTACCGTATGTAAATCAAAATTTTCGCGTATAAATATCAGGATTATCGAATATACTAGCAAATTAAACGTTTGCACATCAATATCAAGATTGTCGAATATAAATAAAGTTTTATCGAATATGAATAACGAAATTATGGAATACAAGTCAAAATTTATCGGATATGAATATCAAGATTATCGAATATAAATCATGATTTATCGAATATGAATAAAAATATACATCAAAATTTTCATATAAGAATTAAAAGATTATCGAATATACATCAACATTTTCGTATATAAATATCAAGATTCCCGAATATCAATCAGGATTTTTGCATATACATGTATATGAGTAACAAGATTATCGAATAAAAATCAAGATTGATCGAATATCAAGATTTTCGCATATGATCAAGATTATCGAATATAAATCAAGATTTGTATAATATTGCAATGTTTTACAGGCCATATTCGGACGTTGTACGTAACTGATAGCTCTACCTGATAGAACTGTTATACATGTACATACTCTCTTTTCAGCAATTGGCAAAGAGCGACTACATCTTTCCCGTAAATTTGTAATAAAAAGAGAAAGAAAATAAGTTTCGCATGATTTATTCATATACATAGTCAATGTCCGAACCGATTTTTCATCTTCACCTTACAGATGACATTACATCTGTATTTCGGGGATTTTCTTGTTGTGTGCAAAAATATTAACGCCATTACATCTATATGCATAACAATCTGATAAAGTATGAAATAGTTTCTGCTAAAAAAAAAACCGCATCTTTTAAAACAGATAAACATTGAAAAATATAATATAATCTTGGTAAAGCTCATCTATGTTACGCAATAACAAACACTAAATTCATAAAAATATTTGTATATTGTAGCATGCATTCTCTCTGTATCACATTATTCAAAAAATGTTTCTGGGGATTACATGTGTCGCATACAGGTACCAACAACTCCAGCCAGCCAGTCAGAAAGAGTTCGCACTCCAAAGAAAGTAATTCCTTAGTGCATACCTTGCTGTGTGGGCGACACAAAAATCACAGCTAACAATGAGAACAATCAGTTTGACAGGCGTTTGTGTTTGGGTGAAAGCATAATGTCGCCTGACACTGATCAAAATTAG
This sequence comes from Ostrea edulis, assembly GCF_947568905.1. Lineage (NCBI taxonomy): Eukaryota > Metazoa > Mollusca > Bivalvia > Ostreida > Ostreidae > Ostrea > Ostrea edulis. The sequence continues at coordinate 26,022,118 of NC_079172.1, read as the reverse complement.
TGATGTTATTAGCACAATGTAAAAATCGACTGCATTCGCCTGGATAAGGATGATGCCCATCAACTAAACATGGATTAGCTACAAAGAAAATTTAAAAACTTCACAAAACATAGTTCATTTAAGGTACCTCATTACACAAAAATTTTATTTATTGCTTCTTTAAAACACCTATTAAAAGAGGTATGATTTCACCATCGAAAGAGTGCTAAAAGTTCTTAATTATTTTATATGAAATTTTTGTGATTTTTCCACGGAGTGACAGAAAAGGAATTTTGTTTGCAAATAAGAGTCCAAATTTTGCTTTGATTTGGTGCATGATATGAACATGCAGCAAAACATACCTAAAATATTCAGATATAAACGTTCAAAATTGGTACCGTATAAGTTTTACATATCATGAAAAGAAATTGAAACTAAATGATCAAATTTCAGATATAATCATTATATTCAAACGTGAGAATAATGTACCGATCCCAATTAAAATTGAATGAAATTACTAAAATCATCATATGGTTCCTAATTGTATGCACCGTTTATCAAGAAAGTAGTTTCCTTTTATAAATTCGTTTAATTTGTAAACCATTTTACATCAAGGGGATGTAGTTTTCTGATTACAATGTTCTATATGACTGTATTTTTATAAATCCGATCGGGCTTGGTTAAATTTTTTTAAAATCGTAATATTTCTGAATTTTGACCATTTCATTTCAATTTCCTTTTAAAATATATTTGTCTGATATATCTCTTTGAAGATTGTATCTGTAGATTTTTTAAAAATTAGCAAATAATGTTTGCAATTTTCATAAATATTTTTCTTTTTAAAATATCAGAACGTCGATCTGAGTCGTTTAGGCGTGTTTTCTTTAATGACACGCTGCTTTCGGGTCTAACGACCCGCTGATTACTAGTATACATTTATTGCATCATAGTGAGGGAAATATGAAGACATTCATCCAAGAAAAATCATATTCCCCTCGGGCGTTGCCCTCGGGGAATGTGATTTTTCTTGGGTGAATAAATCTTCATATCTCCCGAACATCCATGCAATAAATCGTTTATTATACCGAAACAAAGTAAGACTACAAAAGTGCATATGGAATTGGGGTCCGCTTATCTATACATATACATTGAATGTAGCTGATATTTGTGCTAATAGGAGTTAAGAGATTGATCACTGTTCGTTATCTTCGCCTTTCATAGAAATAACTTAATACCACCTTCACACTCACGGATTTTTCTTACGAGTCCTTACGGATCTCCGACTCGTAGTCAATCGCAAGCATTCGTAAATCACCCGTCGGTATCCGTTAATAACTCGTCACAACTCGCATACACTCGTAAGGATCTGTGAAAGTTGGGGCAAATTTTTTGACATGTCAAAAAAAACCCATTCACGATTGTCCACGGATTTCATTTTCCGTAAATAACCCGTAAATAACTTGTAACAATTCGTACGTATCGTAAACTGGTCGCAAGAACACGTAAACTGCTCGTAAGAATCCGTAAAAGACTCGTAAAAAGTTTGTTTTACGAATCTTTGCGGTTAGTTTACGATATATTACGGATAGTTTACGAGTTGTTTACGGATTATTACGAATGCCTAAGTGATATTTACGATTTCATTCACGTCAGGTTACAATCGCTTTACGTATTGTTCAAAGTCATTACGAGCACTTTACGTATAGACAAGATTAATTTACGAGTACATACTTTACGATTAGGGAAAGGTATGAAAGATGCAAAATCTGACAGTTTCATTTAGTTGTTATCAACACATCAAAGAAGATACACATCTTGCATACAATATACATACATGCTGTTACAAGTAATGTCAGTTGTCGAATGATGATACAAAGCCAATTGCGAACACTTGTGAGTCAAAAACATAAACAATCGTAACTAACTCCTAACTATTCGTAACCGCACGTTATCAACACGTTTACAGGTCGTGATTTACACGTAAAAACTAAGCTAGATCGTAAATTTCCGTAATATACTCGTAACAATCCCTAAAAAGCTCGTAAAATCGTAAATTGCTCGTATTTATCCGTGTTCACTCGGAACAAATCGTAAATGTGTGCCGTAAATGCATCGCAAGAACTCGTAGTAAACCGTAAATGGCCCGTAAATACTCTTAAAACGTTCTTAAATAGCTCTTTAAAGTGTCTAAATCGTAACAATCCGTGTACTTTTACGGATTTGTGGAATACTTAAGGATCCGTAAGAAAAATCCGTGAGTGTGAAGGTACCATAATGTTGAATTAGAAAAAAGATAAAATTAAGATTTCTTTTACTTCTTATTTATGGTATATCGTCTGAAGAAGACATTGTCATCGACAGCAAATTAATATGTATTCCTATCATTAAAGCCCCCAACAATGCCTATACTAATGAAAGACTTTACATAATATATGCAACATAACACAATATAAATAAATTGGACCTATTCTAAAACCCTAGGGTTGTGAAATCAAAATGTTTGTATATCCTTTTCTGCTTTTCCTAAATATTTATTCAGTTTTTATACTGTATCAGCAAACTTAAACGTTTTTCAAATAATAAAGTTGATATTCGCTATTACAATTTTGGCCCTAGTCTGGAACCAAAAATCTAATCCCTCTGGGATAATGAAATTAATATCTATTCAGTTTAAATTTAGAATCAATAGCATTGAAGAAGATATTCAAATGCTTTGCACATATCCTCCTAGGCACCTGATCCCACCTCTGGTATGTCCAGGGGTCCGTGTTTGCCCAACTATCTATTTTGTATTGCTTGTAGGAGTTATGAGATTGATCACTGTTCGTTATCTTCACCTTGCATACATATCAGGTTTGGTCCTGTCCTGGAGTGAAAACCTCTACCCCGAGGAAACCCATCCTGCTCTACACCAATATGCATTTAATTTTTCTTACAGAAAAGATATTGTAGAGAAGATTTTTGGTAATCAGTAATTGTTCGGAAGATTTTGTCCCGCCCATAAGACCCCCGGGGTGCAGGAGTCCTGCAATTTACAATTTATGCCCCCCCCCCCTTGTCCCAAAGATGCTTCATACCAAATTTGAAAAGCAATATAATGGTAGTTACATGTATCAAGAAGTTAAAAATCTTCCATTGTTAATACATTTAATCACTAACCATTTTGGCCCCACTCTGATACCAAAACCCCTAACCCTAGGATCATGAAATTTACAATATTAGTAAAGAACTACCAGCTCATTCTAAATATCCATTTAGTTTCAATTTAGTATCAATAGCATTAAAGAAGATGTTTTATATGTATTACACATACGATACTGTAGATTAAGTCTGGTCCCGCCCTAGAGTCAGAATCTTAACCCCGAGGATTATGTAATTCAAAAGTTTGGTGGAGTCTTTCTTACTCTATATCACTATGCATTTAGTTTTTATTACACATGTGCGATGAAAGAGTAGAAGATTTTTTTAATTGGTCAATTTTTGGCAGTTTTTGTCCCGCCGCTATGTCCTCGGGGTGCAGGAGTCCTTAAATTAAATATTCATACCCCCTTGTCCAAAAGATGCATCATACTAAATTCGAAAAGAATTGGAATGATAGTTATCAGAAGTTAAAAATGACCAAGTGTTAAAATCAAGACGGACGACGGACACCGACCAATACGCAATTTCCGAGTTGCACAATAGTTAATTCCTTTTGTTGAACTCTTACGCACGGTGAGACGCAAAATATGTTGTAGTATTCACACGGTGGGTACGAATGCGTGTCGCTGCGTTCCTATATTACCTAAAGGATGATTACCAGACGTCATGCACCCACCCGTACTGCAGGAACACACAAAATTAGTTTATGAGTATTTGATGATAAGATAGCTTAAATAAAAATTAATAATCACTATCTTTTCTTTGATTAAGTATCACTCGTGTAATAGAGAAAATAAATAATAATTTCATATTTAATTTGATAGCCTATTTCAAACAAATTATTCTTGACATTGTCAGTTTAATGTATACCAACGGCTGATATAAACAAATTTTACGCTTTCATAACATTTATCTTTATTTATATGACAGCCTAACCTATATGTAGTACATCTTGTACCCATTCAAGCGTTCGACAAAATACTGAATGTACCTCCATCACAAAAGAGCTGATATCTCAGAAATTGCGTATTGCAATAGGTTACCTGAATCTTATCAGGTGATTTAATAAATTAAGCTTACCAGGAAGTGGATTGATCATCACTGCATCCGATGCAGGGGAAGTGTCCGAGCTCTGAAGTGTATGTGAATTATCAGCAACACAACGAATATAGTGGCCCTGGAGATTGGTTGATGTGAAATCAATTGAGAACTTAACATATAGCGTGTTGGAACAGTTCTCTTCATGGAATTCATCATCTCTAAGTGAGGTATATGATGTATAATTTCCGGATGTCCCGTTTTTTATCTCAAGCGACAAAGTCCCGGCAGGGTTTCCAACATCCCCTGAACAAGTGTGAATCATTTGGTTTTTTCCAACTTCCCATCTGTAATCAATTGTCAGCGTAGGTGTTGTTGGTTTCACTGAATAAAAGTTCATACAGTTTATTTATCTATAGTTGGCATATACTAATTGTAAATGTACAATTTATGATCAGCTGCAGATCTGTGGCTCTTTGGGGAAATATTGAGACATACCATAGACCTACAGATCCATCCCTCATAAAAAAAATTCAATTTACGGCGCAGAAAAAAGATGCATGGTAAAGTTCTTCTATTGCCGCCTCAAAATTGTAATACAAAAAAATCCTAACATATTTCCCCACTATAGTTGTGTCAAAACTTACCTTCAAACATTCATTAAAGCCCCATGTGACACAAAACCTCACAGCTTGAATGATTTAGTTTGTTGACGTAGCCATGCTTGTTAGGCAGTGAAATCAACCCCGATTCATTTCCACACTCACAAGAATGTTTATGTGAACACGTATCCCTAAAAACATTTTTATTCAAATATCTTGGATGAAATCATTCCAGCTCATTTGAAAAATAGCTTTTAAATACATGCAAGTTTGAATATTAAAATAAATTCACGACTAACCGGACTTTTATTAGCCTGGTCTCCATCCCCACCACTCTACTTTTATACTTCGCTATCGAACACCGTTGATTTTTGTATATATTAATAATATCCAATCAGAAGTATGTATTCGGTCTTCATTTATCATAAACATATAAAATGAAAAATGTATAATTCCTTTAGATGTAAAATAAGCTCTTGAGTACTGAAAAGTAATCCTGGTATTTCAGGTCCCCGCCCTCATCATTGATGGCTAAATTTAACAAGAACAACGCCAACGTGGCATAATACGCCCGTAGATTTTGCTCAAGGAAAACATATTTTAGTGGGATTCATATTTTAGTGAAGTTAGCACTGTCCTCTGTGAGCTAATTCATTAGTATGCTTGTAGAAATGGATATCAAGATATAAAGAGGGGTAGCCTTAGAATGCGCTACTGCATAAATATGCTAATATACCACACACCTTTGCTTGAAACAGTTAGTGCTAAAGTATAAGTACAGGTACAGTATACTGAAATGCAATATTTAAAACACAAGTCTATAAACTTACTATACCAGATTAGTAACCAAGCCAAATCATCTTGTCGGACAGACGGACGACGCCATACCATAATACGTCCCGTCTTCGACGGGCGTATAAATACAGAGTAGCGGGAATAGGGACCAGATTAATGAATGCCGTGGATTTGATTCAATATTCAAATTAAACAATCATTTTTGAACGAACTGGAATAATTTCATCCAAAATATTTAACTTAATTATTTGTGAGCATATTTGTACACATTAAAAAGAGTACGAGTGTGGGAATGGTTTACGAGTCTTTCGGGGTCGATTTGACTTAGCTACATGTACCTAACATAGCTACAATAAAAACATTTGAAACTGCGAGTTTACTATTACATATCTCAGATATCTGACGTTGCATATAATTAATATTTGAAGGTAAGTTTGGACACAAGTACAGTGGGGAAATGTGTAAGGATTTTTTTTTTCATATTAATTAATTCAGACGGCGATGCACAAATACAACGATATACGGCCTCAATCGTGCGCATTTTTTTCTGCACCGTAAATCGAAGGTTTTGTAAGGGATGATGTAGCTCTCTGACATATCCCAATATTTTTCTCAGAGTGCTACAGATCTGCAGCTAATCTAAATATGTAATACAAAAACAATATACAGTTGTATCTATTTATCCATAATGAATCTTGAAAAATGAAATATCTCTTAAATAAACAGAGTCACACAGCTTTAGAAAATTACCTTTCAAATCAAAAGACGGTTTTTCAGAGCAAGTCCTCCCGTCATCAGCCTCCACGGTGAATGTATATTCTGATCTGTCCGAACATGACGTGTTCTTGATTGTGAAAACGGAAGATGAGCCCAAAGTCCAGTTATACTTGTCGGCATATTCACTGATACTGAAGACAGTGGTACCGTTTGGATACACCATTAATAAAGCTTGACCTTTTTTCGCAACAGTTATTTGTGTATATGACACAGACATGTTCATAGAACATGACAGTCTAGCAGTGTCCCCTTCGTATGCCGAATCTGACGTGCAGGATTGTAAAGGACCTGTAAATACGGACTCTGTATATCATATATGTATCAACTTACATATTCTATAATTAGAATGCAATTATAGCCTTTGGCATCTCAGTATTTCGAAAGGTCATAAATATTTGAAAACGTCAGTTTTCAAAACAAAACCAACTTTACTGATATCAATTACTTCCGACAGACTGCTTTTTTAAAATATAAAATAACTGCTGTAATCCTGTCATACACCAGTGATAGTAACTATTGAGTGTAGATATAGAGAAATGATTTGTGGATAGCTTACAGAGCAATGCTGGAGTAGTGGATGGAGGGATAGTTGTAGTCGCTAATTCCGTCGATCCTGGAAAACAATTTGAAATGTACATTAAAGTAATGCTACCATTTGTAGCTGTTTTCATTCCTTCAAATACAAACATTTATCAAATATCAACGGTTGCTTTTGGTACGTTCGTTTGTGGCTCTATAAAATGTCTTTGCACTCACGGGATTTATTATAGGATTAAATAGTTTCCCCGCACTACATTATTTGTTTTCAGGCGTGTATGAATATATTGCGTTTTCGGATTTATTGATGGGTAAACTCTTCTTCAGCTTTATGTTGTGTCCAATCAAAACAACTGTAATAAATAACACTGGATTTATTGCTGTATGTAGATTGTTTCCAGCACTTGTGATCTATACATTGTGATATCGCGTATAATTATAACGGGGAAAATTCACACACAAGATGAAGTTTACCATGAATTTGAACTGGCTGAAAATATCTTTTTTGTGAACGAGTTACTCATCGAAAGATTTTTGTCTTTTTATGAATTAATTTCGCGAATTTGTCGTGTCAAACAAACTATATTATTTCAGGGGAAAAAATAAATCTGAACTGGTGGCTCTGCACTGATAAATTACGAAAATAGATTTGTTTCAAACTCTTGTCTATGTTTGCTTTAGATGATGCATACATGTCAACTAATCTGAACAATAATGGATGCTTAAGACTCATCATACGCGAGGAGACTGATACTGTGGAGTCATTAGAATACGTGGTGGATCAATTTTCGTGGAGTTCATGGGTACCCCTCATCCACGAATTTACATCCTCAACGAATAAAGACAAATAGTATACAAGAATCTTACAAATATATAAATCCACGAAATAACGTCCCCACGAACCCGTAAAAATTCAGCAATCCACGAAAATTGCCCCCCCCCCCCCCCCCCCCCCACGAATTTAAATTATTCTACAGTATTCGAGTTAAGTTACGGGATACATTTCACGTAAAATCAAAAGTACATGTATCTCATTATTTCATTACTAGTTTGTGTATTTTAAGAAGGAACTTTCAGGCCTGATTTGGTCACTCGAGTATTAGTTATAATTATCACTGGTCCCAAGGCCTATGAAATCTAGAAAAAAAAGTTCTTGTTTTGAATTCTAATATTCAACAAAAGTACATGTATTAGTTATGAGAACACATCTTTTAAAATGCCCTCGAAAGTGTCTATAGTGATGAAAATATTTACATAACATAATATACAATGTATGTACAAGTAACATTAATGCGATATGATTAATTTGGACCTGTCCGAGAGTCAATGCCCCGGGGTTGCGAAATTCACAATCTTGGTACATCCTTTTCTACTTTCCCTAAATATGCATTTAGTTTTTATACCATAACAGCAAACTTCAAGAACTATTTCAAATGATGAAGAAAAGAAAATCAATATAATAAATTTGGCTCCACCCTGCAACCAAACCCTTACCCCATAAGATCATGAAATTTGAAATTTTGGTAAAGGACTACCTATTCCTTCTAAATACCTATTTAGTGTCAATTTAATATCAATAGCATTAAAAATGGTATTATCTGAATGATTTACGTATATACACTTTATATAACAAGTTTGCCCACGTCCTGGAGTCAGAGCCTCTGCCAAGGAGATCATGACATTTACGATTTGGTAGTGGCCTTTCTGCTCTATTTAGTTTTTCTTACCAATGTGAGGTTATGAAAAAGAAGAGTTTTAAAAATTAGTCTATTTTTGGTAGTTTCACCTTCCTCTAAGACCCCATGGGTGCAGGAATCCTGAAATTTACAATTTACGTCCTTGTCGAAAGGATGATTTGAGCTATATTTGAAAAGAATTGTAATATTAGTTTTCAAGAAGTCAAAGAGCTCAATTGTTAACACATTAAATAACTGATCATTTTTGCCCCACCCCGATACCAAAATCCCCTACCGCTGGGATCATCAAATCTACAATATTGGTAAAGGACTACCTGTCCTTTATTGATATTCAATTTATTTTAATCTAGTATCAATAGTACAAAAGAAGATGTTGTTCAAATGTTTTACATATATACAATATATACCAAGTTTGACCCCGCCCTGAGGTCAGAACTTCTAACCCAGAGATCCTGACATTTACAATTTTGGTAGAGGCCTTCCAGATCTACATCACTATGCATTTAGGTTGTCTTGCACATGCACTGTTATAGAGACAAAGATTTCTTTAAATTGGTCAATTTTTGGCAGTTTTCGTCCCGTCTCGAAGTCATGAAATTTACAATTCATGTCCCCTTGTCCTAATAATGCTTCACACCAAATTTGAAAAGAATCGGAATGGTAGTTATCAAGATGAAGTTAAGTGTTCAATTGTTCATAGACGTTTATTGTTTACTCAGGTGACCTAAACAGTATTTTGAATTAAAGCAATCACGCTTTTACGTCTAGCAAATTGAGAATATCATCAAATTAAGTACGTGTACTCGCAAAATGAAAGGTGGAGATAACAACAGTGATCAATCTCCACAACTCCTGTAAAGAATACAAACTAAAAAGTTGGGCAAACACGGACCCCTGGATATACCAGAGGTGGTATCAGGTGCCTAGAAGGAGTAAGCATCCCCTGTCACCCGGTCATACATAATATGAGGAATATACAGTAAATGATTCAGAAGGAAATGTTACAAGGAACTATGTTCCTTCAACACTGTTTTGAATACAAGTGTTAAATCGTAATATGAGACATAATTTGATAAATGTACATTATGTCTCAGATAATTGACATTTCAGAATTGAAAAATTGATAAAGACATTTACCTTCTGTAGTAGTTGTCATCTCCGATTCGCACTTCACATTATAGCACCAATCACACCTCTCGCCTCCACCATGGTCAAAACACAAATCATTATCACAAAATTGGCCTGCTGGTATGTAATTAAAACACCTTACATAGGTCCTGCATCCATCTATCTTTTCGTGCGGTCGGTATGCATCTGTTCCATTCGTATCATCACATATACTCTCTGAAAACAATGGAAGTAGATTAATCATAAAATAACTTTCAGCCAAACTAAAGTATACATATGTGAATATAAAACCACAGAGGTATTTCTGCTAAATAGTATGTACTCTACTAATTTAATTTGATACAGATAACTTTGAATTCAGTGGGGATGCATACAAAATGTGCAAAAATATGCAGAGGATTTTTAAAGTTCTGCAAATTTGGTTAAATTCAATTGGTATATACAATTTCCAGTTGCGAGTGTTAAAAACGAATGATTTAAAACAACCAGCAGACAAACTGGTGCATTATGAGGTAATTTACAGTAATAGATTTTCCTTACTTGGAATAACGTATATTTCATCTTCAACTACGGTTTCCTTTATTTCACCATTATCTGTTTTAACACTGCAGTGAATCTTCGCCATATTCCATTCCCTCGTAACTTGCAATAAGAACTTTATCATTTTCGTCCTTGTACAGTTGATATTGGTTGGTTCGTCATCTTCTACAATGAGTATGCTAAGGCCAGTTGCAAGACTTACTCTAAATTTAAGAGGCGATGTTTCGGGAGTTTTCATGGCATCTGTCACTGCTTTTTTATCATATGAATAGTTAACATTGGTGTCGGGGTTAGTAATTGTTATTGATAAATATCCCTCGCTCACTGGATAGCCTACATCTCCGGTACAGGTGTGTACTTTGGCGCTGTCGTAACTGTTTTCTTTTATGTCTGGATCGAGGCGCAATGTCGATAACTGCTTTTTTGGCGGATCTGTAGAGAGTAATCAAACTTTTAGTGCTACTGTTTAGACTATTGACTTTTGCACAATCATGCCTTGGTCACCTTTTATTGTTCTGCATCAATACGGTGTACATATATATACCTATATATACCTATATATTTCGTATTAATGTATTTTCGTTTAGAATATAAGAGAACTTATACATGTAGTAGCGCAAAACACTCCAAAATAAAAACACCACTAAGATAAGCTTAGATTCAGTATTATATTTCAATAGCTATATATCTTTCTAGTGAAATGACACCAATACTTTTTGGTTGAATGTGAAGTTGCGCCGGTGCACTGGTCTCTGCATCATCAGATTTTACAACGGTGCAGGTATAGTATCCCTCATCCCAACAACTTAATGCTGCTATGGACATCGTCAAAGAGTTGTTTGTGTAAGTGACCGCTACTCCATCTATACTGTTGATAAGGGTGTTTGTTAGAGAGATACTGGCGACCGTCGCGTTATTGTCAGCTCTTCTTATAACAATCCCTTTTACAGCATTCACATTCCTTGCAAAGCATTTGGCAGACACCGTGCTGTTGATGTTAGCTTCAATTTTGTACATATCAAAGGCGACATCTGTAAAAAGGTAATGAAAGTTAGCCTTATCATGCATAGTATTACATACAAACGTTTAATACATTTAACTTTAATAAAATGTTTATTAAAGGTCGAAATATCAAAAGCAGATTTTTAGTTTTTATAAAATTGTGAAATAGAGTGAGTGCAGAGACGGAGATAGTCGATTGTAAAAGGGAAATTGAGTATACTTTATTTACACCATTTTGCGCAGAATGATATGTCCTTTGAAAAAACGAAAGACTGATTCCAAAACAAAGTTATCAAACTATTTCGTTTTGTAACGGTTACTTTAAGCACAATGTACTAATAGTCTAGTTGTATAATTTTTCAGATTTATAAAAGGCTTGCAGTTTTCATGTTTACAAATCAATTGATTATTTGGTTGGTTGGTTGGTTGGTTGGTTGTATATTGTTTAATGTCTCTCTCTCGGGAATTTTTCACTTATATGGAGACGGCACCATTGCCGGTGAAGGGATTATTTGGAATTTTTTATATTGACAAAGACAGTGTGGTATCCAAATATACATCTACTTTATGGATGACCTCTTTAAAGAAATATATATGGTCACTCAACCACATTTCTGATTAATTTGTAGAAGATCCTTGATATAAATACAATACGTATACTGTAAAATATATTTTGGATTATAGCTCTACAAATATACAAATATAAAATGTATTGTAGACTTTAAAATATTGATGAAACATCTGAAGGACTTTTATGCAACTTTAAAGGATGTATTTCACAATATTCAGAAACACTATTTGCTACTGGCAATACAAAGCATTTTCATTTTTTCAAAAAGATGGTGATTAATCTTAGAGAGTATTATCATTGAATATCATAATCCCACCCTCCGAGGGGGGCTGCCCCCCAGTTGAAGATCAAGAGGATACTTTCATGGACTAGCTATTAAAAATTGTGTATCCTTTTGCATATGGGGGCCTTTCAATTAATCACATTACTATCGTCACGTGGTACATTTTTGCAACATATAATTATAAACCTATAAGTATTTCTTTAAATGTGTGTGTTTAATACTTAATTTTCGACGTTGCACCATACACGTAAATCTTAGAAGACAAGTAAATATAGGTATAATACTTGTATGTCTGTCTGATGTATAGTGCTTGTGTATAATATATGTATAATACTTGTATATCTATGTCTGATGTATAGTGCTTGTGTATAATATATGTATAATACTTGTATATCTATGTCTGATGTATAGTGCTTGTGTATAATATATGTATAATACTTGTATATCTATGTCTGATGTATAGTGCTTGTGTATAATATATGTATAACACTTGTGTATCTATGTCTGATGTATAGTGCTTGTGTATAATATATGTATAATACTTGTATGTCTATCTGATGTATAGTGCTTGTGTATAATATATGTATAATACTTGTATATCTATGTCTGATGTATAGTGCTTGTGTATAATATATGTATAATAATTGTATATCTATGTCTGATGTATAGTGCTTGTGTATAATATATGTATAATACTTGTATGTCTGTCTGATGTATAGTGCTAGTGTATAATATATGTATAATACTTGTATGTCTGTCTGATGTATAGTGTTTGTGTATAATATATGTATAATAATTGTATGTCTATGTCTGATGTATAGTGCTTGTGTATAATATATGTATAATACTTGTATATCTATGTCTGATGTATAGTGCTTGTGTATAATATATGTATAATAATTGTATGTCTATGTCTGATGTATAGTGCTTGTGTATAATATATGTATAATACTTGTATGTCTGTCTGATGTATAGAGCTTGTGTATAATATATGTATAATAATTGTATGTCTATGTCTGATGTATAGTGTTTGTGTATAATATATGTATAATACTTGTATGTCTGTCTGATGTATAGTGTTTGTGTATAATATATGTATAATACTTGTATATCTATGTCTGATGTATAGAGCTTGTGTAATATATGTATAATACTTGTATATCTATGTCTGATGTATAGTTCTAGTGTGTATAATATATGTATAATACTTGTGTATCTATGTCTGATGTATAGTGTTTGTGTATAATACTTGTATATCTATGTCTGATGTATAGTGTTTGTGTATAATATATGTATAACACTTGTATATTTATGTCTGATGTATAGTGCTTGTGTATAATATATGTATAATACTTGTATGTCTATGTCTGATGTATAGTGTTTGTGTATAATACTTGTATATCTATGTCTGATGTATAGTGCTGGTGTATAATATATGTATAATACTTGTATGTCTGTCTGATGTATAGTGTTTGTGTATAATATATGTATAACACTTGTATATCTATGTCTGATGTATAGTGCTTGTGTATAATATATGTATAATACTTGTATGTCTGTCTGATGTATAGAGCTTGTGTATAATATATGTATAATACTTGTATATCTATGTCTGATGTATAGTGCTTGTGTATAATATATGTATAATACTTGTATATCTATGTCTGATGTATAGTGTTTGTTTTTAATATATGTATAATACTTGTGTGTCTGATGTATAGTGCTTGTGTATAATATATGTATAATACTTGTGTATCTATGTCTGATGTATAGTGCTTGTGTATAATATATGTATAATACTTGTATGTCTGTCTGATGTATAGTGCTTGTGTATAATATATGTATAATAATTGTATGTCTATGTCTGATGTATAGTGCTGGTGTATAATATATGTATAATACTTGTATGTCTGTCTGATGTATAGTGCTTGTGTATAATATATGTATAATACTTGTATATCTATGTCTGATGTATAGTGCTTGTGTATAATATATGTATAATACTTGTATATCTATGTCTGATGTATAGAGCTTGAGTATAATATATGTATAATACTTGTATATCTATGTCTGATGTATAGTGCTTGTGTATAATATATGTATAATACTTGTATATCTATGTCTGATGTATAGAGCTTGTGTATAATATATGTATAATAATTGTATGTCTGTCTGATGTATAGTGCTTGTGTATAATACTTGTGTATCTATGTCTGATGTATAGTTCTAGTGTGTATAATATATGTATAATACTTGTATATCTATGTCTGATGTATAGTGTTTGTATATAATATATGTATAATACTTGTATATCTATGTCTGATGTATAGTGCTTGTGTATAATATATGTATAATACTTGTATATCTATGTCTGATGTATAGTGCTTGTGTATAATATATGTATAATACTTGTATATCTATGTCTGATGTATAGTGTTTGTATATAATATATATGTATAATACTTGTGTGTCTGAGGTATAGAGCTTGTGTATAATATATGTATAATATTTGTGTATCTATGTCTGATGTATAGTGCTTGTGTATAATATATGTATAATACTTGTATATCTATGTCTGATGTATAGAGCTTGTGTATAATATATGTATAATACTTGTGTGTCTGATGTATAGAGCTTGTGTATAATATATGTATAATACTTGTGTATCTATGTCTGATGTATAGTGTTTGTGTATAATATATGTATAATACTTGTATGTCTGTCTGATGTATAGTGCTAGTGAATTATATATGTATAATAATTGTATGTCTATGTCTGATGTATAGTGTTTGTGTATAATACTTGTATATCTATGTCTGATGTATAGTGCTGGTGTATAATATATGTATAATACTTGTATGTCTGTCTGATGTATAGTGCTAGTGTATAATATATGTATAATAATTGTATGTCTATGTCTGATGTATAGTGTTAGTGTATAATATATGTATAATACTTGTATGTCTGTCTGATGTATAGTGCTTGTGTATAATATATGTATAATAATTGTATATCTATGTCTGATGTATAGTGTTTGTGTAATATATGTATAATAATTGTATGTCTATGTCTGATGTATAGTGTTTGTGTAATATATGTATAATAATTGTATGTCTATGTCTGATGTATAGTGTTTGTGTATAATATAATGTAATACTTGTACGTCTGTCTGATGTATACTGCTTGTGTATAATATATGTATAATACTTGTATGTCTATGTCTGATGTATAGTGCTAGTGTATAATATATGTATAATACTTGTATATCTATGTCTGATGTATAGTGTTTGTGTATAATATATGTATAATACTTGTATGTCTGTCTGATGTATAGTGTTTGTGTATAATATATGTATAATACTTGTATATCTATGTCTGATGTATAGTGCTTGTGTATAATATATGTATAATACTTGTATGTCTGTCTGATGTATAGTGTTTGTGTATAATATATGTATAATACTTGTATATCTATGTCTGATGTATAGTGCTTGTGTATAATACATGTATAATACTTGTATATCTATGTCTGATGTATAGTGCTTGTGTATAATATATGTATAATACTTCTATATCTATGTCTGATGTATAGTGCTTGTGTATAATATATGTATAATACTTGTATGTCTGTCTGATGTATAGTGTTTGTGTATAATATATGTATAATACTTGTATATCTATGTCTGATGTATATTGCTTGTGTATAATACTTGTATGTCTGTCTGATGTATAGTGTTTGTGTATAATATATGTATAATACTTGTATATCTATGGCTAATGTATAGTGCTTGTGTATAATATAATGTAATACTTGTATATCTATGTCTGATGTATAGAGCTTGTGTATAATATATGTATAATACTTGTATGTCTATGTCTGGTGTATAGTGCTTGTGTATAATAGATGTATAATACTTGTTTATCTATGTCTGATGTATAGTGCTTGTGTATAATACATGTATAATACTTGTATATCTATGTCTGATGTATAGTGCTTGTGTATAATATATGCAAATCCCTGTAATTCAGTGACACATAAAACACGCAAGTGTATCAAATTAGAGATGCAATACATACAAGTTTATGTGCTGATTTTTTTCTTATGTAAATCTGTTTATTGTATATCAGTTGTTTTAATAATAATTAAAAGATAATTTTTTTTTTAAAAAGACTTCCGTGCGAAACTATACCTGCGCTTCCAACAATAATTGACTTGAATTTATTTGCAAATGGCCATTGCATAATTGAACATTTAAGATTGGTATTATTGAAACTTCCATCAGCTATCATAAGATTTGATGGTTTCCAAACGACATTCACAAGACAGTGTGGGTCGTTTCTTCCAGTGATAACTGTTGATCCTTCAATTTCGGTAGAACTGCTCTCTGATTGTCTTTTGTAGTACGCTTTAATGTCTGCGTGAGACTCATCTAGAGTAGCTGTACAGTTGAATTCAATCTGTGAACCCTCTTGGTAAATTGGACTCGTGTTTATACTGAATGCTGTCAGATTGCCTGAAAATCAATTTTTATAGTACTGTAAAATTATTAGGTTTCGTGGATTTCCAGATTACTCCTATCTCAGGAATTTCAAACCACAACGAAATACACAAATATAATAATTCAGTGTACCGAAACCATACCCACGAAATTACATCCCAACGAAAGGATAAAATATGGACAATCCACGAAAATTAGTCACCCCAAAAGCAAGTGATTTCACGCTAAATAATAGACTTGATTTTAACATATCGCTGTATTTATTGTGATATAGGATTTACAATAATATTAATTAGTAAATGGACAAACTTTAATAAAGCATACGTGCTTTAATGTTTTACGATATATGCACTCCACAAAGACAAGAGTAAATTATTATTTTTTTTAAATGATCAAACAAATAGTTTAACAAAATGAACTGAACTAAACTTACATATATGATAAAGTATATGATTTTTGCAACTTAATTTCCTGAAATAGAATTGTTATTTCATCATAATGATGGTATTCATTGTGTTTCTGCTGAAATGTGTTGTCAGAATGGTTATTTTTGTTCAATCCCAGAAAGCTTGTGACAAATGTAAAGTAACTGAGTAAGTTTTATGTATTATTTTACGTCATATCAAAAAACAATTCACCAATGTAGAGACGTCACCAGCCGTAACGAAAGTGTCACAATTTTGTACCTATCTATGATGATTACGACCAACCCAGGGAGGGTTCTTGATGCAAAGTGAGAGCCCTACCTGCACTAAGCTACCGCGACCGGTAACTAAGAAAGTATTCTATCACATGAAACATTATGGTCATTAGTAATACTAGTTTAAAAAGATATACGGTACATTCCTTTATAAAATTATGGTACAAATCAATCGCCTTTAGAAGTTCATTTATCTATAACTAGTTTTGTTCAATTCAACTGAAAGCTCGCAATTATACTTAATATCTGGGAAGGAAACTTTAATTAGTTGCAATTTCTGACAGCGGTAGGTCAGTGGTAGAGCATTCTCTTCGTGGTCGTGAGCCCTGTTCGTGTCATGACCGCGCCAAGCCTTAGACGTAAACAATAATATAGTGACTATTTCTTTGCCAAACACTCGGAAGTGGAAGTGAGTGACACGGATCTTTGGGATATGGCCGTAAAAATGAAGGTCCCGTGTCGAGGCACGCGTTGGCACGCTAAAGATCACTAAATGATACGGCCCTGAGCACTAAGCATAGGTCTAAATTTGTTGTATTTCGCCAACAACTGGTGACAGAATACAGAAACAGAAAAAATAGAAATAAACATATTCCCCGAAACAAACGTTCCCCCAAAACATAAAACACACAGAACATTAAATGATTTATTCTCGCATGTGAACGAAACGGTCAATACTTCTGATTTTCTAAACGTGAACCAAATGGTCAGATTTACTATGAATTTGGTACTTACTGCTTGATCTGAAAATAATATTATAAATGTTCAGATACTGGATAAGGTTAAATAGGTGTTGTAATTGTTGTGATTTTATAGGTGTTTGTTTTTTAAAGATAATTAGAGTTTGTGTATACAAATGAATTGCCAAAACTGGAGTATGTGAGTTGCAAATATTGTCAACAGGTACACTTATAGTACTCATAATTGAATGTTAACTACATAATGCCTATTAGCAAACCATTTCATACACTATATCAAAGTCTCTTAAATCGATGTTTTATGAATGATAACTGTAGTTCTATTTGTTAGTTGGCTAGTAGTATATTGTTTATCGTCTCACTGAAGACTTTATCACTCCTATGGAGACGTCATATTGCCTGTGAAGGTCTGTACGATTCTGTAACCTCGGCGCTTACAGCCTTTGAGCAGGCAGGGATCTTTATCGGGCCACACCTACTGTGACACGGGGCCTCTTCATTCGCGGTCTCATTTGAAGGACCTCCCCATTAAGTCGCCCCTTACGACATGCAAGCGGTACTGAGGACCTATTCTAACCCGGATCCCCACGAGAGAGGTTTTATATGAATATTGCTGTCTTGTGATAAATGCTGAAAATGACTGTCACTGACACACATGTAACTACATGTGTTTTCTAGTATATCGTCTAAACTTTGTACATTTACAGTGATTGAGAACGAATTGTTATCTATATTTAGAAATGAAATGCAACCTTGACTGATTCCTGTGCCTTACACAGTATAAGTTATATAATACACATCCTTCTGGTATTCAATAATTAATTCAATTATTTACTCCCATCGTTGTACATGTAAATGCTTGTTAATTACTGTTGATTGACCTGATCAATCTGATAACTCAAAATGATAAACTTACTGATAACATTTAGTCTAAATGTTTCAACAGAAAGGGCAACCAATGAATCTGTTCCCATGCCGGTGATACTATATCGTCCTTTCCCACTGCAATTGACTGAATGGAATGTCATGGATAAAATCATCGGCGTTGAAGCAAAGTTGGTGGATATGTCCATGTCAGAACGGGACTGAGATTGCACGGTGCCGTCTGGGAGAATTTCTGCTATTTTTTCCTCACTTCCTTGACTTGACTCTGGGAGGAATGTGATGTTTAGGCTGACGAATGTGTTATCTAGGACAACACATTTTACGATGGCTGATGTCCCCTCCGAGTGGGTGGAATCATTACAGGACACATCTATAATACGCGTAATGTTATAAATGTCTTGTATACCAAACGTTTTGCACTGATATTGTTGAAAACATAATGCATGATACACATAGGATATATAGCAAAAAACGTTATATCCAAACTTGCGGCATCAAAGTAATGTAGAAATACACAGATACTGAATATCATATTTTACGTCAAATTAGGCCCTATCCATACCCAGCACACACAGGACTCAAAAAGACGTTTGATTTTGGTCAGTATTTGGTTGAGACGTCATAGGACTAAATTCAACACCCAGTTCATATATATTTTCCTTTATTAAAGGGACTGATTCACGATTTTACCCAAAATTTTGTTTTTCATTTTTAATGATCAAAATCTACTGTCTAATGTGTTTGAAAGATTTCACATGAAAATTAAGGTTATACATTATCACAGAAGCTCATTTTATAGAGTTTATTATTTATTTTGTAAACAAAGATTGTGGTATGTTATTGTTTACGGAATTTTCAAAAGAAATGGATATCAATCAAAGTATTATTATATGTTTCATTTTTCAAGCATTTTTGGGGGGGTGAAATGTATCATCTAAAAGTTAAAAATTGTGACTATGCAAAATTAAGATACATTATATTACAAAATCAATATTTCACTTGTTTGTTTGTTTACATAAAAAGACTCGAGTCTTTGTTTACATAACACATATTTAAGGCTAAAATATTGCTTTCATTCATACATTCAGAAGGTCAAAATTTTGTCTGTCAACATTAAATGAGTTATATTTCTAATGGTTAACATCAAAAGTAAAAAATATTTTTATCAAAAAACGTGAACCAGTCCCTTTAATGAACATCTACTTCTTGTAACATTTCATAGCAATTTTCTATAATTTTCCTCTTAAATATTTGAAGAAACCATATCCCCCCATAAATTACAATGATGATAGCTTCAGCAATATATAGATATTTTTTCAAAAAATCAAATCCCTTGGTGAATCATTTTCATAACAACATCATGGATAGTATGAATGGAAACACAGAAGCACATTCTATGTATGTAAAGTAAATTCCAACTCACAATGCGTTCCTGGTGGTAGGGTTGTCATTATTGTTGTAGGCCCTAAATGGAAATAATCAAGTTTACAGTAAGACAAATACTGTTTAACATATATGAGGTAATAATTTGATATCTAGAGTATATTGAAATATGCCAATACCATTAACTAGCATTCAAATAAAAGTACCTTTTTTAAAAACATTATTGTCAATTATTTGTCAATGATTTGGAATTTACGTCCCATTTCAAATGATATGATTGTCTTTAAATTTAATGATTGTTATTCTACCTTAAAGTTATATTTCATGACTACCAACAAATTTAAAAACTAAAATAGATAAAAACATTATCAACACAAAGTAAGATTTTTTTCTTCATATTGTAGATCATTTGCAAGCTTAATATTAAACATTTAAAAGAAATTACACATGAAATAAACAGTAAAGTTGAATCGAAGTCACATTAAATGTGCTATCATTACCAATAGTGTTAATTAGGAATTAGAAAGACATTTTACCAGGTGTTGTTATTTCCTCGCAAGTAAAACTACCGTCACAAGGTACACAATATTTGGTTGTATAATCTATGCAATGGCTGGTAGGACAGCGATTTCCTACAGCATACATTTTCCCTCCGATTTCCGTACAATCGACATAACTATTGCAGTCATTGTTCGGATGCTTTCTGACAGATTGGTGCTCATATCCGTCACAAAAGTTACCTAAAGTAAATTTTCCGTTACAATTCAAACAACAGAAAGACAGATAAGCCTTGTACAAACTAATCTAGCAGGCCATCAATGAGATTGAAATTATTCCTAGATTTTTATGAAATTATAGAAAATGTCTTACCAGGAATCACTATTATGCGTGACTCCACAGAAGAGTGCACTGTCTCGTCGTCCTTCAGCACACATTTCACAGTCCCGTTATTGAACTCCATCGTCAAGTCAAGCAAAAATGTTATCGTTTCCTGGTTGTTACACGACACATTCGTTTTCCAATCAGACACAAGAAGGAACTGGGCAGTCGTTCCTGTGATGTTGATGTAAGTTATATTGTTCGTAGGATCCAGCATTTTTTCGGTCTCTGCTATTCTGTTTGAGTATCTAAAACCAGTCACAGCGTTCGGTTTGAATATCTGAACTTCCAAGTAGTTATTTCTGTCTGCCATTCCGGTGTGCTCCGTGGAACAAATATGATTGAGGCCTGCTCTGGCGAAAGGTTCGAAGATGTCGGGATGTAATTTCAATTCTGGTTTAGCTCCTTGCAATATGACAATAACATTCAGTAGGGATATGACTAAGTAATTCAGAAGTGATAATAGTTGATGGATAGAATTTGATAACACAGTGTTTAAGTACATGTAAACATGTATAATTAAGTACATCACAATAATTTTAAAATACTATTTACAGAACAAGATTACTAGGGAAATTATATGGATCAAACTAAATACTGTAAATGTATTACATTTGGCTGTGTATTCTATTTAGCGCCTTTGGCGGAACGCAGCTTCCTCTAAATCAAGTACATCGCTAAATGCCATCCGTAAATCTAGATGTTTAAAGTAATTCAGGAATGCGCTAAATCAAATCTACGCTAACTTGTTGAAAAAACGATTTCCGCCAAATATAATACGTTTACAGTACGTTGAAGTGCTTGACTACGCATAGATACAGCGAAACTGAATTGACAATTTCGCGTTTGAAATATATCAAAAATTCACAAATTGCTGAATACAAATACATAATGTAGGCAAATAAGTAAACGTTAAATCAATTACCTTCCACAATAAACGTCATATTGGGAGCGGTTATTATAGAATTGTTCTTTGTCGACATTTTGCAACCAAACATTCCTTGATCTTCGCACTCCACACTGGATATTCTCAAGATCAGTCGTTCATCGCCACTAAACGATTGTGTTGTTACAGAGTATCTCGCATTAGTTATGAGCATTGAGGCCGTTCCTGAACTATTCATAACAGCAATTTCGGCACCATCTTTAGATAAAATGATTTCCTGAAAAATTGATGACGCACTGCGGGCTATGCATTCTATTTCTTGGAAACTTTTTGTCAGGGTTGATTTGCTATATTCAAAAAATGCAACATCTGAAATAAAGTAATGTATATTTTTATTTTATACACACACCCATGTACATATCGTTATTTTATTTTTGAAATGTATATATTATTTTCATCTTTTTGAAACAGGTGCTCTCCCGTGGGGATCCGGGTTAGAATAGATCCTCAGTACCCCTTGCTTGTCGTAAGAGGCGACTAAATGGGGTGGTCCTTCGCCTGAGACCATAAAAACCGAGGTCCCGTTTCACAGTAGGTGTGGCACGATAAAGATCCCTCCCTGCTCAAAGGCCATAAGCGCCGAGCATAGGCCTAAATTTTGCAGCCCTTCACCGGCATTAGTGACGTCTCCATATGAGTGAAAAATTCTTGAGAGGGACGTTAAACATAATTCAATCAATCAATACAACAGTTATGTCGGTCGTTTCTACGATGGTATGTTTGTTCATTCGTTCATTAATAAGACCTTTCTTGATTAGTTGGTTCAGCCCTGCATTCAAAATTTAAGACAAATCTCTTTCCGAATGCCTTAAAACTCGCAGAAAGTATTACTTATATGACGTCCTTGATTCATATTGGTTTTCAAAGTCAAGTATGAGAGGTGAGGGTCACTGAAATGGATATTGGGAATTGTTTCAAAAAGAGTATCAAAATGCCAGACAGGCACCTAATATGCAAACTTTAGTTCCTAGTGGTGTTAATGAAAGGTGAAGATAACGAACAGTGATCAATATTGTACTCTATACATTAAGGCACTGAAATGGAAATTTCGAAAATCTTTGTATACAATACTAAATCATAAGCTGCAATTCTTATTCAGGTTTATCAAACTTTCAGAAATGAAAAACTACATATATTTCATGTTGAATCTCAAGAAGGAAAGTAAGTTCCCTGTAGTTTTTGTTATGTACTATGTACATATTTGATATCAAATAGACGTGCTGAATGCTATCGTACGCAAACATCTCGATTCCTACAAGTGTTCAAGTTTAAATCAAAGTTACAATCAAAGTCAAAATCCCCTGTGTTTCTCATTTCGAAAACTCCTGTGGGTCTTTTATATTATGATACGCCATGTTGTGATAGGATACCCCACTTTTTCATATATCTTCCGAAATACGTGCAAAGTGCATTTTCTCATATTTTACTAGGGAACAAATGCTTCATCTAACGTTACTAGAAATTGGGACATTTGATCGTATTAGTTCACTCCATTGTTTATTATACATACCAGCAGATGATACATTCAGCGTCTTTTCAGCAATCTTAGTCTTATTCAGCACATTGTTTCGTACAACACAGCGGACTATGACGCCGTTTTGATTGGAAGTCAGCGGAAGAGGGGGACCACCAACCCAGTTGAAATCAATGGAACAGTCGGTGTTAGGTCCAGTCCCAAAATCTGGACCGGGAATTGTGAAAAGAGTGTTGGAATCTTTGATTAATTCAGCGTAAAAGTAACTATAATCTGGATCCACTTCCGTTGTACAATTGAAGGTCATCAGATCACCTTCGTTGTAATGTACCTTAGAGTCGATGCTTACTTCTGACATAGGAGCTGGAAGTACAAACAATTCTGAATATTGAAAGTTGTGTTTTAGGTATTATATAAAGCTAAAATAGAGTCCCCTCATCCGCAATGGAATCAATCTCAGAATAAACATTATCATGTTATATGATTAATCACAATAGGCTTATAATTTTGATAAGCAAAAAAGCAAAATTTACCCATAACCTTGACCTTAGGGGTCTGACATTCGTTCAATTTCCAATACTTTTAACAGTCTAAAAATGTTTTAGGCATACCAGGTGCCATTACTGGATGATCACACCAGTGTGTACGTGTGTGAAAAACGAAAAAGTGAATATAACAAACCGTGATCAATCTCATATATGTAACTCCTACAATGAATACAAAATCAAGAGTTGGGCAAATACGGAACTCTGGATATACCAGAGGTGGGATCGGGTGACAAAGAGAAGTAAGCATCCCATGTCGATCGGTCATACCCGCCGTGAACCCTATATTTTGTAATCCGTAGTCAAAATCAGTGTGTAAAGAACGGCCTAATAATTGGTTTGGAACAGGTCACACTGCATTTAGCCCAATGACAGGTTGTATTGGAAACCTAGATCCTTATAAAGACCATACAATTTGTAAAATGCTGACTTTCAACTAGACTGCTGACACTCCTACAGCATCAACTTGTTTGTCAGTAGCTTGCCTCGATTCAAAAACTTATCATACACACAAGCTCTTTCATATCCAATCAGATGAGAGACATAAACACCATATGCAGGTGATAATGGAATGTTGCTGCATAAATACGTGGAGTTGACGATGGAGAAGCTTAAATCATCCCGTTGAGTTATTAGTTTGTCGTTATCATCTATGTTCAATAAAACAATCGATTTTCGATTGACCTATGTCATATACGTCGAATATATATGCGCCATATCTAATTGTTTAGCATTCATTAACCAGCAATTTATCGAGGGTAATATTTAATACATAGTACATCGTTTCCATTAGAAACAATGATTAAAAATAAAAAGTTAAAATTAACAAAAAATAAGGGGATAACATTTTCTTCAATAAAGCCCGACTTGCCCACTACAATCTATTAACATGGCAGTGGAATGAAGATATCAAGTTTGGGTATGTTTCCCTTCTGTATTTGAGAGTCACTTACCTGTCACGGAAATTGGATTGAAATCAACCACCTTAGTCGGAAAAGTGTTGTTCATAATCACAGAGCAATACACTTTATAATCGTTGTCCCAGGAGCAGATTTTGGTTGTTGGTTCCGTTAGATTCAGAGTCACCATCACATCAACTGTATCACCATTCATGCGGATACTAGCATTAAATCTGTCCAGGGACGATGGGGTTTCAAAAGATTGGTTGTAATTTAATTTCCCGATGACGTGTGATACCCCGCCCGAATCGACTGATACGTTGATTTGAAGCCATTCTCCGTGTGGAGTGACTACGCACGCTTGTGATGTCGTGAGTTCTCCAACAGTAGCAACTATACTGGAAACATGGACATCTGAAATTGATTTAATTCAATTCGATTTAATTCAATTTCAAAGCTTTAATGATTGTTTTATTCATTGGAATTTGCAAAGAGCGATGATGACTGTTTTCTGTCCCTTTCTAAAGTTACTATTCGAGATAGAATTACATGTATTATAATTCCTATATGAAAGTTAGGGATGCCACCTTGTTTCATCACAGTAAACATTCGTTCGTGTTCTGTTGTCACTAGTCAGTAATGATGACACGAAAATGAAACATAGAGTGAATTCGTGATTAGAAAACGTTTACATTTCAAAATTAAGGATATCTCCCTTATGCATAGCTCTGATTCTTGGACGAATTTGGCTCCAGTTTTTTTTTTGGGGGGGGGGGGGGTGGCACTCTAGTGATCCTTTTAGCTCTTACAAGTTTTTTGTCATTTAGAATTTCCAAACTTTCGGCTTGAGCATCACTGAAGAGACATTATTTGTCGAAATGCGCATCTGGTGCATCAAAATTGGTACCGTATAAGTTTCACATTATGAGCCTTGGGTGGAGGCCTCAGCTGGTGGACTGTTAGTTCCCGAGGGTCTCTAAAGCCCAGTAGCTAAGTACTTCGTTACTAGCTTGAAAATACGGATGTATAATATTTAATTGCAATGTTAAAATTTAGAAATTCATTTCAAAATTAAGGATATCTCCCTCATGCATAGCTGTGATCCTTGGACGAATTTGGCTCCAGTTTTGGGGGGGTTTTTTGGCACTCTAGTTTTCCTTTTAGCTCTTACAAGTTTTTTGTCATTTCGAATTTCAAAATTTCGGCTTCAGCATCACTGAAGAGACATTATTTGTCGAAATGCGCATCTGGTGCATCAAAATTGGTACCGTATAAGTTTTACATTACTAACATAATGTGTAAATTCATGATATGTATGAAATATCTGACAATAGTATTTAATCGTTTATTTTCCTGCTGCAAAATTTTTTTAAAAATTCACCATTTCTTGCATTTGTGAATAAATGTTATTTTTTTCATTTCCTGACGTTAAATAGAAAATGCATTCACAAACAATGTTATCGTCACCGAAATACATGTATTTTCGACAGTCATCTATTTACGTATATTCCATTAAGTTAATCAGACGTTTGAATCATTTTCATTTTCTGATATTTTATGGGGCCGGATATTAAAAAGGTTCTCAATATATATGTAGTTATACACTTCTTTGTTACTTCATGGGTGATGTGTCCACAGTATGATGACCTGACGTATATCTCCTGAATACCTTACCTGCTGTATAGTTCACTGGTTTAGCTGTTGTTGTGGTTGCTGGTGCTGTTGTCGATGTGGAACTGTCGGTTGTGGATACTGTTGCTGGTTCTGTAGTCGATGTGGAACTGTCGGTTGTGGATACTATTACTGATGCTGTAGTCGATGTGGAACTGTCGGTTGTGGTTACTGGTGCTGGTGCTGTAGTTGATGTGGAACTGTCGGTTGTGGTTTCTGTTGCTGGTGCTGTAGTCGATGTGGAACTGTCGGTTGTGGTTTCTGTTACTGGTGCTGTAGTCGATGTGGAACTGTCAGTTGTGGATACTATTACTGATGCTGTAGTCGATGTGGAACTGTCGGTTGTCGTTTCTGTTGCTGGTGCTGTAGTCGATGTGGAACTGTCGGTTGTGGATACTATTACTGGTGCTGTAGTCGATGTGGAACTGTCGGTTGTGGTTTCTGGTGATGTAGTCGATGTGGAACTGTCGGTTGTGGATACTATTACTAGTGATGTAGTCGATGTGGTACTGTCGGTTGTCGTTTCTGATACTGGTGTTGTAGTTGTAGCTGACGATGACACATTCAGCGTCTTTTCAGCTGTCTTAGTCTTATTCAGTACAGTGTTTCTTACAACACAGCGGACTATGACGCCGGTTTGATTGGAAGTCAGCGGCGGAAGAAAGTGACCACCAACCCAGTTGAAATCAATGGAACAGTCGGAGTTAGTTCCAGTCCCAAAGTCTCCACCGGAATTGTTGTAAAAAATGTTGGAATCTTTGATTAATTGAACATCAAAGTAACTATAATTTGGATCCCCTTTCGTTGTACAATTGAAGGTCATCTGATCACCTTCATTGTAATGTACCTTAGAGTCGATGCTTACTTCTGCCATAGGAGCTGGAAGTACAAACAATTCTGAATATTGTAAGTTGTGTTTTATGTATCATGTAAAGCTAAAATAGAGTCCTCTCATCCGCAATGGAATCAATATCAGAATAAACATTATAATTTTATGTGATTGATCACAATATGCTTGTAATTTTGACAAGCAAAAATTACCCATAACCTTGACCTTAGTGGTATGACATTCATTCATTTGCTATACCTTTAACATTTTAAAAATGTTTGAGGCATACCAGGTGTCATTACTGGATGATCACACCAGTGTGTGCTTGTGTGAAAAACGAAAAAGTGAATATAACAAACAGTAATCAATCTCATACATGTAACTCCTACAAGGAATACAAAATTAAGAGTTGGGCAAACACGGACCTCTGGATATACCAGAGGTGGAATCAGGTGCCAAGGAGAAGTAAGCATCCCATGTCCACCGGCCATACCAGCCGGGAACCCTATATTTTGTAATCCGTATTCAAATCAGTGTGTAAAGAACGGTCTAATAATTGGTTTGGAACACCTCACACAGCATTTGACCCAATGACAGGTTGTATTGGCAAATAGAATTTGTGAAATGCTGACTTTAAACTAGACTGCTGACACTCCTACAGCATCAACTTGTTTGTCAGTAGCTTGCCTCGATTTAAAAACTTATCATACACACAACAAGCTCTTGCGTATCGAATCAGTTGAGATACATAAACAATGATAATGGAATATTGCTACGTAGAAATATGGTGTTGACAATCATGGAGAAGCTTAAATCATCCCGTTGATTTATTAGTTTGCCGTCATCATTTATGTTCAATAAAACAATCGAGTTTCGATTAACCTATGCCACATACGTCAAATATGTTTGCGCCATATCTAATTATTTAGTATTCATTGACCAGCAATTTATCGATGCTAATATTTAACACATAGTACATCGTTTCCATTAGGAACAATGATAAAAAAAACCAGTTAAAATTAACAAAAAATAAGGGGATAACATTTTCTTCTATAAAGCCCGTCTTACCCATTACAATCTATTATCATGGCAGTGGAATGAAGATATCAAGTTTGGGTATGTTTCCCTTCTGTATTTGAGAGTCACTTACCTGTCACGGAAATTGGATTGAAATCAACCACCTTAGTCGGAAAAGTGTTGTTTATAATCACAGAGCAATACACTTTATAATCGTTGTTCCAGGAGCAGATTTTGGTTGTTGGTTCCGTTAGATTCAGAGTCACCATCACATCAACTGTATCACCATTCATGCGGATACTAGCATTAAATCTGTCCAGGGACGATGGGGTTTCAAAAGATTGGTTGTAGTCTAATTTCCCGATGACGTGTGATACCCCGCCCGAATCGACTGATACGTTGATTTGAAGCCATTCTCCGTGTGGAGTGACTACGCACGCTTTTGATGTCGTGAGTTCTCCAACAGTAGCAACTATACTGGAAACATGGACATCTGAAATTGATTTAATTCAATTCGATTTAATTCAATTTCAAAGCTTTAATGATTGCTTTATTCATTGGAATTTGCAAAGAGCGATGGTGACTGTTTTCTGTCCCTTTATTAAGTTACTATTCGAGATAGAATTACATGTATTATAATTCCTATATGAAAGTTAGGGATGCCACCTTGTTTCATCACAGTAAACATTCGTTCGTATTCTGTTGTCACTAGTCAGTAATGATGCCACGAAAATGAAGTAATCATAGAGTGAATTCGTGATTAAAAAACGTTTACTAACATAATGTGTAAATTCGTGATACGTATGAAATATCTGACAATGGTATCTAATCAGTCATTTACCAGATGTGAAAATACGAAAATTTTGAACATTTGTTGCATTTTCGAGTAAATGTTTTTTGTAGGGCTGGGACGATTCAGGGTTAGCTCGATTCGGTTCGGTTTCGATTCTGAACAGCACGGTTCGGTTATTTTCGAATCGGTTCATGTTAGGTCCAATTTATCTAATGAAAGCACAAAATTTAACAATTTTAATGAGTAACATATTTGGTTTTATTTTATTCAAGTTATATAACTATATGTCATCATTTGTAAACAACACATCTATTTATGATGGCATTTTATAACTTTGATAGAAAAAGGAAAACACTAACAGTCTATTAAAATTTGTTATATTAGTGTGCTGCTTACGTTTTGGATTATTAAACAAATCTATAGTGAATCTAAATGTATATGATATTGTTTCCATTGATATGTAAGAATTGAACAATTCTTATCAATTGAGAGTCTTTGAAAATCTCTCCTTTATTGATTTACTTCTCTCACATTAACTGTCAAATCTGTGTCATTACCTACGATGTTGATTTCACTCCACCACTCGTCCACTGACAGAAATGCTATATGTCATGTAAATGTGACAGACTCATATTATACATGTATATTGTATAATATGATGGGTATATGTATGAAGAATCGGTTCATTGAATAAAATGCTTAGGCAAGGTAATGTAATTTAAACATGCAGTCAAGCATAAAAATTTGGTCACTTTCCCAGTGTAATGGCCTGGGGTATATAATTATATTTTGGCCAAATGTCCCTTGTGTCTTTTAATTTCATTGGTGTTTTAGTTTGTCTTATGTCATTGGATTGGTCTTGGAGATTTTCCCTCCAAGAGTTCTGTTCTTTGTGGTCAGTCTTTATTCAGTTTTTGAAGAAGAGAGTTGATTTCAGTAGATCTGACATATTTTGACAATTAGACATAGACCGACATTTTTCCTCTTGAATGGTAAGTTAATAATTTATTACTAATGCTAATCTATTCTATAATTCCTTTACTAAATGTTAAATCTGTAATTTTGCATAAAATTCCTTTTGTTGCCACATTCCTGGAATAAATGATCAGTGAGAGTGAGACTTATATAATGTAAATATCTGTGATAGTAATGTATATGATTCGTCTCACTGTGATATTATTTTAAAGTAAAAGTATGTTTTATGACTTACAAGATATTGTAGATATCATAATTAATTTATAGATCAGACCAGTTTGGTGTCATCTGTAAATATTGTTCACTCGAGCCTATTCCCATAGAATGGTATGCTCACCATATGGTTTTTATTTAATTCAATAATTAATAATGTTAATACATATTATAATGATAATTATTGTAAAGTTTTATGATGAAGTTAAAGTCTATAGGACTTGGGAGATTTAATATGTGATGTATACAGGTATAGAGTTATCTCCCTTGATATAGATCACCCATGTAATGCTATAATCGTATATTGGTTGTAAATCAGTAATTATGTGAAATTATAGTATTCATGTTTTATATAGCATATTACTTAAAATTGTTAAACATTGTTGTTATAGGGTTTCATCATTGGACAATTCGTGCATTGCATGGTAACTCCTGAATAAACGTCTTGTCGAGAACCCAAACAGGTGTTCCTGTTATTACTTAAGGGAAAGAGAAACCTGTTACATAAAGATAAACTGCAATGATCTTACGGACCATATTCTGGTGGTATCTGAGTGGTGAAAATGCTAACTCTCAACACAGTAGTGATTTAAATCTCTGTTGCATAAAAAACCACATGTTATGCACATCACTCGGACGCCATATTTGTTGTTTTGGTGTATGTAAAATCTAAACCGAACCGAAATCCGGAATCTGTAATCGGTGCATCGAATCGAATGGTATGAATCGCGGTGCACCGAAATTTTCGGTGCACCGCACAGCCCTAGTTTTTTGTTGTTGGTTTTTTTTTTCAATTCCTGACTTTATATAAAAAATGCATTCACAAACAATGTTATCGTCTCCGAAATACATGTATTTTCGACAGTCATCTATTTACATATATTCCATTAATCAAACGTTTGAATCATTTTCATTTTCTGATATTTTATGGGGCCAGATATTAAAAAGGTTCTCAATATACATGTAGTTCTACTCTCCTTTGTTACTTCATGGGTAATGTATCCACAGTATGATGACCTGACGTATATCTCCTGAATACCTTACCTGCTGTATAGTTCACTGGTTCAGCTGTTGCTGTGGTTTCTGGTGCTGTTGTCGATGTGGAACTGTCGGTTGTGGATACTGTTACTGGTGATGTCGTCGATGTGGAACTGTCGGTTGTCGTTTCTGTTACTGGTGCTGTAGTCGATGTGGAACTGTCGGTTGTGGATACTGTTACTGGTGATGTCGTCGATGTGGAACTGTCGGTTGTGGTTTCTGTTACTGGTGCTGTAGTCGATGTTGTTGTTGAACTAGTTGTTATGGGATCTATTACATAAGTCTCAACATTTACCGTGATAGTCAAACTCGTTGTTATGACCTCAAAATTAGACAACAGTGCACGACTGGAATCAATTGGTGTTAGGGAGCTGTTGATATCTTTTTGGACCGTTTCCTCGATGATTATAGTAGTAGTGAACTCGTAGTACACCTTGTATTGAACCACTATGCTTCCGTTCCTGTGAAAATGATTGAAAATGATTGTAACTAGGTCTCACATCCTCTAGATAGTGGCGTCTCACTATTATGGGTTCAAAGTAGTTTATTTGATAAATAATCAAAGACAATATATGTATTTGCCACATTTTTATAAGATGTCAGACATTCATAAACAAAAGTATATGTCAATATCAATAAGTGCATATTTACGTTAAACAGCATCATAAAAGTGCATAGAAACTAATAAAAATGATAAAAAATTTAATTTCAACAATTTAAAAAAACTGCATTTTATAAATGTATATAAATTAATGGTGGATATCGGAGAAATCATTGTAAAATAGACCTACAACAGAGAAAATCCCGGTCTGGGAATTTGCCCTTGGCATCTTTAATCAGAATGTGTAGACTTTTTCAGCATCATAGTTTACCCTTTTTTATTGTACCCAGTGAGTAAAGAATTTACAAAAATATGTTTCTTCCATGCACACATTTAATCTGCAAATGCCTATGACGTTACATAATGGCGGAGTTACCTTAAGCTAATATTCCACCAATTCATGCCATATAACCTAGACGAGAGCAGTTTATGCCGTATTATACCTTATCAATATAAATTCTGATGCTGTTTTATTCAAACTGAGATCATAAAACTGAAACCTGCTCACTTTTGATCTCAGTTTTACGTTGTTGTTTTTTTAATATAGCCATCTTATAAACGTGGAAACTAAATTCAATGAGAGCTCTTTCAATCATACAAGTACGGATTCTGAATTTATTATGAAGTAACACCGTTATCACAACGTATTGAAAATATGTATCATGACGTCATCCGCAGCCGACCCCATAGCAAACCAATTCATGAAATACATGTACAAACTGGTTTATAATCATACTCACCTGAAATTAGTCACGTCACAATGTTGGTATTTATCTCCGTATTCTGAAGAGTTTTTCTGCAGCGCATCTTTAATCTTTAAATAGATAAAAAGTTATGTTTTTACTACAGGATTCAAACAGTACCATAGTATTCAAAATTCAGAGAGGATATACGTGTATATTCTATGATAAGCCGAACCCAATGCAGCATATCACCCGAGTGTTGTCAAAGCAGTAACTATATAAGATGGGGAAAAAATCATTTAAAAGATAAAAACAAGATACCCATGGGTCATATCTCTCACCTGATCAAATATAAGGTCAAACCTTCGCTCAATGTTCATGGAGGGGGACATACTTAAATATCCACTACATCAAAATACTATTGCTAGCAATTAACATATACACTTTTGTGGTTCTTGAAAAGATTTCATTCAAAACCTTTAATCCCTTTTGTAGTCCCGTGTAAACATCAGGAACAATGTTGACGACCAACCTTACGCGGTCACTATATAAATATATATAAATACCCTAGCAGTTCTTCAGAGGAAGAGATACTGTCTATTCACATGTAAATTCAACAGTCATCAATATCATAACTCCTATAAAGAATACAAAAATAATAGTAGGACAAACAAGGGCCCCTGAACATACCAGAGGTGGGATCAGGTGCCTTATATCTTATTACGTTCTTGTTTCCCGGTAGTCATGTTGTGAAAATGCTTGTGATACCCGAGATTGTTTGTTTCTTTATATGTATAGTTTTATATATGTACATGCATATTGTTTTACGTCCTGTTGAGAATGTTTTATTCATATTGAGAAGTCACCAAATGTATTTGAAGTACCACAAATTTAGACCTATGCTTAGCGCTCAAGGCCGTAGAAGTGAGGGTTCTTTAACGTGCCAACGCTTGCCGAGACACGGGACCTCTGTTTTTAAGGTCATATCCAAAAGACTTGTGATTCTCACTTCTAAATGCCGAGCGTTTGGTGAAGGAGCAATTAATCACTACCTATAATAATGTCTTAAGTTTGACAGGGCTATATGGCACCTGAAAAGAAATATTTCAAACCAATTCACTATGTATTAATGTGCAAAACCTTCAACCCCAATCATGGCCTCATTAGGACTCAAAAAGTCGACAAACTTGAATCTTCTTTGAATTAGGAAGATTTAAAAAAAAATCGGCCTTTCTGATTAGGTGGGTTTTTCAAACACGTGTATCCCACCCTATATTTACATGTTCCTGACTCTATCCCTACACATGCACCCCACCCTATGTTTACATGTTCCTGACTCTAACCCTACACGTGCACCCCACCCTATGTTTACATGTTACTGACTATATCCTCACACGTGCACCCCACCCTATGTTTACATGTTCCTGACTCTATCCCTACACGTGCACCCCACCCTATATTTACATGTTCCTGACTCTATCCCTACACGTGCACCCCACCCTATGTTTACATGTTACTGACTCTATCCTCACACGTGCACCTCACCCTATGTTTACATGTTTCTGACTCTATCCCGACACGTGCACTCCACCCAATATTTACATGTTCCTGACTCTATCCCTACACGTGCACTCTTCCCTATGTTTACATGTCCCTTACTCTATCCCGACACGTGCACCCCACCCTATATTTACATGTTCCTGACTCTATCCCTACACGTGCACTCCTCCCTATGTTTACATGTTCCTGACTCTATCCCGACACGTGCACTCCATCCTATGTTTACATTTTCCTGGCTCTATCCCTTCGGAAGGAACCTGTCTCTTCAAACTTGAATGCCTTTACTCAATGATGTTTTAGGTATGATTGTACTGATTTTTTGTTTAAATCAAAACTCAAACTGTGAAAGGTTTACGGACGACAGACTAACGATAGACAAACATTTTCACAATGATTCCTGTGGGAACCTGGGTTAGAATAGGTCCTCAGTTCCCATTGCTTGTCGTAGAAGGCGACTAAATGGTTTGGACGAGACAGCAAAAACTGAGACTCCGTGTCACAACAGGTGTGGTACGATAAAGATCCCTCCCTGCTCAAAGTCCGTAAGCGCCGAGCATAGGCCTAAATTTGTAGCCCTTCACCAGCAATGGTGACGTTTCCATATGAGTGAAAGATTCTAGTGAGTGACGTTAAACAATATGCAATCAATTTCACAAGATCGGTAATTGTATAGGTAAAAAACTAAAAACGAAAAAGAATTTTTTTAATTTTATACCGATAGATAGATTGATTGATAGAAAGTGTGTGTAAGTGTACGAGTGTGCGAAACCAATATAATATGCTTATCGGGCTTCATGGGAACAATCAAACTATCATCCCGAGGTAGGATTAGACCTGGAAAACTGTTGCCCAAGACCGATGATTAGTTCACCTTTCTTCTAAGTCACGAGACAGAGAAAAAAAGTGCGACTGAGATCAAAAGTGAGTTTTTATGGCCCCAGAGATTGAAATTAACATTGTTAATATTGATTAAATCATGAAAACACCACAATTGAAAAAAGGAACATTGGGAACTTTATCCTGCCTTGGTTCAAAATCGTGCATTTTCATTGGACAAGAAATATTTGGTGGGGTTCCGAATTCGGATGCCCACCGAGAGACCAAGATGTCCATACCTACTTTTAACGAACAATTTCACAACAGAAATGGTAAATGTGTTTGACAAGCCATGAATCATTTATACAAACAGCGAAAAGATGATACTGAAGGTCAGATAAAGACAAACATTGATCGTTTTTAATACATACTGCGCCACAGAATTCTGTACTCAAATTCTTGAATTCTGGAGAAGACGAATTGGCGAGTTCATCATAGAATACTTGGTCTAGACTCATTTCACCGAACACTACATCTGTAAAGTAACCAAATTTGCTATATGATATAACTTAAATGACTCGTTTTCTTTTCATACAAATATCTTTATACATACCTGTTTATAGACATAAAACAATTTTAAAAGATTTGAACCTGATGCTAAACAGATCTAAACTGCGATTCTGAAATTGTCGTTTTAAATTGTGAGTTGAAAGGTCCAATGCTTAGGGAATTGAAAACTTTAGTCAATAAAATGATTAAAACTTTAAAGGCTTGAATTGAAAACACCGACTGAAAGCAAACTATTGTGTTCTAAACGACGTGTAACTCATAGCAAAATTAGCATTTCCTCAGAAATTCATTTCACCTTCACACCTAAAAAGTATTTGCATGGCAGAAGATGAATGAGATGTTTGCTGAGATAAACTACCAATAGACAGACATGTCCCCTTGTACCATAGTTTCATTTCAAAAGGGAAAATAACTCGGAAAAAGAGTCCAAACTTCTGCAAACCGAGGAAATTCTGTGTGATAACTGCTGGCCGGTTTAAACAATTTTTACCGAAACACTACGTTATCACTAAAATAACAATCAATATATCAACATCTAAAGAAGGGCATTGAATATGCAATACAACAATAATTTGCTGTTTGCTTCATGATTATACATGTAGCAATATCATTGGAAATACATCAACGTTTTGCATCCATAACCTGATTTTTTCTCCGCATTCATACAAATACTTACAATATTTTATAGAGGCGTCCTGTTCATCTCCTTTTGAAAATTAAGAAGAAAAGTATCATAAATGTATCCATATGTCAAATGATGAATGGTAAAACTGAATGTTATTTATATATGACGTCATAAAGTTAGTACTTTTTTAGGTTTTTGAATGTTTTGTATACATGTAACAAATACTTATTAGCTGGGCGTCTTCGTCAAGAAGACTGAATTTCAACAGTCTTGATTAAAGTCAGCATTTAGCAAATTCTATGGTCGTCATAACGATCTAGTTTGACAATACTGCTTGTCATTGAGTCAAATGCTGTCTGACGTGTTTCATACCAATTGTTAGACCGTTCTTTACACTCTGATTTTGACTATGGATTACCCCGTTTACCTTGATCACGATATAGGACTCGCGGTGGCCAGATAGGTTTATGCATGTTTCCGTTTCACTTCTGTTATCATCAAAAGTGAAAACCAATCTTGTAACAAGAGACTCATGGGCCACCCCGCTTCCCCGAATCACCTTGGCCCATATCTAAAGAATTTATTGGGACCCCAACCTACTCCGGGGGGGAGGGGGGGGGGCATAATGTTTACAAACTTGAATCTGTACTATATCTGACAGGAAGCTTTCGTGTAAATGTATACTTCTCTGGCCTAATAGTGCTTCAGAAGAAGATTTCTAAAGACTTTCTTTTTATATATTTGTATGTAAAACTGTGATCCCCTATTGTGGCCCTAGCCTACCCCATGGGGTCATGATTTTAACAAACTTGAATTTGCACTATGTCAGGAAGCTTTGGTGTAAATTTGTACTTTTCTGGACCAGTGGAAGCTTTCGTTTAAATGTATACTTTTCTGGCTTAGTAGTTCTTGAGATACAGATTTTCAAAGATTTTCCCATACATTTGTATGTGAAACTGTGATCCCTTATTGTGGCCCCATCTTACCCCGGGGGTCATGATTTTAATAAACCTGAATTTGCACTATATCAAGCAGCTTTCATGTAAATTTAAGCTCTTCTGGTCCAGTGGTTCTGGAGAATATTTTTAATGACCCCACCCTATTTTTGCTTCTTTTTTTTTATTATCTCTCCTTTGAAGGGAACATGACCTTTCATTTGGATAAACTTGAAAGCCAAGTTTTGTTGAAATTGGCACAGTGGCTCTAGATAAGAAATCGATAATGTAAAATGGTTTACAGACAGACTCACTTTAGCTTTCAGCTTAGGTGAGCTAATAACGGTTGATTGACAGGTTTGTTATGGTTTGCAGTTTTATTTTCATAATCATAGAGTAAAGAAGAAGAAAAAACTATTGAAATCCTCTGTTTCCCCAGTGGGCTAGAACTACAGTGTACTAGTATTTTGATATGGGATTATTTTTTAATGGATTCCTACGCATTATTTACTTTCCTGGTGGACTACTTTTGAGACGATAACAGTTCTAATTGAAAACGAAGCATGCGTAGTGCCCTCTGGAGAAGTGGCGACATGTGTACATACTTGTAACATATACATCAGAAATTTGAGCAGTGGGGTGTGAAGAGGAGTTAACATAAAATCACTTTTTTATAACACGACTACATATAGTAAACGGAATCCTCTTCCTACGTGGTGTTTCTAATAATACTTTCCCTTGCCATCAATCATTCATAAATATACATTAGAAAGTCATTGTTTTGACCTTGCATTGAGTAAACCAGATTATCGTTAATACCAAATTCATCAATACTTTGTCGAAATTGCCAGGTATTCTTCATTATTTC
The DNA here is from genome assembly GCF_947568905.1 of Ostrea edulis. Lineage (NCBI taxonomy): Eukaryota > Metazoa > Mollusca > Bivalvia > Ostreida > Ostreidae > Ostrea > Ostrea edulis. The sequence goes on along the minus strand of NC_079172.1, from coordinate 25,983,926 downwards.
ATATAGTTTAACATACTGACAAAATTTGTGTGTGTTTTCCATCATCGAAAAAAAAAACAACTAATCAATACGGTACATATACCTTTAATTTTGTACAAAAAGGTGATAAATCGTTATATTTCTGTCATCATATAACACAAAATGATATGAAGCCAGTAATTAATATAACATTGGAAAAGAGCTTAACAAAACAACACATATTCAAATCTCAATAATGAATTTTACGTTACTGAGGAGCCAAATTGGCGAAAACAATATCCTTTCTGGTAGATATTAATTAGTACATATGCTATAATTACCCCTTTGTGTCAAAAACCAGGCAAGGACAGCTGCAATGCCTCCGATTAAAAGAACTCCCAAAATGATGCCCACAATGGTTCTTTTGCCCCTTTTCTTATCTCTAAGGTATAATGGCTCCCTGTCGTATTCATTGTCACGAAACTCGCGAGCATTCTGAAGGGGCATTTTGGTGTCATGCTGAAGCGTGGGCTTAAAATACAAATGTTTGAAAATATAACAAGAATACATGATATCTAAAGATAAACGAAGAGTATTTACAGCAATTATCGATTCCTTACTCAGAAACAAAGAGTACTTACAGCAATTATCGATTCCTTACTCCGAAACAAGAGTACTTACAGCAATTATCGATTCCTTACACCGAAACAAAAGTACTTACAGCAATTATCGATTCCTTACTCCAAAACACAATGTTGTATGTCGGATTCAACAGAGATAAAAGTCCGGCCTTCATAAGTACGTGTAAACGTTTGAGCGATTGCTGAAGTCTAGTGGTTATGGCGTTCGTTTGCAACCGGGAGGCCCGTGTTCGAACCTGACGCCTTACCTTGATCAAGCAAACACACTTAATATGGGTAAGTGACAGTCAAGGAACTTTCGGACTTGACCTATCTTGTGTACTAAAACACCAACAACAACAAAAACTCCAACACCTACTACAACTCCAAGCACTACTACAACTCCAACAACTACTACAAATTGAACAACTACTACAACTCCAAGCACTACTACAACTCCAACATCTACTACAAATTCAACAACTACAACTACAACCACTACTACAGTTTGAATCACTACTACAACTCCAACCACTACTACAACACCAACCACTACTACAACTCCAACCACTACTACAAATCCAACAACTACTGCAACAACTCCAAAAACTAGTATGACATCAACCACTAGTACAACCGCAACACCTACTACAACTACAACCACTGCTACAACACCAACCACTAGTAAAACAGCAACCACTAATGCAACTCCAACAACTACAATTCCAACACCTACTACAACTCTAAGCACTACTGCAACTCCAAGAATTACTACAACACCAACCACTACCACAACACTAATAATTACTACAACTCCAACCACTGCCACAACTCCAACCACTACTACGCAAACTACCACTACTACAACACCAACCACTACTACAACACCATTCACTACTGCAACCCCAACTATTACTGCAGTTCCAAAAACTACTACAACATCAGTCACTAGCACAACTCCAACAACTACGACAAATCCAACAACTATTGTAGCTCCAACAACGACTACAACTCCAACAACTACTGCAACACCAACCACTACTACAACAATAACCTCTACAACTCCAAGTACTACTATAACTTCAACCACTACTACAACTCCTACAACTCCAACACCTACTACAGCATGATCACTACTACAACACTAACAACTACTACAACAACTACTACAACAACAACTACTACTATTAAACCAATAACTACTACAAAACCAGCAACTACTAGAGCACTAACCACTACTACAACACCAACTACTACTACAATACCAACCACTACTACAACACCAACAACAACAAAAACTCCAACACCTACTACAACTCCAACCTCTACTACAACACCAACCACTACTATAACACCAACCACTACTACAACACCAAAAACAACAAAAAACTCCAACACCTACTACAACACCAACCTCTACTACAACACCAACCACTACTATAACACCAACCACTACTACAACACCAACAACAACAAAAACTCCAACACCTACTACAACTCCAAGCACTACTACACCTCCAACAACTACTACAAATCGAACAACTACTACAACTTCAAGCACTATTACAACTCCAACATCTACTACAAATTCAACTACTACAACTCCAACCACTACTACAGCTCGAATCACTACTACAACTCCAACCACTACTACAGCTCCAATGAGTACTACAACTCCAACCACTACTACAAATCCAACAACTCCAAAAACTAGTATGACGTCAACCACTAGTACAGCTGCAACACCTACTACAAATACAACCACTGCTACAACACCAACCACTAGTAAAACAGCAACCACTACTACAACACCAACATCTACAATTCCAACACCTACTACAACTCTAAGCACTACTGCAACTCCAAGAAGTACTACAACACCAACCACTACCACAACAGTAACAACTTTCACAACTCCAACCACTGCCACAACTCCAACCACTTCTAAGCCAAGCACCACTACAACTCCAATAACTGCTACAAATCCAACCACTACTTGGACTCCGATAAAAATTACAGTTAAAAACAATACTACAACTTTAACCACTACTACAATCCTATAACCATTACTAGAACTCTAAACATTACCACAACTCCTACCACTACTTCAACTCCACCTATTACCATAACGCCTAAGAGTACTACATAACTCACTTCTATAATTGCTATCATTAAATCCAATTAAACTAATCACTACAATTGGCACACTTTCTATAATAAGAAAAGCTTCTTCGATTTCAAATACTACTAAAACGTCCAAGAACTAAAAATAGTATAAAAAATCCAAGCAATTACAGAAATTAAACTACTACTACTACTCCAACCACTACTAAAATTCAAACAACTACTTCAAATCTACACACTTCTACAACTCAACCACTAATGCAGCTAAAAACATTGTTACCACTTCAACACATACCACAACGGCAAAAATGCAAAATAAATTAATTATCATTACAGCACCAACCATTAACACAACTCTAACGATTACTACAATTACAACCACTACCACAACTCAACCCAGTACTAGATCTCCAAACATAACTGCAACTCGCATCATTTCTGCAATTACAACTACTCCTACAACTGAAATCATTACTACAACTCCAAACAAAATTACAAGTCTAACCATAACTACAATTCTCAATACTTCTAATACTAGAACCACTGCTATATATCTAAACACTACTACTAATCCCACCATTACAATTGTAAAAATTACGAAATTTCTAAGTAATACTACAACTTTAATTATTAGTAAAACACCACACAAAGCTACAATTACAACATCTTTAAAGATAGCGCAGTATTTCTACAACTCAGATAAATACGACAATTCAAACTACCACTAAAACTTTAAATATTTTTACAACTCCAATCAGTACTACAAATTTCAAACCATAGTTCTGCCCCAACTACCACTACATTCCCCACAAAATACAACACTAAACTTTACAACTCAAACCACTACAACTTCAACCACTTCAACTACAACATCTACTACACCTGCAATCATTAATACAACTCCAATCGCTATTGTAACCCCCACCACTACTACAACTCAAAATAGAATTACAACTTTTATTACAACTCAAATTTTAAATACGTCCACAACTCCTTTCACTAATACATGGACAACTCCAGCCACTACTCTAACTCCATTCACACTTCATTTCCAGCCACTACTAGATCACAAAACACGATTACCACTACTACAACTCCAACATCCACTATTAAAACTCCAATCCGTCATTCAACCCATACCTCTGATACAAATAAAAGTATAAAACAAATATATCGCCTCCTATAATTACAAAAGCTACTACAATTTAAAAACATTACTGCAATGTCAATCCCTTCTACAAATCAAACTACATATACTACTACAACTCAAACCATACCTTCAACCACTCAACATACAGTGCTGCAACTCCAACTAATATGACAACTCCAACTAATATTACAACTCCAACCGTGACTAATTCCAAACACTACTACATTTCAATCCTCTTCCACAACTTCATCCAATAGTCGAACTATAAAACATCAAGTACATACCACACTTAAAACCTTTACTACAACTCCAAATATAACTTTAATACTTACTCTAACACCTCCTACCACGCTCACCACTATTACAACTCCCACTGGTACAACACCACCAATAGCTACGAAATCTTCACCCGTTACTTCAGCTCAAACCACGGATACAAACACAAACACTCTTACAATTCTAAATACTGCCACAACCCCTAACCCTAATACAACTAATACCACTGCTACTACGTCAACCACTATTACGACTCCGACGACAATTACAGTTTAAACTATTTCTACAATTCCAATGATTACTTCAGCTCAAAGCAATGATACAACTTCAAACATTTCTACAATTCCAAACATTACCACAATTAAAATCATTACAACAGCTTCAGCCACTACTAAAGTGTGTAGCTCCAACCAGTACCACAAATTCAACCACTACTAAAATTCAAACAATATTATAACTCCAACCATTGCTATAGCGTCAACCATTTCTACCACTCCAACCAACATCACTAGGAACCAAAGCAGAAATGGAATATGAAATTGTGCCATGCGTTTCTAGTTGTTCAGTATGTCAATATTATCAAAAGAATAGAATTATATGCTTTTTATCATGCAATATAAACTATACACTTGGTGTAAATTATATAATTTAACTCGATTGGATTAAAAATCAAGCTAATTTTTTATTTATCTATTTATTCAATATACGGGCAGGATAATACCCCCTTTCAAACATTTATGATCACGTGGCGTTGCAAGCTGTTAGAAAGTAAACAATTATAAATATAAATGTTGGCTGAACAAATTCAGCGATAAAACACGCTCATACGGGGAACGTTGTATGAAAAACCACAAACATGTGAAGACTCGTGTTTAGAATAAAATCCTTTTTAATATGATTACATATAGTGAACGAATTCTTCTTCAATGATGTTTCTAATAATACTTTTTATGCGCGCTTGCGCACATTCATCATATACGTCAATCCTTCATAAATTTGTATTAGAAAATCACCCGTTTTAACCTTGTTTTGAAAAGATCAGCACTTTGTTAATAGCAATCAATGTGTCGAAATTGTCAAAAATGACCATTTCACGTAGTATATCTTACTGACAAAATTTTGGTCTGGTGTCCAACATCCAAAAATGCTTTTTTTAATACAGTACATATACCTGTAAAGGTAATTACTGGTATTCATGGTCAGCAAGAATAATTACAGTATATAACAAGAATAATTAGTATATAACATGAATAATTACAGTATATAACATGAATAAATAGTATATAACAAGAATAATTAGTATATATAATTACAGTCTATAACATGAATAATTACAGTATAATTATATTAGCTGACCTGTTTCTATATTTATATCAAGCAGAATTTATTCAAAAACTTCTACGCGAGAAGAAAAAATCTCTCGCTGTGGCCTTCAATTCGACATTTAGATATATCGATGACGTTTTGTCTATTAACAATAATAGCTTTCATTCATGCAAGGTGAAGATAACGAACAGTGATTAATCTCATAACTCCTATAATGTAAAACTATAAGCAATACAAAATAGATAGTTGGGCAAACACGGACCCCTGGACACACCAGAGGTGGGATCAGGTGCCTAGGAGGAGTAAGCATCCCCTGTTAACCGGTCACACCCGCCGTGAGCCCTATATCCTGATCAGGTAAACGGAATTATCTGCAGTCAAAATCAGTGTGCCAAGAACGGCTTAACAATTGGTATGAAAAACCCTAATTTAGCATTTCTTTGATGAGTACCCAATAACAAACATTTTGTTTGTTTTTTCTTCATTTAAGGTATTCAATATATAACGACCATATTTCATATCGAGTAAATGGATGGTGGGACTTTTGTAATCATGGTATTATTTTGAAAGTTCATCAAATAAAGACAATCCACCGTAGGAATTTTCAAAATTTTGTTTACTGCTTAATTCATTTCAACTAGCAATTAACATTGAAGTCTATGGGAAGCATGTTTAAATTAATTTTTTTTTCAAAGGAATTATAATTTCATACAAATCTCTTTGTAGAAAGTTATACTTTCTCTTTATGAAAATATGAAATAAAATTAATCATTCACCACACACATTTTTAGAAAATTAGATTTTTCATATTTTTACAAGGGCAGATAACTCTACAAAAAGTCTCAAGTGCAATGAGACGGATTCTAATCATGTACTACATGTAGTTATCTGAATTCCATCTACCTCATTTTCATCATTATTTAACAATAAACATTTATATTGATTTAAATCCTTCAAAATTGTTCATTATCCTTTTGTTATACTCGTACATTGAATACCTTAATAATACGTGGTTCTGAAAGACCGTCTCTCTATTTCGAGATTAGGGTTAAGATCATAATCCAACACTTCTATATTACTATTGTTAATATGAAGGCAACATATCATTTTTGTATCCTTTACATGCAAAGGTGGTATATCATTTACATACAATGTAAGTAATAATGGACTTAAAAGGGATCCCATCTGTTAGTGAAAGACACAAGGGTGTATCTTTGTAATGTGATGCAGGTCATATAGAAGATTAGACTTGCTCAAGTCACTATATTTAATAATCGGTGCTCTCTTTAATACGTTTTAATAATGCCAAACATATGTTGGTGATTTTTTTTATTGTTTGATTTTTTATTTGACATTCACATTATATACATACATGTAATTTAACTACACAATAATACCACCAATATTCATGCGCAAAAGACATTTTCGTAAATATAAAGAAAGAGAAAGAAAGAAAGAACACATAAAACAAAGTAGGCATGGAACACAATCTTAGGTTTAAAAAAAACTTTTTAATACATTAATACAATCATAATTTATCATAAATAGTTTGCCAGTATCTCTCAAACTCCCTATACCTTCAGTTTTTCAACAACAAAAGTTTTTCAACTGTAATTCTATCAGTGATATTTTTTTTTGGATGCATCTATACTTAATTTACATATACTTGAGAATTTACTGGTATAAATATACTGCATTATCAAATTTTCCACCTTGTGTATATTCTTATTAGCAAATTTTCCAAAAAGAATTGCTTGTCTATGAAAACTAATATGCCTGTCCAGTTTTTCGCAAAGCCATTCTTCAATTCCATACCAGATCTCTTTCCCACATGGACATTCTACAAATATGTGATCAATAGTTTCAAAATCCCTTTTGCAAAATGTGCAAATTGGGGAATCAACAATTCTAAGTTTATGTAAATAATAGTTACATACAAATAGTGTGTGCAAGATTTGAAACTGTATCCATTGCAATTTAGATTCTTGAGTTGTTTTAAAAGGAAGTTCAAATGAATTTGTCCATTCTAGCTCTGAAAAACCTTCTGTTTCTTCCCATTTTGATATAGATTTCATTTTGGTTGCTTTATGGCTTATCAATTGCTTATACATATCTTTACAACCTTTTTTATCTTTGAAATATGTTGAAATAGTAAAGGGAATAGGCAAAAGTGGTTTTGTAGTTCTTGCATTGTCTTGTATAAGAACTTGTCTTTGTTGGATTGCATTCTTTAGTCCTGCATATTCTACAAAAATCATTTTAACTTTCAAAACCATTTTATGTTGGTGATATTTAAGTAATGTAGAGAGCAGATATTTAGATTTCTGAAACTACAGTAAAATTTGGACGAAATATAGAAACAACATAGAGACTTGAGCAAGTCTAGTACATTTATGTAGAAGATACTCAGCGTGGATTATAAGAAAGTACACGTACATGTGAAGAGCACAAACCGGGACCTGATATACATGCTATACGTCATAAAGGTTATGAGAAATATACACTAGCGGCTTCCTTTATGTTAACAATTAGGAACTTTAGATGTTTTCAAATGATATGTTACACTACTAAATAGCCAAAAAGCGAAGGTTTTATAGTGTTATTAAATTGTTTGCTTATATTCAAATGATTTTTCTGTAGATATTCATCACAAATAAAAGGGATTTACTTTTTTATTATTAATCTGTAAACAACAAAATGTAAAACACCTCCATTATACTATCTTGGCGTGTAAAACGTTGCAATATTTTACAAATTTTGATCTATATGCAGAAATCTTGATTTATATTCAACAATCTTTACAAAAGCTGGATTTATATTCGATGATTCTTACATCGATATGAGAAAATCTTGATGTATATTCGATAATTTTGATATTTATATGTAACATTTTGATGCATATTCCGTAATCTTTATATTTATGAACGAAAATTTGATTTATATATGTGATAAATCATTATTTATATTCTATAATTTTGTTCCTTGTATTTTATAAATTTTTATTTATATCCGACAATCTTCTTCAATTTATCGAACATAAATAATAAGATTATCGAATATAAATCAAGATTTACCGTATGTAAATCAAAATGTTCGCGTATAAATATCAGGATTATCGAATATACTAGTAAATTAAACGTTTGTACATCAATATCAAAATTGTCGAATATAAATAAAGTTTTATCGAATATGAATAACGAAATTATGGAATACAAGTCAAAACTTATCGGATATGAATATCAAGATTATCGAATATAAATCATGATTTATCGAATATGAATAAAAATATATATCAAAATTTTCATAAAAGAATTTAAAGATTATCGAATATACATCAACATTTTCGTATATAAATATCAAGATTCCCGAATATCAATCAGGATTTTTGCATATATATGAGTAACAAGATAATCGAATAAAAATCAAGATTGATCGAATATCAAGATTTTCGCATATGATCAAGATTATCGAATATAAATCAAGATTTGTATAATATTGCAATGTTTTACAGGCCATATTCGGACGTTGTACGTAACTGATAGCTCTTCCTGATAGAACTGTTATACATGTACATACTCTCTTTTCAGCAATTGGCAAAGAGCGACTACATCTTTCCCGCAAATTTGTAATAAAAAGAGAAAGAAAATAAGTTTCGCATGATTTATTCATATACATAGTCAATGTCCGAACCGATTTTTCATCTTCACTTTACAGATGACATTACATCTGTATTTCGAGGATTTTCTTGTTGTGTGCATAAAATATTAACGCCATTACATCTATATATGCATAACAATCTGATAAAGTATGAAATAGTTTCTACAAAAAAACATCTTTTAAACAGATTAACATTGAAAAATATAATATAATCTTGGTAAAGCTCATCCATGTTACGCAATAACGAACACTAAATTCATAAAAATATTTGTATATTGTAGCATGCATTCTCTCTGTATCACATTATTCATAAAATGTTTCTGGGGATTACATGTGTCGCATACAGGTACCAACAACTCCAGCCAGCCAGTCAGAAAGAGTTCGCACTCCAAAGAAAGTAATTCCTTAGTGCCTACCTCGCTGTGTGGGCGACACAAAAATCACAGCTAACAATGAGAACAATCAGTATCACAGGTGCTACTGTTTGGGCTAAAGCATAATGCACCACATTGACCAACTCTGGTGATGCTAGTAGCACAATTCAAATATCGAGTGCATTCACCTGGATAAGGATGAAGCCCATCAACTAAACATGGATTAACTGCAAAGAAAATTTAAATGCTTTACAAAACATTGTTCATTTTATCATTTCATGGTGCATCTACTTCAGAAAATTGTTTTTGAATGATATATTTTGGTGTTCGCAGATATATTTCAGAACAGTGACTACAGAATACAGGGTAATTTAGATGCGTCGTAATATACGTACATATACAGTGAAGCTTCGTTAATCCAGACATTTTCCCCTAGCAAAACTGTCCGGATAAATAAAGCATCCGGACAAATGAATCGCATATTTTAGATTTTCATAATAGTAATCATTATTTAACTTGCTTTATCAAATAAATCATAATGTTAACATTTACATGTATTTAATGGACTGATATTTTTCATTTACAATATTTCTCACATTTGCGTCTCCTTCACGTAGGCGTGTTTAATAATCAGTTTGTGAAACGTGAACCATATTTAAAAGTTTGGTGTATTTGCCTTATGTATAGCTTAATCACCAGTTGCTGAAAAATAACTCAATATAGAAAATGAATTAAAAAATTCTTTTTCTTCTTACATGTATACAATTTTGTGTAATTTTTAACACAAGTTAACAAACCTTACTCATGCAAAACATCAGACTGTTATGCAAATTTTCATAAACTGAGCTTACCAGGAAGTGGGTTGATCATCACTGCATTGGAAGCAGGAGAAGTGTCCGAGCTCTGAAGTGTATGTGGATTATCAGCAACACAACGAATATAGTGTCCCTGGAGATCGGTTGATGTGAAATCAATTGAGAACTCAACATCTAGCGTGTTGGAACAGTTCTCTTCATGGAACTTTGGCTTATCATCTCTAAGCGAGGGGGTATATGATGTATAATTTCCTGATGTCCCGTTTCTTATTTCAAGCGACAATGTTCCGGCAGGGTTTCCAACATCCCCTGAACAAGTGTGAATCTTTTCGTTTTTTCCAATTTCCCACGTGTAACCAATTGCTAACGTAGGTGTTGCTGGTTTGACTGAATAAAAGTTCATACAGTTTATTTACTTAAAGTTAAGGCTTATGATATATAACCAGAAATAATAACAAAATTAACTATTAGTGGCATCTAATTATTGTAAATGTACAATATCCCAATTGAGATTAGCTGCAGATCTGTAGCTCTCTGGGGAAATAATGCGACAGACCATAGACCAACATCTCCTTCCCTTATAAAAAGTATCTTCGATTTACGGCGCAGAAGAAATGCGCACAGTTGATACTTTATACCGTTGTGTTCTTCCATCTCCGTCTCAAAATTGTGTTATAAATATTTTAACACATTTCCCCACTACGGCTGTGCCCAAATATACCTTCCAATTTTCATTAAAGCCCCATGCGTCCCAAAAACTCACAGCTTTAATTTTCGTTTGTTGATGTACATGTAGCCAAGCTCTGTAGCCACTCAAATCAACCCCGATTCATTTCCACACTCGTATTCTAATATTCCCATGAAAAATTTATTTAAATATCTTAGATGAAATAAATCCAGTTGATTTTTTAAAAACAAATAGTTGTTTAAATACATAGGTTTCATTAGACAGGTCCCTATCCCCGCCACTCTATTTTTATACTTCGCTATTCGCTATCGAACACCTGTGATTTTTCGTATATATTAATATTATCCTATCAGAAGTATATATTCGGTCTTCATTTATTATAAACATGTAAAATGAAAAATATATCACTCCATCGATGTAAAATAAGTTCTTGAGTATTGGAAAGTAATCCTACTATTCTGTGAAAGCCTAATCTGGTACCCGCCCACAAAACAGAGTGACGGGGAAAGGGACCAGATTAATGAAAACCGTGGACTAAATTCAATATTCAAAATTATTCAAACAAGACTTTTTAAATAATATGGAATAATATCACTCAAAATATCTAACTAAAATATCTGTGGGGATATTTGTTTACATTATGACCCCTGGGTCGAGGCCTCTGCTGGTGGACTGTTAGTCCCCGAGGGTCTCTACAGCCCAGTAGCTAAGTACTTCATTACTAGCTTGAAAATACGGGTGTATATTTATTTGCTGTTATAAAATTTAAAAATTCATTTCAAAATTAAGGATTACCTCCCTCACGCATAGCTCTTATCCTTAGATGAATTTGGCTCCACTTTTTTTGGTACACTGTTTTTCCCTATAATAGCTCGAAAACTTCATTGTTATTTCGGATTTCAAACATTTCGGTTGAGCATCACTGAAGAGACATGATTTGTCGAAATGCGCATCTGGTGCATCAAAATTGGTACCGTATAAGTTTTACATAGACATTATTGTTTTAAAAAGTACGTTGTATTGTTTAAAAGGGATGGATCTGTAGCTCTCTGGTCTATCCCCATATTTTTCCCAGAGTGCTACATATTTGCAGCTAATCCAAGATATGGAATAGTAAATCACCTTTGATTTTGAAATTGTACTTAATAGTAATAACTGTAGGTCTTTCGCGTGTTCCTCAAAGTATTCGTAAACATATTGGATATGTAATTTTAAAAAAAAAAAAAATATATATATATATATATATATATATATATATATATATATATATATATATATATTCATAATGAATCTCGAAAGATGAAATATCTCTAAAGTAAACAGAGTCACAAAGCTTTAGAATATTACCTTTCAAATCAAAAGACGGTTTTTCAGAGCAGGTCCTCCCGTCATCAGTCTCCACCGTGAATGTATATTCTGATCTGTCCGAACATGACGCGTTCTTGACTGTGAAAACGGAAGATGAGCCCAAAGTCCAGTTATACTTGTCGGCATATTCACTGATACTGAAGACAATGGTACCGTTTGGATACACCACTAATAAAGCTTGACCTTTTTTCGCGACAGTTATTTGTGTATATGACGCAGACATGTTCATAGAACATGACAGTCTAGCAGTGTCCCCTTCATATGCCGAATCTGACGTGCAGGATTGTAAAGGACCTGTAAATACGGAATCTGTATATCATATTCGTATCAACTTACATATTCTATATTTAGAATGCAATTATAGCCTTTGGCATCTCAGTATTTCGAAAGGTCATACATATTTGAAAACGTCAGTTTTCAAAACAATACCAACTTCACTGACATCAATTACTTCCGACAATCTGGTTTTTTAAAATATAAAATGCCTGCTATAATCCTGTCATCCACCAATGATAATAACTATTGATTGTAAATATAGAAAACTGTTTTATGGATAGCTTACAAAGCAATGCTGGAGTACTAGATGGAGGGATAGTTGTTGTCGCTAATTCTGTCGATCCTGGAAAAGAATTTGAAATGTACAACCAAAGCAATGTAACCATTTGTAGTTGTTTTCATTCCTTTAAAGGCAAAAATATATATCAGGCATACACCGTTGTTTTGCTCCGTTCGTGCGTGGCTCTATAGAATGAATTTGCATTCACGGGATTTATTGCTATATGGAGCTTGTTTCCAGCACTTGTAATGTACATTGTAATGTCACGTTTAATTATAATAATTATAACGGGGAAAACTCAGTCTATGATCCACACATCTCTATCCAGATATATGTTACCATGAATTTGAAATGGTTGAAAATAGTTTTGTTGTCAATGAGTTGCTCAGCGAGGACTTTTTGTCCCTTTATAAATTAATTTTGCGAATTGATTTGCGTTTAACGAGTTATATTTTATGGGGGGGGGGGGGGGGAAATAAATCTGAACTGGTCGCTATGTAATGATAAACATGTATTATGAAAATAGATTTGTGTTTCAAGTGTTTAATCAAATTATCTTTATGCTTTGTTTTGACGATGTTTTTTTTATTGAAGTTATCAGATTGATCACTGTTCGTTATTTTCACCATTCATACACTATATACAGCAAGTTTGACAACGCATTGAAGTCAGAGTCTTTAACACGGGAATCATGAAATTTCCAATTTTTGGAACTTTTTATCCTACCTCGAAGGCCCTAGGGGTTCAGGAGACCTGATATTTACAAGTTATGCCCCCTTGTCCCAATGATGTTTCATACCAAATTTGAAAAGATATGGAATGGTAGTTATCAAGAAGTTTAAAATGTTAAATTGTTAACGGACGATGACGGACGACAAAAAATTGCAATAAGTCACCTGAGTTTACTCAAGTGGCCTAAAAGCCCTTTATATTAAACCAATCATGCTAAATTACATTCAAGAGAAATGAAAATGTTGTCAAATTAGGTACATGTACTCGCTTAACATGAGGAATATACAACAATTGCATCTCAAATATTGATTCACAAAGAAGTGTTCAAGGAACTACATTTCTTTAACAATATCTAAATGCAAGTCCTATATCATGATACGATACATACAATTCTAATTTGATAAATGTCTCAGATACTTGACATTTTAGAACCGAAAAATCGACAAATACATTTACCTTCTGTCGTAGTCGTCATCTCCGATTCACACTTCACATTATAGCACCAATCACAAACCCTTGTTTCATGGTTAAAACACAAGTCAGGAATACAACGTTGGCCTGCTGGTATGTAATTAGTACATCTTACATAAGTGTGGCATCCATCCATTTTTTCGTGCGGTCGGTATGCATCTGTTCCATTCGTATCATCACATATACTCTCTAAAACAATGGAAGTAGGTTAATCATTGAATAGGTTTCACCCATATTATAACAAATATACATAATTTTGTGAATGCAAGGTGAAGATAACGAACAGTGATCAATCTCATAACTCCTACAAGCAATACAAAATAGATAGTTGGGCAAACACGGACCCCTGGACACACCAGAGGTGGGATCAGGTGCCTAGGAGGAGTAAGCATCCCCTGTTGACCGGTCACACCCGCCGTGAGCCCCATATCCTGATCAGGTAAACGGAGTTATCCGCAGTCAAAATCAATGTGCCAAGAACGGCTTAACAATCGGTATGAAACACGTCAGACAGCATTTGACCCAATGCGAGGTTGTATTGACGAACTAGATCGTTATAACGAGCATAGAATTTGCGAAATGCTGACTTCAATCGATCCCTGTACCATCAACTTGTTTGTCAGTAGCTTACCTCGATTTAAAAACTGACTATACCCAGAACAAGCTCTTGCATATCGAATCAGTTGAGATATATAAACACCATATGCAGGTGATAATGGAATATTGCTACATAAATGTGGGAAGTTGACGATGAATATAAAACCAAAGTTGTTTCTGTTAAATATTACATGATATATTACTATCTTATCAGTAGACTATACTATCCTGTCATTGGGTCAAATGCTGTCTGACGTGTTTCATACCAATTTTTAGGCTGTTTTTGGCAAACTGATTTTAACTGCAGATTACTCCGTTTGCCTGATTAAGATATAGGGATCACGGCGGGCTTGACAGGTCGACAGGAATGCTTACTCCTCTTGGACACCTGCTCCCATTTCTGGTAGGCCCAGGGGCCCATGTTTGCCCAACTCTCCATTTTGTATTCCTTATAGTAGTTATGAGATTGATCACTGTTCATTATCTTCACCTTTCATACTACTTAATTTGATACGAATAAGTTTGAATTCAGTGAGGCTTTTTGCATACAAAATGTGCACAAATTTCAATATGACATGCAGAGGCTTTTAGTTCTGTAAACTTGGTTAAATTCAATTAGTCTACACAGATTTAGAGTAACATTGTTAAAAACAATTATTCCATTTCAAGTTTCGAGTGTTAAAGTAATTCCACCCTCCTGTGACGTCAGAAGATTTTTACAAAATCAATGATTTATTTAGATTTGTGCATGATATTACCATAAATTTTGTTGGAGTCTTTTTCAATGGTTATTGTAAAACAAATCTTGTTAAACATAAAATACTTCAAAAGTCTAAGTTATATATGAATAATCAATATGTTTCAAAATATTGAAATCAAGGGCAATGACTTTGTTTTCATTGAATCCTTTATTAAGTTCATCATGCGATAGATTTTTCGTATTTTTACAGAAATTGTGAATAGTTTTGTAAAGAAACAGTTTCATGAAATTATTATGAATACTATCATATTGCTTTAACCAGTTTTTGTAAAATTTTAATAATGCTATTGAAGGCAAATAACTATTTTCTGACATTGATCTATGATTTTTTTATATGTATGTCTCGCATCTTAAAAAGTGTGATGACCTACATATTTTATTTGATAATTTATTAGTTTTAACTCTAATGAATTGAAATAAATACACGTTTCAAACTTTTATCAGATGATAATGCGAGTATGGAGTTACATTAAAAACGAATGATTTAAAACAACCTACAGATAAACTCGTATATTATGAAGTAATTTACCATAATACATTTTACTTACTTGGAATAACGTATATTTCATCTTCAACTACGGTTTCCTTTATTTCACCATTATCTGTTTTAACACTGCAGCGAATCCTCGCCATATTCCAGTCCCTCGTAACTTGCAATAAAAACTTTATCATTCTCGTCCTTGTACAGTTGATATAAGTTGTTTCGTCATCTTCTACAATTAGTATGCTTAGTCCAGTTGCAAAATTGACTCTAAATTTAAGAGGCGGTGCTTCGGGAGTTTTCATGGCATCTGTCACTGCTTTTCTATCATATGCATAGCTAACATTGGTGTCGGGGTTAGTAATTGTTATTGATAAATATCCCTCGCTCACTGGATAGCCTACATCTCCGGTACAGGTGTGTACTTTGGCACTGTCATAACTGTTTTCTTTTATGTCTGGATCGAGGCGCAATGTCGATAACTGCTTTTTGGGTGGAGCTGTAGGGAGTAATCAAACTTTTAGTGCTACTGTTTAAACTATTGACTTCCGCACAACCATGCCTTAGTCACCTTTTATTGTTCTACATCAATGCGGTGTACATATATATACATATATATTTCGTATTAATGTATTTTCGTTTAGAATATAAGAGAACTCATACATGTAGTAGCACAAAACACTCCAAAATAAAAACACCACTAAGATAAGCTTAGATATATTCAGTATTATATTTTAATAGCTATATATCTTTCTAGTGAAATGACACCAATACCTTTTGGTTGAATGTGAAGTTGCGCCGGTGCACTGGTCTCTGCATCATCAGATTTTACAACGGTGCAGGTATAGTATCCCTCATCCCAACAACTTAATGCTGCTATGGACATCGTCAAAGAGTTGTTTGTGTAACTGACCGCTACTCCATCTATACTGAAGGTAAGGGTGTTTGTTAGAGAGATACTGGCGACCGTCGCGTTATTGTCAGCTCTTCTTATAACAATCGCTTTTACAGCATTCACATTCCTTGCAAAGCATTTGGCAGACACCGTGCTGTTGATGTTAGCTTCAATTTTGTACATATCAAAGGCGACATCTGTAAAAAGGTAATGAAAGTTAGGCTTATCATGCATAGTATTACATACAAACGTTTAATACATTTAACTTTAATAAAATGTTTATTAAAGGTCGAAATATCAAAAGCAGATTTTTAGTTTTTATAAAATTGTGAAATAGAGTGAGTGCAGAGACGGAGATAGTCGCTTGTAAAAGGGAGATTGAGTATACGTTATTTACACCATTTTGCGCAGAAAGACTGATTCCAAAACAAAGTTATCAAACTATTTCGTTTTGTAACGGTTACTTTAAGCACAATGTACTAATAGTCTAGTTGCATCATTTTTCAGATTTATAAAAGGCTTGCAGTTTTCATGTTTACAAATCAATTGATTATTTGGTTGGTTGGTTGTATATTGTTTAATGTCTCTCTCTCGGGAATTTTTCACTTATATGGAGACGGCACCAATGCCGGTGAAGGAATTATTTGGAATCTTTTATACTGACAAAGACAGTGTGGTATCCAAATATACATCTACTTTATGGATGACCTCTTTAAAGAAATATATATGGTCACTCAACCACATTTCTGATTAATTTGTAGAAGATCCTTGATATAAATACAATACGTATACTGTAAAATATATTTTGGATTATAGCTCTAAAAATATACAAATATAAAATGTATTGTAGACTTAGAAATATTGATGAAACATCTGAAGGACTTTTATACAACTTTAAAGGATGTATTTCACAATATTCAGAAATACTATTTGCTACTGAAAATGCAAAGCATTTTCATTTTTTCAAAAAGATGGTAATTAATCTTAGAGAGTATTATGATTGAATATCATAATTCCACCGTCCGAGGGGGGCTGCCCCCAGTTGAAGATCAAGAGGATACTTTCATGGACTAGCTATTAAAAATTGTGTATCCTTTTGCATATGGGGGCCTTTCAATTAATCCCAACATTACTATCATCACGTGGTACATTTTTGCAACATATAATTATAAACCTATAAGTATTTCTTTGAATGTGTGTGTTTAATACTTAATTTTCGACGTTGCACCATACACGTAAATCTTAGAAGACAAGTAAATATATGTATAATACTTGTATATCTATGTCTGATGTATAGTGCTTGTGTATAATATATGTATAATACTTGTATATCTATGTCTGATGTATAGTGTTTGTGTATAATATATGTATAATACTTGTGTGTCTGATGTATAGTGCTTGTGTATAATATATGTATAATACTTGTATATCTATGTCTGATGTATAGTGATTGTGTATAATATATGTATAATACTTGTATGTCTATGTCTGATGTATAGTGTTTGTGTATAATATATGTGTAATACTTGTATGTCTATGTCTGATGTATAGTGTTTGTGTATAATATATGTATAATACTTTTGTGTCTGATGTATAGTGCTTGTGTATAATATATGTATAATACTTGTATATCTATGTCTGATGTATAGTGTTTGTGTATAATATATGTATAATACTTGTATATCTATGTCTGATGTATAGTGCTTGTGTATAATATATGTATAATACTTGTATATCTATGTCTGATGTATAGTGATTGTGTATAATATATGTATAATACTTGTATATCTATGTCTGATGTATAGTGCTTGTGTATAATATATGTATAATACCTGTATATCTATGTCTGATGTATAGTGCTTGTGTATAATATATATATAAAACCTGTATGTCTATGTCTGATGTATAGTGTTTGTGTATAATATATGTATAATACCTGTATGTCTATGTCTGATGTATAGTGTTTGTGTATAATATATGTATAATGCCTGTATGTCTATGTCTGATGTATAGTGTTTGTGTATAATATATGTATAATACCTGTATGTCTATGTCTGATGTATAGTGTTTGTGTATAATATATGTATAATACTTCTATGTCTATGTCTGATGTATAGTGCTTGTGTATAATATATGTATAATACTTGTATATCTATGTTTGATGTATAGTGTTTGTGTATAATATATGTATAATACTTGTATATCTATGTCTGATGTATAGTGCTTGTGTATAATATATGTATAATACTTGTATATCTATGTTTGATGTATAGTGTTTGTGTATAATATATGTATAATACTTGTATATCTATGTCTGATGTATAGTGCTTGTGTATAATATATGTATAATACTTGTGTGTCTATGTCTGATGTATAGTGTTTGTGTATGAAATATGTATAATACTTGTGTGTCTGATGTATAGTGCTTGTGTATAATATATGTATAATACTTGTATATCTATGTCTGATGTATAGTGATTGTGTATAATATATGTATAATACTTGTATATCTATGTCTGGTGTATAGTGTTTGTGTATAATATATGTATAATACTTGTTTGTCTGATGTATAGTGCTTGTGTATAATATATGTATAATACTTGTATATCTATGTCTGATGTATAGTGTTTGTGTATAATATATGTATAATACTTGTGTGTCTATGTCTGATGTATAGTGCTTGTGTATAATATATGTATAATACTTGTATGTCTATGTCTGATGTATAGTGCTTGTGTATAATACTTGTATATCTATGTCTGATGTATAGTGCTTGTGTATAATATATGTATAATACTTGTATATCTATGTCTGATATATAGTGTTTGTGTATAATATATGTATAATACTTGTATATCTATGTCTGATGTATAGTGTTTGTGTATAATATATGTATAATACTTGTGTGTCTGATGTATAGTGTTTGTGTATAATATATGTATAATACTTGTGTGTCTATGTCTGATGTATAGTGTTTGTGTATAATATAATACTTGTGTGTCTATGTCTGATGTATAGTGCTTGTGTATAATATATGTATAATACTTGTGTGTCTATGTCTGATGTATAGTGCTTGTGTATAATATATGTATAATACCTGTATGTCTATGTCTGATGTATAGTGCTTGTGTATAATATATGCAAGTCCCTATAATTCAGTGACACATAAAACATGTAAGTGTATTAAATTAGAGATGCAATACGTACAAGTCTATGTGCTGACTTTTTTTTCTGATGTAAATCTGTTTATTGTATATCAGTTGTTTTAATAATAATTAAAAAATCATTTTTAAAAAACTTCCATGCGATACTATACCTGCGGTTCCAACAGTAATTGACTTTAATTTATTTGCAAATGGCCATTGCATAATTGAACATTTAAGGTCGGTATTATTGAAACTTCCATCAGCTATCATAAGATTTGATGGTTTCCAAACGACATTCACAAGACAGTGTGGGTCGTTTCTTCCAGTGATAACTGTTGATCCCTCAATTTCGTTAAAACTGCTCTCTGATTGCCTTTTGTAGTACGCTTTAATGTCTGCGTGAGACTCATCTAGAGTAGCTGTACAGTTGAATTCAATCTGTGAACCCTCTTGGTAAATTGGACTCGTGTTTATACTGAATGCTGTCAGATTGCCTGAAAATTAATTTTTATAGTACTGTAAAATTATTAGATTTCGTGGATTTCCAGATTACCCCTATCTCAGGAATTTCAAACCACAACGAAATACACAAATATAATAATTCAATGTACCGAAACCATACCCACGAAATTACATCCCAACGAAAGGGTAAAATCTGGACAATCCACGAAAATTAGTCACCCCAAAATCAAGTGATTTCACGCTAAATAATAGACTTGATTTTAACATATCGCTGTATTTATTGTGATATAGGATTTACAATAATAGTAATTAGTAAATGGACAAACTATAATAAAGCATATGTGCTTTAAAGTTTTAAGATATATGCACTCCACAAAGACAAGAATAAATTTTTTTTTTTAAATGATCAAAAAAATAGTTTAACAAAATGAAGTGAACTGAACTTACATATATAATAAAGTATATGATTTTTGCAACTTAATATCCTGAAATAGAATTGTTATTTCATCAACATGATGGTATTCATTGTGTTTCTGCTGAAATGTGTTGTCAGAATGGTTATTTTTGTTCAATCCCAGAAAGCTTGTGACAAATGTAAAGTAACTGAGTAAGTTTTATGTATTATTTTACGTCATATCAAAAAACAATTCACCAATGTAGAGACGTCACCAGCCGTAACGAAAGTGTCACAATTTCTTACCTATCTATGATGATTACGACCAATCCAGGGAGGGTTCTTGATGCAAAGTGATCGCCCTACCTGCACTAAGCTACCGCGACCGGTAACTAAGAAAGTATTCTATCACATAAAACATTATGGTCACTAGTAATACTAGTTTAAAAAGAAATGCGGTACATTCCTTTATAAAATCATGGTACAAATCACTCGCCTTTAGAAGTTCATTTATCTATAACTAGTTTTGTTCAATTCAAATGAAAGCTCGCAATTATACGAGGAAACTTTAATTAGTTGCAATTTCCGACAGCGGTAGGTCAGTGGTAGAGCATTCTCTTCGTGGTCGGGAGCCCTGTTCGTGTCATGACCGCGCCAAGCCTTAGACGTAAACAAAAATATAGTGACTAGTCACTATATCAAAATCTCTTATATAGATGTTTTATGAATGATAACTGTAGTTCTATTTGTTAGTTGGCTAGTTGTATATTGTTTATTGTCTCACTGAAGACTTTATCACTCCTATGGAGACGTCATATTGCCTGTGAAGGTCTGTACGATTCTGTAACCTCGGCGCTTACAGCCTTTGAGCAGGCAGGGATCTTTATCGGGCCACACCTACTGTGACACGGGGCCTCTTCATTCGCGGTCTCATTTGAAGGACCTCCCCATTAAGTCGCCCCTTACGACATGCAAGCGGTACTGAGGACCTATTCTAACCCGGATCCCCACGAGAGAGGTTTTATATGAATATTGCTGTCTTGTGATAAATGCTGAAAATGACTGTCACTGACACACATGTAACTACATGTGTGTTCTAGTATATCGTCTAAACTTTGTACATTTACAGTGATTGAGAACGAATTGTTATCTATATTTAGAAATGTAATGCAACCTTGACTGATTCCTGTGCCTTACACAGTATAAGTTATATAATACACATGCTTCTGGTATTCAATAATTAATTCAATTATTTACTCCCATCGTTGTACATGTAAATGCTTGTTAATTACTGTTGATTGACCTGATCAATCTGATAACTCAAAATGATAAACTTACTGATAACATTTAGTCTAAATGTTTCAACAGAAAGGGCAACCAATGAATCTGTTCCCATGCCGGTGATACTATATCGTCCTTTACCACTGCAATTTACTGAATGGAACGTCATGGATAAAATCATAGGCGATGAAGCAAAGTTGGTGGATATGCCCATGTCAGTACGGGACTGAGATTGCACCGTGCCGTCTGGAAGAATTCCCGCTATTTTTTCCTCACTCCCTTGACTTGACTCTGGGAGGAATGTGATGTTTAGACTGACGAATGTGTTATCTAGGACAACACATTTTACGATGGCTGATGTCCCCTCCGAGTGGGTGGAATCATTACAGGACACATCTATAATACCCGCAATGTTATAAATGTCTTGTATACCAAACGTTTTGCACTGATATTGTTGAAAACATAATGCATGATACACATAGGATATATAGCAAAAAAGCGTTATATTCACACACATCTTTCATCAAAGTAATGTAATTCTGAAAATCAGATTTAACGTCAAATTAGGCCCTATTCATACCCAGCAGACACAGGACTCAAAAGGACGTTGGTCAATATTTGGTTGCGATGATATATGACCATATTTGAAAGCCGAATTCATAATGCTTTCTTGTGATTTTATATATATATATATATATATATATATTGTCCTTTAATGAACATTTAGTTCTTGCAACATTTCACAGAAATAGTTCTACAATTTGATGGGGATCTACAACATCATGGATAATATGAAATAAAACATTGAAGCCATTTCTATTTGATATAAATGTATGTAAAATAAATTCCCACTCACAGCGTGTTCCTGGGGGTAGGGTTGTCATTATTGTTGTAGGCCCTAAATGGATACAATGAGGTCTTATGCATACAAGTTTACTGTTAAACATCTACTATTTAACATAATTATTTGAAATAATGATGCGTTTTCCTTGATATCTACAGTAAATTGGAATATATCAATATCATTATGTGTTTAGAATATTATTGTCATTGATTTTGAATTTACGTCCCACTTCAAATGATATGATTGCCTTTAAATTTTATGACTGCTATTCCACCTTAAAGTTATATTTTATGATTACCAACAAATAGATAAGAACGTTATCAACACAAAGTAAGATTTCTTTTCATATTGTAGATCATGTGCTAGCTTAATATTAAACATTTAAAAGAAATTACACATGAAATAAACTATAAAATTGAATCGAAGTCAAATTAAATGTGCTATCATTACTAATAGTGTTAATTAGGAGTAAAAAAAACATTTTTACCAGGTGTTGTTACTTCCTCGCAAGTAAAACTTCCGTCACAAGTTACACAATATTTGTTTGTAAAGTCCATGCATTGGCCAGTAGGACATTGATTTCCCACGGCATACATTTTCCCTCCGATTTCCGAACAATCGACAAAACTATTGCAGTCATTGTTCGGATGTTTTCTGATAGATTGGTGCTCATATCCGTCACAAAAGTTACCTAAAATAAATTCTTCGTTACAATTCAAACAACAGAAAGAAAGACCAATAAGCCTTGTACAAACTAATCTGTCATCAATGAGATTGAAATTCTTCCTAGATTGTTATGAAATTATAGAAAATGTCTTACCAGGAATCACTGTTATGCGTGACTCCACAGAAGAGTGCACTGTCTCGTCGTCCTTCAGCACACATTTCACAGTCCCGTTATTGAACTCCATCGTCAAGTCCAGCAAAAATGTTATCGTTTCCGGGTTGTTACACGACACATTCGTTTTCCAATCAGACACAAGAAGGAACTGGGCAGTCGTTCCTGTGATGTTGATGTAAGTTATATTGTTCGTAGGATCCAGCATTTTTTCGGTCTCTGCTATTCTGTTTGAGTATCTAAAACCAGTCACAGCGTTCGGTTTGAATATTTGAACTTCCAAGTAGTTATTTCTCTCTTCCATTCCGGTGTGCTCCGTGGAACAAATATGATTGAGGCCTGCTCTGGCGAAAGGTTCGAAGATGTCGGGATGTAATTTCAATTCTGGTTTAGCTCCTTGCAATATGACAATAACATTCAGTAAGGATATGACCAAGTAATTCAGAAGTGATAATAGTTGATGGATAGAATTTGATAACACAGTGTTTAAGTACATGTAAACATGTATGATTAAGTACATCACAACAATTTTAAAATACTATTTACAGAACAAGATTACTAGGGAAATTATATGGATCAAACTAAATACTGTAAATGTATTACATTTGGCTGTGTATTCTATTTAGCGCCTTTGTCGGAACGCAGCTTCCGCTAAATCAAGTACATCGCTAAATGCCATCCGTAAATCTAGATGTTTAAAGTAATTCAGGAATGCGCTAAATCAAATCTACGCTAACTTGTTGAAACAAGAGGCCCATGGGCCACATCACTCACCTGAGTCACCTTGGCCCATATCTGAAGACTTTCCATATATATTTGCATGTAAAACCTTGGTCCCTATTATGGCCCAAACTACCCTTTGCAAACTTGAATCTACACTATGTCAGAAAGTTTTCATGTAAAAATCAGCTTTTCTGGCTTAGTGGTTCTTGAGAAGAAGATTTTTAAAGATTTTTCCTATATATTTGTATGTAAAGCTTTGATCCCCTATTGTGGCCCCATCTAACCCCAGGGGCCCATGATTTGAACAAACTTGAATCTGCATTATGTCAGGAAGCTTTCATGTAAATCTCAGCTTTTCTGGCTTAGTGGTTCTTGAGAAGAAGATTTTTAAAGTTTTTCCCTATATATTTGTGTGCAAAACTTTGATCCCCCCCTTGGGGCCCCATCTTATCCCTGGGGGCCATGATTTGAACAAACTTGAATCTGCACTATGTCAGAATGTTTTCATGTAAAAATCAGCTTTTCTGGCTTAGTGGTTCTTGAGAAGAAGATTTTTAAAGATTTTTCCTATATATTTGTATGTAAAACTTTGATCCCCTATTGTGGCCCCATCCAACCCCAGGGGCCCATGATTTGAACAAACTTGAATCTGCATTATGTCAGGAAGCTTTCATGTAAATCTCAGCTTTTCTGGCTTAGTGGTTCTTGAGAAGAAGATTTTTAAAGTTTTTCCCTATATATTTGTGTGCAAAACTTTGATCCCCCCTTGTGGCCCCATCCTACCACCGGGGGCCATGATTTGAACAAACTTGAATCTGTAATATGTCAGGAAGCTTTCAGGTAAATTTCAGCTATTCTGGCCCAGTGGTTCTTGAGAAGAAGATTTTTAAAGTTTTTCCCTATATATTTGTGTGTAAAACTTTGATCCCCCCCCCCCTTGGGGCCCCATCTTATCCCTGGGGGCCATGATTTGAACAACCTTGAATCTGCACTATGTCAGAATGTTTTCATGTAAAAATCAGCTATTCTGGCTTAGTGGTTCTTGAGAAGAAGATTTTTAAAGATTTTTCCTATATATTTGTATGTAAAACTTTGATCCTCTATTGTGGCCTCATCCAACCCCAGGGGCCCATGATTTGAACAAACTTGAATCTGCATTATGTCAGGAAGCTTTCATGTAAATCTCAGCTTTTCTGGCTTAGTGGTTCTTGAGAAGAAGATTTTTAAAGTTTTTCCCTATATATTTGTGTGCAAAACTTTGATCCCCCCTTGGGGCCCCATCCTACCACCGGGGGCCATGATTTGAACAAACTTGAATCTGTAATATGTCAGGAAGCTTTCAGGTAAATTTCAGCTATTCTGGCCCAGTGGTTATTGAGAAGAAGATTTTTAAATGACCCCACCCTATTTTTGCATTTTTGTGATTATCTCCCCTTTGAAAGGGACATGGCCCTTCATTTGAACAAACTTGAAAGCCCTTCACCCAAGGATGCTTTTGGCCAAGTTAGGTTGAAATTGGCCCAGTGGTTCTGGAGAAGAAGTCGAAAATGTGAAAAGTTTACAGACAAACGGACGCCGGACAAAATGTGATCAGAATAGCTCACTTGAACCTTCGGTTCAGGTGAGCTAAAAACGATTTCCGCCAAATATGATACGTTTACAGTACGTTGAAGTGCCTGACTACGCATAGATACAGCGAAACTGAATTGACAATTTCGCGTTTGAAAATATCAAAAATTCACAAATTGCTGAATACAAATACATAATGTAGGCAAATAAGTAAACGTTAAATTAATTACCTTCCACAATAAACGTCATATTGGGAGCGGTTATTATAGAATTGTTCTTTGTCGACATTTTGCAACCAAACATTCCTTGATCTTCGCACTCCACACTGGATATTCTCAAGATCAGTCGTTCATCGCCACTAAACGATTGTGTTGTTACAGAGTATCTCGCATTAGTTATGAGCATTGAGGCCGTTCCTGAACTATTCATAACAGCAATTTCGGCACCATCTTTAGATAAAATGATTTCCTGAAAAATTGATGACGCACTGCGGGCTATGCATTCTATTTCTTGGAAACTTTTTGTCAGGTTTGATTTGCTATATTTAAAAAATGCAACACCTGAAATAAAGTAATGTATATTTTTATTTTATACACACACTCATGTACATATCGTTATTTTATTTTTGAAATGTATATATTATTTTCATCTTTTTGAAACAGGTGCTCTCCCGTGGGGATCCGGGTTAGAATAGATCCTCAGTACCCCTTGCTTGTCGTAAGAGGCGACTAAATGGGGTGGTCCTTCGCCTGAGACCATAAAAACCGAGGTCCCGTTTCAAAGTAGGTGTGGCACGATAAAGATCCCTCCCTGATCAAAGGCCATAAGCGCCGAGCATAGGCCTAAATTTTGCAGCCCTTCACTGGCATTAGTGACGTCTCCATATGAGTGAAATATTCTTGAGAGGGACGTAAAACAATATTCAATCAATCAATACAACAGTTATGTGGGTCGTTTCTACGATGGTATGTTTGTTCATTCGTTCATTAATAAGACCTTTCTTGATTAGTTTGTTCAGCCCTGCATTCAAAATTTAAGACAAATCTCTTTTCGAATGCCTTAAAACTCGCAGAAAGTATTACTTATATGACGTCCTTGATTCATATTATTTCTCAAAGTCAAGTATGAGAGGTGAGGGTCACTGAAATGGATATTGGGAATTGTTTCAAAAAGAGTATCAAAATGCCAGACAGGCACCTAATATGCAAACTTTAGTTCCTAGTGGTGTTAATGAAAGGTGAAGATAACGAACAGTGATCGATATTGTACTCGATACATTAAGGCACTGAAATGGAAATTTCGAAAATCTTTGAATACAATACTAAATCATAAGCTGTAATTCTTATTCAGGTTTATCAAACTTTCAGAAATGAAAAACTACATGTATTTCATGTTGAATCTCAAGAAGGAAAGTAAGTTCCCTGTAGTTTTTGTTATGTGCTATGTACATATTTGATTTCAAATAGACGTGCTGAATGCTATCGTACGCAAACATCTTGATTCCTACAAGTGTTCAAGTTTAAATCAAAGTTACTAGATGAAAATCCCCTGTGTTTCTCATTTCGAAAACTCCTGTGGGTCTTTTATATTATGATACGCCATGTTGTGATAGGATACCCCGCTTTTTCATATATCTTCCGAAATACGTGCAAAGTGCATTTTCTCATATTTTACTAGGGAACAAATGCTTCATCTAACGTTACTAGAAATTGGGACATTTGATCGTATTAGCTCACTCCATTGTTTAATATACATACCAGCAGATGATACATTCAGCGTCTTTTCAGCAATCTTAGTCTTATTCAGCACAGTGTTTCGTACAACACAGCGGACTATGACGCCGTTTTCATTGGGAGTCAGCGGAAGAGGGGGACCACCAACCCAGTTGAAATCAATGGAACAGTCGGTGTTAAGTCCAGTCCCAAAATCTGGACCGGGAATTGTGAAAAGAGTGTTGGAATCTTTGATTAATTCAGCATAAAAGTCACTATAATCTGGATCCACTTTCGTTGTACAATTGAAGGTCATCAGATCACCTTCGTTGTAATGTACCTTAGAGTCGATGCTTACTTCTGACATAGGAGCTGGAAGTACAAACAATTCTGAATATTGAAAGTTGTGTTTTAGGTATTATATAAAGCTAAAATAGAGTCCTCTCATCCGCAATGGAATCAATCTCAGAATAAACATTATCATGTTATATGATTAATCACAATAGGCTTGTAATTTTGATAAGCAAAAAAGCAAAATTTACCCATAACCTTGACCTTAGTGGTCTGACATTCGTTTAATTTGCTATACTTTTAACAGTCTAAAAATGTTTTAGGCATACCAGGTGCCATTACTGGATGATCACACCAGTGTGTGCTTGTGTGAAAAACGAAAAAGTGAATATAACAAACCGTGATCAATCTCATACATGTAACTCCTACAAGGAATACAAAATCAAGAGTTGGGCAAACACGGACCTCTGGATATACCAGAGGTGGGATCGGGTGACAAGGAGAAGTAAGTATTCCATGTCGATCGGTCATACCCGCCGTGAACCCTATATTTTGTAATCCGTAGTCAAAATCAGTGTGTAAAGAACGGCCTAATAATTGGTTTGGAACAGGTCACACTGCATTTGACCCAATGACAGGTTGTATTGGAAACTTAGATCCTTGTAAAGACCATACAATTTGTAAAATGCTGACATTCAACTAGACTGCTGATACTCCTACAGCATCAACGTGTTTGTCATTAGCTTGCCTCGATTCAAAAACTTATCATACACACAAGCTCTTTCATATCCAATCAGATGAGAGACATAAACACCATATGCAGGTGATAATGGAATATTGCTGCATAAATAAGTGGAGTTGACGATGGAGAAGCTTAAATCATCCCGTTGAGTTATTAGTTTGTCGTTCTCATCTATGTTCAATAAAACAATCGATTTTCGATTGACCTATGTCACATACTAGTTGTTTAGCATTCATTAACCAGCAATTTATCGAGGGTAATATTTAATACATAGTACATCGTTTCCATTAGGAACAATGATTAAAAATAAAAAGTTAAAATTAACAAAAAATGAGGAGATAACATTTTCTTCTATAAAGCCCGACTTGCCCACTACAATCTATTATCATGGCAGTGGAATGAAGATATCAAGTTTGGGTATGTTTCCCTTCTGTATTTGAGAGTCACTTACCTGTCACGGAAATTGGATTGAAATCAACCACCTTAGTCGGAAAAGTGTTGTTCATAATCACAGAGCAATACACTTTATAATCGTTGTTCCAGGAGCAGATTTTGGTTGTTGGTTCCGTTAGATTCAGAGTCACCATCACATCCACTGTATCACCATTCATGCGGATACTAGCATTAAATCTGTCCAGGGACGATGGGGTTTCAAAAGATTGGTTGTAATCTAATTTCCCGATGACGTGCGACACCCCGCCCGAATCGACTGATACGTTGATTTGAAGCCATTCTCCGTGCGGAGTGACTATGCACGCTTTTGATGTCGTGAGTTCTCCAACAGTAGCAACTATACTGGAAACATGGACATCTGAAATTGATTTAATTCAATTCGATTTAATTCAATTTCAAAGCTTTAATGATTGTTTTATTCATTGGAATTTGCAAAGAGCGATGATGACTGTTTTCTGTCCCTTTCTTAAGTTACTATTCGAGATAGAATTACATGTATTATAATTCCTATATGAAACTTAGGGATGCCACCTTGTTTCATCACAGTAAACATTCGTTCGTATTCTGTTGTCACTAGTCAGTAATGATGCCACGAAAATGAAGTAAACATAGAGTGAATTCGTGATTAGAAAACGTTTACATTTCAAAATTAAGGATATCTCCCTCATGCATAGCTCTGATCCTTGGACGAATTTGGCTCCAGTTTTTTGGGGGGTTTTTTTTGGCACTCTAGTTATCCTTTTAGCTCTTACAAGTTTTTTGTCATTTAGAATTTCCGAAATTTCGGCTTGAGCATCACTGAAGAGACATTATTTGTCGAAATGCGCATCTGGTGCATCAAAATTGGTACCGTATAAGTTTCACATTATGAGCCTTGGGTGGAGGCCTCAGCTGGTGGACTGTTAGTCCCCGAGGGTCTCTAAAGCCCAGTAGCTAAGTACTTCGTTACTAGCTTGAAAATACGGATGTATAATATTTAATTGCAGTGTTAAAATTTAGAAATTCATTTCACAATTAAGGATATCTCCCTCATGCATAGCTCTGATCCTTGGACGTATTTGGCTCCAGTTTGGGGGGGGGGGGTTGCACTCTAGTTTTCCTTTTAGCTCTTACAAGTTTTTTGTCATTTCGAATTTCAAAAGTTCGGCTTGAGCATCACTGAAGAGACATTATTTGTCGAAATGCGCATCTGGTGCATCAAAATTGGTACCGTATAAGTTTTACATTACTAACATAATGTGTAAATTCATGATATGTATGAAATATCTGACAACAGTATCTAATCGTTTATTTTCCTGCTGCAAAATTTTTTTTTAAAAATTGAACATTTTTTGCATTTGTAAGTAAATGTTATTTTTTTCATTTCCTGACGTTAAATAGAAAATGCATTCACAAACAATGTTATCGTCACCGAAATACATGTATTTTCGACTGTCATCTATTTACGTATATTCCATTAAGTTAATCAGACGTTTGAATCATTTTAATTTTCTGATATTTTATGGGGCCGGATATTAAAAAGGTTCTCAATATATATGTAGTTATACACTCCTTTGTTACTTCATGGGTGATGTGTCCACAGTATGATGACCCGACGTATATCTCCTGAATACCTTACCTGCTGTATAGTTCACTGGTTTAGCTGTTGTTGTGGTTGCTGGTGCTGTTGTCGATGTGGAACTGTCGGTTGTGGATACTGTTGCTGGTTCTGTAGTCGATGTGGAACTGTCGGTTGTGGATACTATTACTGATGCTGTAGTCGATGTAGAACTGTCGGTTGTGGTTACTGGTGCTGTAGTCGATGTGGAACTGTTGGTTGTGGATACTGTTGCTGGTGCTGTAGTCGATGTGGAACTGTCGGTTGTGGTTTCTGTTACTGATGCTGTAGTCGATGTGGAACTGTCGGTTGTCGTTTCTGTTGCTGGTGCTGTAGTCGATGTGGAACTGTCGGTTGTGGTTTCTGGTGATGTAGTCGATGTAGAACTGTCGGTTGTGGATACTATTACTAGTGATGTAGTCGATGTGGAACTGTCGGTTGTGGATACTATTACTGATGCTGTAGTCGATGTGGAACTGTCGGTTGTGGATACTATTACTAGTGATGTAGTCGATGTGGTACTGTCGGTTGTCGTTTCTGATACTGGTGTTGTAATTGTAGCTGACGATGACACATTCAGCGTCTTTTCAGCTGTCTTAGTCTTATTCAGTACAGTGTTTCTTACAACACAGCGGACTATGACGCCGGTTTGATTGGAAGTCAGCGGCGGAAGAAAGTGACCACCAACCCAGTTGAAATCAATGGAACAGTCGGAGTTAGTTCCAGTCCCAAAGTCTCCACCGGAATTGTTGTAAAAAATGTTGGAATCTTTGATTAATTGAACATCAAAGTAACTATAATTTGGATCCCCTTTCGTTGTACAATTGAAGGTCATCTGATCACCTTCATTGTAATGTACCTTAGAGTCGATGCTTACTTCTGCCATAGGAGCTGGAAGTACAAACAATTCTGAATATTGTCAGTTGTGTTTTATGTATCATGTAAAGCTAAAATAGAGTCCTCTCATCCGCAATGGAATCAATATCAGAATAAACATTATAATGTTATGTGATTGATCACAATATGCTTGTAATTTTGACAAGCAAAAATTACCCATAACCTTGACCTTAGTGGTATGACATTCATTCATTTGCTATACCTTTAACATTCTAAAAATGTTTTAGGCATACCAGATGCCAATACTGGATGATCACACCAGTGTGTGCTTGTGTGAAAAACGAAAAAGTGAATATAACAAACCGTGATCAATCTCATACATGTAACTCCTACAAGGAATACAAAATTAAGAGTTGGGCAAACACGGGCCTCTGGATATACCAGAGGTGGAATCAGGTGCCAAGGAGAAGTAAGCATCCCATGTCCACCGGCCTTACCCGCCGGGAACCCTATATTTTGTAATCCGTATTCAAATCAGTGTGTAAAGAACGGTCTAATAATTGGTTTGGAACACCTCACACAGCATTTGACCCAATGACAGGTTGTATTGGCAAATACAATTTGTGAAATGCTGACTTTAAACTAGACTGCTGACAATCCTACAGCATCAACTTGTTTGTCAGTAGCTTGCCTCGATTTAAAAACTTATCATACACACAACAAGCTCTTGCGTATCGAATCAGTTGAGATACATAAACAATGATAATGGAATATTGCTACATAGAAATGTGGTGTTGACAATCATGGAGAAGCTTAAATCATCCCGTTGAGTTATTAGTTTGCCGTTATCATCTATGTTCAATAAGATAATCGAGTTTCGATTAACCTATGCCACATACGTCAAATATGTTTGCGCCATATCCAATTATTTAGTATTCATTGACCAGCAGTTTATCGATGCTAATATTTAATACATAGTACATCGTTTCTATTAGGAACAATGATAAAAAAAAAACAGTTAAAATTAACAAAAAATAAGGGGATAACATTTTCTTCTATAAAGCCCGTCTTACCCACTACAATCTATTATCATGGCAGTGGAATGAAGATATCAAGTTTGGGTATGTTCCCCTTCTGTATTTGAGAGTCACTTACCT
Organism: Ostrea edulis; assembly: GCF_947568905.1. Taxonomy (NCBI): domain Eukaryota; kingdom Metazoa; phylum Mollusca; class Bivalvia; order Ostreida; family Ostreidae; genus Ostrea; species Ostrea edulis. The sequence continues at coordinate 25,951,032 of NC_079172.1, read as the reverse complement.
GTCACGGAAATTGCATTGAACTCAACCACCTTAGTCGGAAAAATGTCGTTCATAATCACAGAGCAATACACTTTATAACTGTTGTCCCAGGAGCAGATTTTGGTTGTTGGTTCCGTTAGATTCAGAGTCACCATCACATCCACTGTATCACCATTCATGCGGATACTAGCATTAAATCTGTCCAGGGACGATGGGGTTTCAAAAGATTGGTTGTAATCTAATTTCCCGATGACGTGCGACACCCCGCCCGAATCGACTGATACGTTGATTTGAAGCCATTCTCCGTGCGGAGTGACTATGCACGCTTTTGATGTCGTGAGTTCTCCAACAGTAGCAACTATACTGGAAACATGGACATCTGAAATTGATTTAATTCAATTCAATTTAATTCAATTTCAAAGCTTTAATGATTGTTTTATTCATTGGAATTTGCAAAGAGCGATGGTGACTGTTTTCTGTCCCTTTATTAAGTTACTACTCGAGATAGAATTACATGTATTATAATTCCTATATGAAACTTAGGGATGCCACCTTGTTTCATCACAGTAAACATTCGTTCGTATTCTGTTGTCACTAGTCAGTAATGATGCCACGAAAATGAAGTAATCATAGAGTGAATTCGTGATTAAAAAACGTTTACTAACATAATGTGTAAATTCGTGATATGTATGAAATATCTGACAATGGTATCTAATCAGTTATTTACCAGATGGGAAAATACGAAAATTTTGAACATTTGTTGCATTTTCGAGTAAATGTTTTTTTTTGTTTTTTTTTTTTTCTTTTCAATTCCTGACTTTATATAGAAAATGCATTCACAAACAATGTTATCGTCTCCGAAATACATGTATTTTCGACAGTCATCTATTTACATATATTCCATTAAATTTATCAAACGTTTCAATCATTTTCATTTTCTGATATTTTATGGGGCCAGATATTAAAAAGGTTCTCAATATACATGTAGTTCTACTCTTCTTTGTTACTTCATGGGTAATGTATCCACAGTATGATGACCTGACGTATATCTCCTGAATACCTTACCTGCTGTATATTTCACTGGTTCAGCTGTTGCTGTGGTTTCTGGTGCTGTTGTCGACGTGGAACTGTCGGTTGTGGATACTGTTACTGGTGATGTCGTCGATGTGGAACTGTCGGTTGTGGTTTCTGTTACTAGTGCTGTAGTCGATGTGGAACTGTCGGTTGTGGATACTGTTACTGGTGATGTCGTCGATGTGGAATTGTCGGATGTGGATACTGTTGCTGGTGCTGTAGTCGATGTGGAACTGTCGGTTGTGGATACTGTTACTGGTGATGTCGTCGATGTGGAACTGTCAGTTGTGGATACTGTTACTGGTGATGTCGATGTGGAACTCTCGGTTGTGGATACTGTTACTGGTGCTGTAGTCGATGTGGAACTGTCGGTTGTGGTTTCTGTTGCTCGTGCTGTAGTCGATGTGGAACTGTCGGTTGTGGTTTCTATTGCTGGTGCTGTAGTCGATGTGGAACTGTCTGTTGTGGTTACTGTTACTGGTGCTGTAGTTGATGTGGTACTGTCGGGTGTGGTTTCTGTGGAACTGTCGGTTGTGGTTACTGTTACTGGTGCTGTAGTCGATGTGGTACTGTCGGGTGTGGTTTCTGTGGAACTGTCGGTTGTGGTTTCTGTTGCTGGTGCTGTAGTCGATGTGGAAGTGTCGGGTGTGGTTTCTGTTGCTGGTGCAGTAGTCGATGTGGAACTGTCGGTTGTGGTTACTGTTACTGGTGCTGTAGTCGATGTGGTACTGTCGGGTGTGGTTTCTGTGGAACTGTCGGTTGTGGTTTCTGTTGCTGGTGCTGTAGTCGATGTGGAACTGTCGGTTGTGGTTTCTGTTGCTGGTGCAGTAGTCGATGTGGAACTGTCGGTTGTGGTTACTGTTACTGGTGCTGTAGTCAATGTGGTACTGTCGGGTGTGGTTTCTGTGGAACTGTCGGTTGTGGTTTCTGTTGCTGGTGCTGTAGTCGATGTGGAACTGTCGGTTGTGGTTTCTGTTGCTGGTGCTGTAGTCGATGTGGTACTGTCGGATGTGGTTCCTGTGGAACTGTCGGTTGTGGTTTCTGTTGCTGGTGCTGTAGTTGATGTTGTTGTTGAACTAGTTGTTATGGGATCTATTACATAAGTCTCAACATTTACCGTGATAGTCAAACTCGTTGTTATGACCTTAAAATTAGACAACTGTGTATGACTGGAATTTATTGGTGTTAGGGAGCTGTTGATATCTTTTTGGACCGTTTCCTCGATGATTATAGTAGTAGTGAACTCGTAGTACACCTTGTATTGAACCACTATGCTTCCGTTCCTGTGAAAATGATTGAAAATGATTGTAACTAGGTCTCATAGTCCGGTGTCCAGTGATATTATCTAATTATATTATTTGATATATACAATTTTGAATTAGAGTCACTCCATCCTCTAGATAGTGGCGTCTCACTATTATGGGTTCAAAGTAGTTTATTTGATAAATAATCAAAGACAATATATGTATTTGCCACATTTTTATAAGATGTCAGGCATTCATAAACAAAAGTATATGTCAATATCAATAAGTGCATATTTACGTTAAACAGCATCATAAAAGTGCATAGAAACTAATAAAAATGATAAAATTTTAATTTCAACAATTTTAAAAAAAACTGCATTTTATAAATATATATAAATTAATGGTGGATATCGGAGAAATCATTGTAAAATAGACCTACAACAGAGAAAATCCCGGTCTGGGAATTTGCCCTTGGCATCTTTAATCAGAATGTGTAGACTTTTTCAGCATCATAGTTTACCCTTTTTTAATGTACCCAGTGAGTAAAGAATTTACAACAATATGTTTCTTCCATGCACACATTTAATCTGCAAACGCCTATGACGTTACATAATGGCGGAGTTACCTTAAGCTAATATTCCACCAATTCATGCCATATAACCTAGACGAGAGCAGTTTATGCCGTATTATACCTTATCAAAACAAATTCTGATGCTGTGTTATTCAAACTGAGATCATAAAACTGAAACCTGCTCACTTTTGATCTCAGTTTTACAGGTTTTTTTAATATAGCCATCTTATAAACGTGGAAACTAAATTCAATGAGAGCTCTTTCAATCATACAAGTACGGATCCTGAATTTGTTATGAAGTAACACCGTTATCACAACGCATTGAAAATCTGTATCATGACGTCATCCGCAGCCTATCCCATAGCAAACCAATTCATGAAATACATGTACAAACCGTTTTATAAACATACTCACCTGAAATTAGTCACGTCACAATGTTGGTATTTATCTCCGTATTCTGAAGAGTTTTTCTGCAGCGCATCTTTAATCTTTAAATAGATAAAAAGTTATGTTTTTACTACTGGATTCAAACAGTACCATAGTATTCAAAATTCAGAGAGGATATACGTGTATATTCTAAGATAAGCCGAACCCAATGCAGCATATGACCCGAATGTTGTCAAAGCAGTATAACTATATAAGATGGAAAAAAAATCATTCAAAAGATAAAAACAAGATACTCATGGGTCATATCTCTCACCTGAGCAAATACAATGTCAAACCTTCGCTCAATGTTCATGGAAGGGGAAATACTTAAATATCCACTACATCAAAATACTATTGCTAGCAATTAACATATACACTTTTGTGGTTCTTGAAAAGATTTCATGCAAAACCTTTAATCCCTTTTGTAGTCCCGTGTAAACATCAGGAACAATGTTGACGACCAACCTTACGCTGTCACTATATAAATATATATAAATACCCTAGCAGTTCTTCAGAGGAAGAGATACTGTCTATTCACATGTAAATTCAACAGTCATCAATATCATAACTCCTATAAAGAATAGAAAAATAATAGTAGGACAAACAAGGGCCCCTGAACATACCAGAGGTGGGATCAGGTGCCTTATATCTTATTACGTTCTTGTTTCCTGGTAGTCATGTTGTGAAAATGCTTGTGATACCTGAGATTGTTTGTTTCTTTATATGTATAGTTTTATATATGTACATGCATATTGTTTTACGTCCTGTTGAGAATGTTTTATTCATATTGCGAAGTCACCAGATGTATTTGAAGTACCACAAATTTAGACCTATGCTTAGCGCTCAAGGCCGTAGAAGTGGGGGTTCTTTAACGTGCCAACGCCTGCCGAGACACGGGACCTCTGTTTTTAAGGTCATATCCAAAAGACTTGAGATTCTCACTTCTAAATCCCGAGCGTTTGGTGAAGGAGCAATTAATCACTACCTATAATAATGTCTTAAGTTTGACAGGGCTATATGGCACCTGAAAAGAAATATTTCAAACCAATTCACTATGTATTAATGTGCAAAACCTTCAACCCCAATCATGGCCTCATTAGGACTCAAAAAGTCGACAAACTTGAATCTTCTTTGAATTAGGAAGGTTTAAAAAAAAAATCGGCCTTTCTGGTTAAGTGGGTTTTTCAAACACGTGTATCCCACCCTATGTTTACATGTTCCTGACTCTATCCCTACACGTGCACCCCACCCTAAGTTTACATGTTCCTGACTCTATCCCTACACATGCACACCACCCTATATTTACATGTTACTGACTCTATCCTCACACGTGCACCCCACCCTATATTTACATGTTACTGACTCTATCCTCACACGTGCACCCCACCCTATGTTTACATGTTCCTGACTCTATCCCTACACGTGCACCCCATCCTATATTTACATGTTCCTGACTCTATCCCTACACGTGCACCCCACCCTATGTTTACATGTTACTGACTCTATCCTCACACGTGCACCCCACCCTATGTTTACATGTTCCTGACTCTATCCCTACACGTGCACTCCACCCTATGTTTACATGTTCCTGACTCTATCCTCACACGTGCACCCCACCCTATATTTACATTTTCCTTACTCTATCCCCACACGTGCACTCCATCCTATGTTTACATGTTCCTGACTCTATCCTTACACGTGCACTCCACCCTATATTTACATGTTCCTGACTCTATCCCTACACGTGCACCCCACCCTATGTTTACATGTTCCTGAATCTATCCCTACACGTACACTCCTCCCTATGTTTACATGTTCCTGACTCTATCCTGACACCTGTACCCCACCCTATGTTTACATGTTCCTGACTCTATCCCAACACGTGCACTCCATCCTATGTTTACATTTTCCTGACTCTATCCCTTCGGAAGGAACCTGTCTCTTCAAACTTGAATGCCTTTACTCAATGATGTTTAGGTATGATTGTACTGATTTTTTGTTTAAATTAAAACTCAAACTGTGAAAGGTTTACGGACGACAGACTAACGATAGACAAACATTTTCACAATGATTCCTGTGGGAACCTGGGTTAGAAGAGGTCCTCAGTTCACATTGCTTGTCGTAGAAGGCGACTAAATGGTTCGGACGAGACAGCAAAAACTGAGACCCCGTGTCACAACAGGTGTGGCACGATAAAGATCCCTCCCTGCTCAAAGGTCGTAAGCGCCGAGCATAGGCCTACATTTGTAGCCCTTCACCAGCAATGGTGACGTTTCCATATGAGTGAAAGATTCTAGTGAGTGACGTTAAACAATATGCAATCAATTTCACAAGATCGGTAATTGTATAGGTAAAAAACTAAAAACGAAAAAGAATTTTTTAAATTTTATACCGATAGATAGATAGATTGATAGAAAGTGTGTGTAAGTGTAAGTGTACGTGTACGTGTGTGCAAAACCAATATAACATGCTTATCGCATGGCTTCATGGGAACAATCAAACTATCATCCCGAGGTAGGATTAGACCTGGAAAACTGTTGCCCAAGACCGATGATTAGTTCACCTTTCTTCTAAGTCACGAGACAGAGAAAAAAGTGCGACTGAGATCAAAAGTGAGTTTTTATGGCCCCAGAGATTGAAATTAACATTGTTAATATTGATTAAATCATGAAAACACCACAATTGAAAAAAGGAACATTGGGAACTTTATCCTGCCTTGGTTCAAAATCGTGCATTTTCATTGGACAAGAAATATTTGGTGGGGTTCCGAATTAGGATGTCCACCGAGAGACCAAGATGTCCATACCTACTTTTAACGAACAATTTCACAACAGAAATGGTAAATGTGTTTGACAAGCCATAAATCATTTATACAAACAGCGAAAAGATGATACTAAAGGTCAGATAAAGACAAACATTGATCGTTTTTAATACATACTGCGCCACAGAATTCTGTACTCAAATTCTTGAATTCTGGAGAAGACGAATTGGCGAGTTCTTCATAGAATACTTGGTCTAGACTCATTTCACCGAACACTACATCTGTAAAGTAACATAATTTGCTATATGATATAACTTAAATGACTCGTTTTCTTTTCATACAAATATCTTTATACATACCTGTTTATAGACATAAAACAATTTTAAAAGATTTGAACCTGATTTTTGTATTATTGGCAATCCTTTTGGAAATGGATGTACAATTTCTAAATGGAAAGGAAGTCATAAAAAACAAAAAGGAAAACAAGGGATCATCATGCTTTGGAACAGAGTATTAAACTGGACTTTTGTACTTATTTTGTACTTGATTTATTCGCATAAACTTGATTCATTTATTGATGTCAACACGACAGAATTATAGCAACAGAAATCAATCCTTACATTAAAGCAATGTATACTCATATCTTCCAACAATGTAGACATAAAAATGTTTCAGTGTACAGTAAAACACGCTAATAGCGAACTCCAGTGGACAAACAATTTTGATTCATTGTAAACGTAATTCGGTATATTGAATAAGTTTATAACTCTTGAAATCTTAAAATTACAGTAAATGAAAATCACCTCGCTGAATTCATTATAAGAGTGTTTGCTGTACCCGCATTTTTGTAATTTATAATATATAAAATAGTTTTGGTTGGGGTGCACTCAAAATACGTAAAAAAAAAATCATCTTATAAAATTTCAGTCTAGGAGTTTGTACATAAATTGCGATATTTTCTCTTGAAATTAAAGATGGAATATGAAAAGGGGTGTCATATTCTTTCAAGTTTCATTACATGTAGTAGGTACATGTACTTTATGCAGTAGTTTTCACATTACATATACATACGATTTCAGCTACATGTAGTTCGACAGAGATATTCTTATACGATTTTCAATGGTTTCTAATGAGTAACATGTAATGGTGCAAAAATATAACCCAAAACATTCCTAAAGATGGCCCTATAACCAAAAAATAGCTTTAGATTAACAGTTCAATTTCAACCAAAGCTCGACGCCCCAAAGCTAAACACATCTAAACTGCGATTCTGAAATTGTCGTTTTAAAATGTGAGTTGAAAGGTCCAATGCTTAGAGAATTGAAAACTTTAGTCAATAAAATGAATAAAGCTTTAAAGGCTTGAATTGAAAACACCGATTGAAAGCAAACTATTGTGTTCTAAACGACATGTAACTCATAGCAAAATTAGCATTTCCTCAGAAATTCATTTCACCTTCACACCTAAAAAGTATTTGCATGGCAGAAGATGAATGAGATGTTTGCTGAGATAAACTACCAATAGACAGACATGTCCCCCTGTACCATAGTTTCATTTCAAAAGGGAAAATAACTCGGAAAAAGAGTCCAAACTTCTGCAAACCGAGGAAATTCTGTGTGATAACTGCTGGCCGGTTTAAACAATTTTTACCGAAACACTACGTTATCACTAAAATAACAATCAATATATCAACATCTAAAGAAGGGCATTGAATATGCAATACAACAATAATTTGCTGTTTGCTTCATGATTATACATGTAGCAATATCATTGGAAATACATCAACGTTTTGCATCCATAACCTGATTTCTTCTGCGCATTCATACAAATACTTACAATATTTTATAGAGGCGTCCTCTTCATCTCCTTTTGAAAATTAAGAAGAAAAGTATCATAAATGTATCCATATGTCAAATGATGAATGATAAAACTGAATGTTATTTATATATGACGTCATAAAGTTAGTACTTTTTTAGGATTTTGAATGTTTTGTATACATGTAACAAATACTTATTAGCAGGGCGTCTTCGTTAAAAAGAATGAATTTCAACAGTCTTGATTAAAGTCAGCATTTAGCAAATTCTATGGTCGTCATAACGATCTAGTTTGACAATACTGCTTGTCATTGAGTCAAATGCTGTCTGACGTGTTTCATACCAATTGTTAGACCGTTCTTTACACTCTGATTTTGACTATGGATTACCCCGTTTACCTTGATCACGATATAGGACTCACGGTAGCCAGATAGGTTAATGCATGTTTCCGTTTCACTTCTGTTATCATCAAAAGTGAAAACCAATCTTGTAACAAGAGACTCATGGGCCACCCCGCTTCCCCGAGTCACCTTGGCCCATATCTAAAGAATTTATTGGGACCCCAACCTACTCCCGGGGGGGGGGGGGGGGCATAATTTTTACAAACTTGAATCTGTACTATATCTGACAGGAAGCTTTCGTGTAAATGTATACTTCTCTGGCCTAATAGTGCTTCAGAAGAAGATTTCTAAAGACTTTCTTTTTATATATTTGTATGTAAAACTGTGATCCCCTATTGTGGCCCTAACCTACCCCATGGGGCCATGATTTTAACAAACTTGAATTTGCACTATGTCAGGAAGCTTTGGTGTAAATTTGTACTTTCCTGGACCAGTGGAAGCTTTCGTTTAAATGTATACTTTTCTGGCCTAGTAGTTCTTGAGATACAGATTTTCAAAGATTTTCCCATACATTTGTATGTGAAACTGTGATCCCTTATTGTGGCCTCATCCTACTCCGGGGGTCATGATTTTAATAAACCTGAATTTGCACTATATCAAGCAGCTTTCATGTAAATTTAAGCTCTTCTGGTCCAGTGGTTCTTGAGAATATTTTTAATGACCCCACCCTATTTTTGCATTTCATTTTTTTTGCATCTCTCCTTTGAAGGGAATATGACCTTTCATTTGGATAAACTTGAAAGCCAAGTTTTGTTGAAATTGGCACAGTGGCTCTAGATAAGAAATCGAAAATGTAAAATGGTTTACAGACAGACTCACTTTAGCTTTCAGCTTAGGTGAGCTAATAACGGTTGATTGACAGGTTTGTTATGGTTTGGAGTTTTATTTTCATAATCATAGAGTAAAGAAGAAAAAAAAACTATTAAAATTCTCTGTTTCCCAGTATACTTGCACATGGGGCTAGAACTACAGTGTACTAATATTTTGATATGGGATTATTTTTTAATGGATTCCTACGCATTATTTACTTTCCTGGTGGACTACTTTTGAGACGATAACAGTTCTAATTGAAAACGAAGCATGCGTAGTGCCCTCTGGAGAAGTGGCGACATGTGTACATACTTGTAACATATACATCAGAATTATTAAAGATATATTTGAGCAGTGGAGGTGTGATGAGGAGTTAACATAAAATCACTTTTTTATAACACGACTACATATAGTAAACAGAATCCTCTTCCTACGTGGTGTTTCTAATTATACTTTCCCTTGCCATCAATCATTCATAAATATACATTAGAAAGTCATCGTTTTGACCTTGCATTGAATAGACCAGATTATCGTTAATACCAAATTCATCAATACTTTGTTGAAATTGCCAGGTATTATTCATTATTTCATATAGTTTAACATACTGACAAAATTTGTGTGTGTTTTCCATCATCGAAAAAAAAATACTAATCAATACGGTACATATACCTTTAATTTTGTACAAAAAGGTATTAAATCGTTATATTTCTGTCGTCATACAACACAAAATGATGTGAAGCCAGTAATTAATATAACATTGTAAAAAGAGCTTAACAAAACAACACATATTCAAATCTCAATAATGAATTTTACGTTTCTGAGGAGCCAAATTGGCGAAAACAATATCCTTTCTGGTAAATATTAATTAGTACGTATGCTATAATTACCCTTTTGTGTCAAAAACCAGGCAAGGACAGCTGCAATGCCTCCGATTAAAAGAACTCCCAAAATGATGCCCACAATGGTTCTTTTGCCCCTTTTCTTATCTCTAAGGTTTAATGGATCCCTGTCGTATCCATTGTCACGAAACTCGCGAGCATTCTGAAGGGGCATTTTGGTGTCATGCTGAAGCATGGGCTTAAAATACAAATGTTTGAAAATATAACAAAAATACATGATATCTAAAGATAAACTAAGAGTATTTACAGCAATTATCGATTCCTTACTCCGAAACACAATGTTGTATGTCGGATTCAACAGAGATAAAAGTCCGGCCTTCATAAGTACGTGTAAACGTTTGAGCGATTGCTGAAGTCTAGTGGTTATGGCGTTCGTTCGCAACCGGGAGGCCCGTGTTCGAACCTGGCGCCTTACCTTGATCAAGCAAACGCACTTAATATGGGTAAGTGAAAGTCAAGGAACTTTCGGACTTGACCTATCTTGTGTCATGGAAGGCGTTGGCAGGACAATAAACCCTAACTGCTATAGCCCTTGTATAAGTCAGTTTGTAGTATTTCACCTAACGTTGGTGACTTACTACATGAGTGAAAAATTCTCGAACGGAATGTAAAACAATACACAGAGAAGGCACGGACATGTCCCTAACAATGAGTTTCTAGAAGTTTTTTCTATTACGTCCCCTAGTGGCCTTGACCTTTGACCAAAAAATCAATAGAGTTTTTTTTTTTTTATTTCTTCATAACAAAGCTATATCTAAAGTATCATATCAATCGAGCAAAAAAATTATATCCGTAGAGTGTTCAAAAGCTTTTTCTATGAAGTCCCGTAGTGACCCTTCACCTTTGCCCTCTTGACCCCAAAATCAATACGATATACAATGGTACATGTGAAGTATCAAATCAACTGAACAAACACTGTGGCCTGTAGAGTGTCTACCAGCTCAATGTTACACAAAGACACAAACGGTTCTGTTACTATATCCTCTTGTAATTGAATTGGGAGGGGATAACATAAGTAAATTTCAAAAGCTACAGTCATCTTCACAAGTCAAGGGTTATTGATTAGTTAAAAATGTAACGAATCAATAACCCTTGACTTGTGAAGATGTAACTACAGTATATATAAATGATAGACGAAAGAAGATTTATATACATGTATGTTTACAAATGTATATATTTTCTCCTCTTCATAATTCAAAAGCTTTATACATGCAGATTATCATGCAATATATAATACTAGTAAAACCGGTTCCATTGCAATCTGTGAGAAGTATCGCCCAAACATTTGCATACTCGATCATGTTAACGTAGTTCCACACTCCTGTGACGTCATAAGATTTTGCAAAGTCAATAATTTAATGACTGGAACATAAATTTTGTTGGAGTCTTTTTCAATAGTTATTGTAAAAAATCTTGTTAGCCATAAAATATTTCAAAAGTCTTAGTTATATTTGAATAGTCAATAATGTGTTTCAAAATATTGAATCCAAGGACAATAACTCTGTTTTCATTAAATGATTTATCAAGTCCATTATGCAATAGATTTCCTATATTTTTCACAAACATTTTACCAAGGTGATAAGGAATTATTATCTGTGTCTTTTCATGTAATTACATAGAATTTTAATCCATCAGTGGTTTTGAATAGCTCAGCTGTATGGTACCAGACTTAGGTTTTTTATGGGGGTATACATACTCTGGAAGCTATAGATTTGAAATTATTAAGGAAAGGTATGGATTGTTTTTCATAAATAACTACAACAGATGTACATCTACTAATATAAACAGAAAAAATGATATGTAAACCATGCTATAAGGAAGTTGTGTCCATATTAGTTTGTTTTTTAACATTTTGGAGAATAAGGCTAATTCAATAATTTTGCATTTATTATACTAAAACTTGATGAACATATTGAAAATGACATTTGTTTTAGTTATTGACATGTTTCCTGATAAATAAATGCAATTTAAATTATTATTAGTTTTTTCATTTTAAAATAACAACAGAAAACTGTTTCCAATGAATTTCATAAAAATCTACATAGGGGTACATGACTTCAGTAGTGACTGTAACGAAAATTAATATGGAAATCCATAACTAATTTGCCTTTTTTCATTACTCTGAATGTTAATCTATTGATTCCAAACAAAAAAATGCTACCTAAACCCCAAAAATTCAGGACTAAGGACCCACCTTAAGTGACACGCTGTTCTTGGAACAACAGTAGGACAAAGTCATATTTCACTTAGCATTCTACTCATCATGCTCATACAGCTAAAATGTATTTGTTCAAACCTTCATTAAATCAGATTGCTGTAATAATACATAGACGTTTCGTCATCTTACAAGTTCATGTTCAATCATTTTTGGCTTTGTATTATATTGATGATTATATAGAGAAATATTGCTCCATATTTCAAAATCGATTCTCTATACTTCCATTGAAAAAGTCAATAAATGACTAACTAGTGCATTTTATGATTATCGTAGTAAATTGGATGAAATCTATCATCTAAAATAGATTCTGATTATGATAGAGTATTTGGACAACAACTTATTACTTACACATATATGTGCGTGTGTGTTTATGAAATATGTATTAGAATATACGCATACCAGTACATCATACTGCAGAAATTGTTTTAGTTAGTGTTGATGTTGGGGGGGGGGGGGGGGGGGGGGGCTTAACATGAGGTTAGTTATTTATATTGGTCATACCTTACAGGGTAGTGAAAAACTGAAGAAAACGAAGCTATGAGTTAAATACAGAATAGTAAATCATTTGATTAGGGTTAAATGACATTTTAATCAGTTAAAATCGTATATCAAAATATTCGTCAATTTTCTGCATTTAAAGAAATCCTGTTTCATACATACATACATGACGTGAATTTCATTAGAACACATATTTGTATGTGTATGTCATATAAATCGGCACTTGTATTTATTTTTCGCATTGTGTAATGTATGGTCTTTGATTTAAATTCATCATTTGATCATTCAACATTGTTATTTTAGGGTTCGAATTATCCTTCTGTTTCAGACGGAAATTTTGTATTCTGTGATACCAGGACACCATGCATCTAACGCAGGTTTATTTTACGTGCACATCGTACTAAAACTAATAGTTTTATACAACAAGGTTTTAAACTTGTAAAGAGAAGAAATACCGAACAGGTATTTATGTGCATCCATTCGTTCTCATTTTGTTGTTTAGAGATCAACGAACCTGGCAACACTTTGAATGGCAGTGGTTTATTTAAAAATGTGCTAAATTCATCACACCTTTGTTTTCCTATTCCCTGTGTATATTTTGCTATTTCATGCTTTGATAAACATTAATGTAGCTCCACCTTCATGTGACTTATCAACATTAATGGTTGAAAGTGACAAACTGTATTAATTTCCCCTCAATATAGTTTAATTCAATTGATAACCAAAGAAAATGTGTATGTTGCCACCTTTCAGACTTGCAAAACAGGGGTATAGGTCAACATCTGAAAATCGCACATTTCGTAAAACAGAATAATACAAAATAGATAAAAACTGTTTAAAATGATTTTTTTTAATGCCAACGATTTAGAAAAACTGCCAATATATATATAGATATGCATAAATTAAACGGTAGAGGAAATACCAGCATGGGAGTAATTGCCCTTGACACCTTTTTTTCCCCATTGAACATAATTGATTATCTATGGAAAATATAACCCTTTTCACAATTAATAGTCTGCCTTTTTTTCTATCCAGGGAATAAAATTCCTCTGAAAGATATGCATTGCATTTGTATTATGCGCAAAGTTTGATTTAATAAAGATTTTTGCAAAAACCTATGACATCACACGAGGACAGATCTACCTTAAATTCGATATTCTAAGGACTGATACCCGGATAAACGATTTCTACGCCGCGATGTTCATGTTTTAATGAACAATGCATTTTCTGACAATCTCTCCAAGGTTATTCTGTCCAGTAGGCGTTTTCGGGGTACCCGCAGAAATATTTTAAGGTTTCTAAGAAACAAACAATTGACTCCAGTAAACTGTATTAGGTCGGCGGTGACGCTGGCAGATTTTAATCATATTCATTGAAATACACGTATTGTTATCTGGTTACGTAATTCTAAACATTCGTGCAAATTATCACTGCACCATAAAATCTTTAAACAAAAACCTTCCAGCTTGTCTAAGGGTACGATGTACATAAAACTACCTTAATCAAGAAACATACATGTATACAAAGTGACAAGTACATATTTAAAAATTGTGTCTGAATTTTATTTCATTGAAACAGTATATCAGACTTTATATCAGACTTACCCGAAATGACACTCTGTCAAGATAGTTTCTTTTGAATGTCCCACCACTGATTTTATCCATCCATGGTTGAACTGAGAGATTCTCAGTTGTATCGCTGATGTCTGTGTTCCGATCGGAATCGGCATCAAGACGAAATGGACCACCATATCCATAAAACACATCGGAAGCACGGAAAGGCCGGTCATCACTGAGACCACGTGTATTCCCATTAACAACACCTCCATAAGATTCCACTGGTCTTGATTCCGAAGAATCCCCGTATTCCTCCCTGGTCGAATTACCATAGGAATCTCCAGTTCTCCTGTCATTACGATACACATCCCTCCTTGATCTACCGAGCGATGGTTCTTCTGGAGTTTGCTGATATGTTTCGCGGTGATCACCCAATCCTGATCTTCCAATAAATCCCGTCGAATACATTCTTTCGGATTTTCGATACTCGTCTCGGACGGAAGAGTCTGGAAACTTCAACGGAGCACAGAGTACGTTTTCAGGGCTTATAATCTTGTTAGAGTTTAAGATATCTTCATTTTCTAGATCGGGTTGTCGCTGTCTTGGTCTTTGGACATATTTAGAATCTCTACTGGTGTATTCAGGTTTGGGTTTACTCGAATACATATACATTAAGTCCCTTATATGGTTTATTGTTTAAAAAAGAGGACCGCTACGTTAATTCCATTCATGTCATTTCAAAGTTAACAATACACCACGCTTTACATCGAAGAATTAAAATGCTCAGTTATTAGTGCATCAGTCCAGTCCCTTTAAAATAATGTCAGTATATTCTTCCTGGTTGAAGGTTCATTCTGTAAATTCTTCTGGCATTGATTCCTATTCGTCATGCTTCTATGACTTCAAACGCAGACAGCAGGGGATGGGGCTACTACCTCATGTATTCTTATAATCATCCAAGATAACTATAACCGTTTTAGATTACATAAAGATCATCACGGAGATGTTTCGCTCAGATTTATACTTTTTACATCCTATTACCTTTTGTTATAATTTTGACATGAAATTTCTATATATGTTTTAACAGAAATAGTGGTGGAAACATTTTTATTTTTATTTTAAACCATATTTTATTCATTGACAAGTGAATGGGATTGGGCAGCAGGCATAGCCTATTTCAGCCCTCTCCCGAAACATTATGGTATGGACGTAAATTGGTTTATAGCGAAAACAAATTAGCATTACCAATCTTTCTATTAAAACTGTTGTTTTAAATCCGCACACCAGGATTATTGACGTAAATCTGAGAATAAAGTTTCAAATTCATATAATTCTAAACCTTGTATTCAAGCATCATTATCTTAATCCATGGTACTTTGATATTCGATAGCTTAATGAAATACACATGGGAAGTTTCTACAGATTGAAATCATGTAACATTGTAAGCATGACTGATGAGAAACTGTTCGACTCAAAGTGTAATCTTTGTACCCGTGTTCAGTACCAACTGTTGTGAATTTTGAAATTACTGGCTGGATTAATAACACAGAATTTTACAACTGTCCGAAGTCCACAACTTCATCGATAGATTATATAAGGTTCCAAATTCTCAACATATCCTGCAGTTGCACTCGAATGTACCTGAACAAGGATTCGGTGATTGTTTCGTTGATTGTACCAGAAAAAGTCCAACTTCGATAAGTGTATGTCCGTACGACAAGCATAAAATGTGATCTCATATTCAAAAAAAAAACAACTAATTCATGAAGTGATGGCTGGTTAGGGCATTCTTTAATGTCATCCAAAAGTCATGACGCTTGCGTTAGAATCTGTACCTGTATAATTCTGAGCCTTGGGTCTGATCAAAGATAATTCTCACGGTATTTTAAATCAGTTACACGTGGTGTTTAAAACATTACAACATACTGATATCGAATTAGATTTGATCATATGTTTACATATTAACTATTCAATAATTAATCTTGTATTATTTTCAACAAGGCTAAAATCACGTATACATTATTATGAGCTTTGCTCATAGTCCGTGAAAGAGGAAGCATAAATAAAAAATTTAAATACTCTAGGATTAAAATCAATGGATTTACATTTTATAGAAGCATGGGGTGTTTGTAGTACTTCTTATTCTCCTCGGAATATAATTGTAAACTTTCTTTCTTTTTTGAATTTCCTTCTTTATAAAATGTCTTACTGTTATGCCCTCTGGGCCCAAAATTGGAATAAACTTATCTTATCTTATCTTATCTAATTGATAATCTTAGGAGTACTGGTATTGCGCTAATGAATTCATGCCCTGTGGTTTTTTTTATGAATTCGTACAGATTTACAAATATCCAACACTTCCTAGTTTCAGTTTCTGTTTTACAGTAACGAAGGGCGTAACACATGAGCACGCATTTGGAAAAATTTACAACCTTACCAAGGGGGTGATATAAACATTCAATCATGCATACTCTTGCAAAGTAATTATTTATACTGTGTTATTTTTCTGTGTTCGTACCCGGAACTCAATACCTTAGATTTCATAGTCAGTTTACCCTCTTAAGTATTCAAATATCAGTGCGCCGCTCCTATAAATTATAGTGAAGTAACAGTTGGCTTTCTAAATATCTGATAAAAGTGAAAACCGACAACAGAATTTGAAATATTGAAGAGAGGAAATAACATGTCCAGAATTATAAATCTCCATGCAACCTTAAATTTATTGGAGAAAAAGCAAATACAGATGAGACATAGATTCGGTTTCTCTAATATTTCATTTCTTCTTCTTCTAAATATTACACAATGGATTACTAGATTATTGATAGTTTATTAAAAATGCATATGACGTATTCAAACATTCTCAAGATTTAAATTATTATATCAGTTACGCTATAATCTTCCTGGTCAATATTTCATTTCTGCTTGCATGCATAATTAGGCGCAACATTTCTTTTATCTCGTTGAAAATAGAATATTTCTCTTTTATATTATTTCATCGCGTCACAGTCTTCTGCTTTGAATGGAATGAATAGCATCCATTATTTGAAAATAATATTCCAAATAGAAATATTTGCTTTGAATATCTATGTAATCATTGCAATGACTTGTGAAAACAGGTCTTGCTAAGCTCCAGTGACCTACCACAATCATGTCAAAAATGTGTATTAAGATCTGATTAGGACATTCGCTCTTTAGCTCCTTCGCGTTTAAATATGAAAGAGCGAAAAAAAGTGAGGGCGATTCGATGGAACGAAAGCGCTAATGAAGTCGACGAAGAAAACGGGAGAAGTTGCAAGGGTTAAGAAGCGAAATTAACTAATATTTAATCGCAACATCACTCTTCCTCCGCTTTTCCGACTTCGCTCTCACGCTCCCTTTGCCCTCAAACGTTCGTCCCTTTTATTCTTTGCATGAGGAAGTTTGGATATACATATGCACATAAGGAGCTTCATTTGACTGTGAAGTTCTTTCATCCGGGCTACACTAATACTGAACACAATTATTACCATTCTATATAACAATTTTGAACAAGAGGCCCAAGGGCCACATCGCTCACCTGAGTTACCATGATCCATATTTCAAGGTTTTCCGTAAATATTTTTAGACTTTGATCCCCATTGTGGCCCGGAACAACCTGAATCTGCACTAAATGTATGTCAGGAAGCTTTCATGTAAATATAAAATTCTTTGGCCCTATGGTTCTCGAGAAGAAGATTTTAAAAGATTTTCCCTATATATTTGTATGTAAAACTTTGATTTGAACAAACTTGAAACTGCACTATGTCATAAAGGTTCCATGTATATTTCAACTTTTTTGGCACAGTAGTTCTTGAGAAGAAGATTCTTAAAAATTTATCATATATTTACACATATGAAATACGGTTTCCTTTATTGTGGCAAAACCTGACAACCCGGGGGCCATGATTTCAACAAACTTGAATTTGAACTATGTCATAAAGCTTCAAACTTGAATCTGAACTATGTCAGGAAACTTCGATGTAAATTTGAAGATTTTTCCTATATAAATACATATAAAATGTGATTTCCCCTAGTGTGGCCCCACCCGACCCCCGGGGGCCATGATATGAACAAACTTGAATTTCCATTATGTCAGGAAGCTTCCATGTAAATTTGAACTCATCTGGCTCAATGGTTCTTGAGAAGGAGATTTTAAAAGATTTTTCCTATATATATATACATATATAGAATATGGTTTCCCCTATTGTGGCCCCACCCGACCCCTGGGGGTTATGATATGAACAAACTTGAATCTGCATTATGTCAGAAAGCTTCCATGTAAATTTGAACTCTTCTGGCTCAATGGTTCTTGAGAAGAAGATTTTAAAAGATTTGTCCTATATAAACACATATAAAATATGATTTCACTTAGTGTGGCCCCACCCGACCCCTGGGGGCTATGATATGAACAAATCAGAATCTGCACTATGTCATAAAGCTTTCATGTAAATTTGAACTCTTCTGGCTCAATGGTTTTTTGGAAGAAGATTTTTAAAGATTTTTCCTATATACACACATATAAAATATGGTTTCCCCTAGTGTGGCCCCACCCGACCCCCGGGGGCCATGATATGAACAAACTTGAATCTGCATTATGTCAGGAAGCTTCCATGTAAATTTGAACTCTTCTGGCTCAATGCTTCTTGAGAAGAAGATTTTAAAAGATTTTTCCTATATAAATACATATAAAATATGGTTTCCCCTATTGTGGCGCCATCCGACCCCTGGGGGCCATGATATGAACAAACTTGAATCCCCATTATGTCAGCAAACTTCCACGTAAATTTCAACTATACTGGTACAGTGGTTCATGAGAAGAAGATTTTTAAATGACCCCACCCTATTTTTACACTTTTGTGATTATCTCCCATTTGAAGAGAACCTGGCCTTTAATTTGAACAATTCCCTTCAACTAAGGATGATTTGCATTAAGTTTGAATGAAATTGGCTTACTGGTTCTGGAGAAGAAGATTTTTTTTAAATTTCAGTGTATTTTTACTGATTTGCTATTATCTCCCCTTGGATAAGGGGGTTGACCCTCATGTGAACAATTTTGAATCCCTTTCACCGAGGGATGATTTGTGCCAACATTGGTTAAAATTGGCCCAGTGGTTTTGGAGAAGAAGTTGAAAATGTAAATGTTTAACAGACAGACGGACAGACAGACGACGGACAAAAAGCGATCAGAAAAGCTCACTTGAGCTTTCAGCTCAGGTGAGCTAATAAGATACAAACTTGTTTGCTGGTAGATAAATTTGAAATTTAATTTATCCAATACATTCCCTGATTCGCCATATGTACATGTGAATGTCCAATACAAGACACGACTGATTAATTATTCTAAAAACAAACGAATATAAAAATTGAGATTCGCAGATCCTCGTCTGAATATACTCTAATATGTAAAGTTGTTATAAAAACTACCACATTCCCATTGGCATCATGATACACCTTTATTTTCGCATTTCAAGCACACCTACCGACTTTTTCGATACCCATTGCAAAGAAGAGAAAAAAGAGAACGAAGGGGAAAAGGTACGAGTTTACTAAGGAGCGATGATAGTTTGCCCAGACGCCTGCGCATTTTCATTTCTTTGCCTTCACAACTTCGTATTTTCGTCTTTACCGCGAATAAACGAAAGAGCGAACAATAAAGCCTGTTGTTAAAGACGAATATATATCTATTGATGATAGAAATATATATATATATATATATATATATATATATATATATATATATATATATATATATATATATAACTTTGTGTACTGTTTATTCTATTTCTTTTAAAATTTTATACCGGACACTGTGATTTTTTAAAAACACAATTTGGATATATATATAATCCAAATAGAAAGAGTTGATATCACACAGTCAAAATAATTCAATAAAAAAGCAGGAAAATATACAGTTCCAAAATATATTTAAATCACTAGCGCTTTCTGGATTTTAACATCCATCCTCAGGTGAATACAAATTAATAATCACCTGAGGATGGATGTTAAAATCCAGAAAGCGCTAGTGATTTAAATATATTTTGGAACTGTATATTTTCCTGCTTTTTTTTATTGAATTATATATATATACATACACACACACATACACACACACACACACACACACACAGATATATATATATATATGAATGACATTGCTTATTTACACATTATAGATTTAACTTATATATATATATATATATATATATATATATATATATATATATATATATATCCAAATTGTGTTTTTAAAAAATCACAGTGTCCGGTATAAAATTTTAAAAGAAATAGAATAAACAGTACACAAAGTTAAATATTTAACGCTAAACAGTACACAAAGTTAAATATTTAACTTTGTGTACTGTTTATTATATTTCTTTTAATATATATATATATATATATATATAATATATATATATATATATATATATATATATATATATATATATATATAATATATATATATATATAAAGTTAAATCTATAATGTATAACTAAGCAATAATATCATAATTCTTGAAAATGAAACCTGTTGAGTTATTTTCGGCGTTCTAGTTTTTCTTTATTATTCTATTACTTGTGTGGATATTTACTTATATTTTGGATTTTAAATTATATATAGAGAGAGAGAGTATTTTGATTATAGAGTATAAAAATATTTGTTTTTCGATTTGCGTCATTTTTTTCTTCATATCAACTGTCAACATCACAATATAATATCCAATTTGAAGGTGACGATTTCGTCCCGAACCACTAAGTATGCTGACAGCAAGCGATATCTGAAACGAAAAATCTAAACAGCAGAAAAACGAACTTAATCAAAAAGAAGGGTGTGTTGGGTGGTATTTCTAAAATATATATATATATATATATATATATATATATATATATATATATATATATATATATATATAAAATACCGACCTTCTCGAATGCTGCAGAATAGGAAAAGGGAAGGGACAAACTTCTTACAGTGTCAACTCTCCGGGACAGTTGTATTGGAGTTGTAGCGTAATGGAATATACTGAGCTGACCGGAGGTTGGGGAAGGGATGGTGCAGTAAATTTAGAATGATGTCTGTCCAGAACACAATTCCGAATTAAACATAACTGGCATTGATGCCTGAATTAACAACATGATCTGCCTTAGATTAAACAACATAATCATCAAATGACACAATAACACTCATCTACTTCAATAAAATATTACCCATAGAAGTAAAGGGGGGCTAAGATAACGACACATATTTACAGACAAGCTGAAATATGTGGAATTATTCACCATTTCAAACACATAATCTTACAATAAGCCATATATCAAAATATTGGACTTTTTAAATTTATTTATTTTGATTATACTTTAACTATTCCGACCATTACTTATCACAATGCTATTTAAAGCCATTTGCACATTTCATTTAACTATTAACTCTCAAAGAGGAAGTAGCATGAAAAATTTAAATGGCTGGTTTTTCAAGTGAGGAGGCATTGAAATAATCAATACAGAGACTTTAAACAAGCCGGGGAGGCATGCATTGAATAAATAATTGATTTTGAGACCAAGGTCTTCGAATGTATTATATTAAACAAAAGATATAAATAAAATTTTAATGATCCGTATATTAACTATATATCTGTAATAAGTTTAGTTCAGTTCAGTTCATTGCTTATCAAAGTACATGTTATAATATATACGCACAATACTTATAGACATGTGTATACAGATTATATTGGACAGGTGACCTATACATTTATAGACATGTGTATACAGATTATATTGGACAGGTGACCTATACATTTATAGACATGTGTATACAGATTATATTGGACAGGTGACCTATACATTTATAGACATGTGGATACAGATTATATTGGACAGGTGACCTATACATTTATAGACATGTGTATACAGATTATATTGGACAGGTGACCTATACATTTATAGACATGTGTATACAGATTATATTGGACAGGTGACCTATACATTTATAGACATGTGTATACAGATTATATTGGACAGGTGACCTATACATTTATAGACATGTGTATACAGATTATATTGAACAGATGACCTAAACATTTATGTACGAAGTACGTGGAATTATGTACAGTGTATAGTGTAACACGTGTCACTATAATGAATCATTTACTTACATGTACTTACTGACATACGTTATTATAACATTTACTTACTTACATGTACTTACTGACATACGGTAGTATGACATTTACTTACTTACATGTACTTACTGACATACGTTATTATGACATTTACTTACTTACATGTACTTACTGACATACGGTAGTATAACATTTACTTACATGTACTTACTGACATACGGTAGTATAACATTTACTTACATGTACTTACTGACATACGGTAGTATAACATTTACCTAAGTACATGTAGTACTTACTGACATACGGTAGTATGACATTTACTTACTTACATGTACTTACTGACATACGGTAGTATAACATTTACTTACTTACATACGTTATTATGATATTTACTTATAATTACTTACATGTACTTACTGACATACATTAGTATGGCACTGGAATGGTAGCTTTGTACGGTTTCCATAGCATTATTTCGGACTTATATACAATATAGGTAAACTTTGTTACAAGACCATAAACCATTAAAGAGAGCATTTTGTGTCAGAATTTAATCCTAAATCATACTGTCACCGGTCCTTCGTTTCAAGAAGCAATTTGAAATCCATTATAAACTAAAAATTAGGTAAAAAGCGAGCATGTCAGTAACATCAATTTGATTCATATCAATGTTTTGAGAAAATATTTCATCAGAGCATCACATTCTTTCTTGAAAAAGGAGTAAATCTGACAGCAATACTAGATATCTAGGACATATGCAATTGTACTTTCGGTTCGTATCCTCAGATTGTTATCTTCACCTTGTACGTTCAACTTACAATCACATGCGTTCGACTTATCACATGCATTCGACTTACAATCACATGCGTTCGACTTATTATCTCGTGCGCTAAATATGAAACCCAGAGGATCCAGCTTCTTTATTTGTCAGCACATCTGGTCTGGTCTTGTTTTACTGATTTATGCTGAGAAATATATAATTTCTGTTTATCTTCATTAATAACTAAAGGTCTCTCTCTCTCTCTCTCTCTCTCTCTCTCTCTCTCTCTCTCTCTCTCTCTCGTCAACCTTGAATCTGTCCGACTTGGTTTTCCGCATTATTTTCTTGTTATATAATGAGGTATGGTTATAAAACAGCTACAGATCGAGTTAGACTTTCGTAAACGTTAACCCATTTTTACACGAGTCATAGCCCTTTGCCTAGACTTGCAGTGTGCTCGTATCTTTCTGATAAGCAACTACAAAACGATTTTCGTCTCATTATATTAACCTACGATAGTTTTTAGAATGATATGGCCCCTGGTATAACGTTTGTGGAATTATTTTTTGGTTTTTATTTATTTGTTTATTTTTATTATTGTGATTATCATTTTTTTTTTTTTTTTTTTGGTTTTTTTCCCCTATTTTACACATCTTTTTCCCCCCAAAATCTCAAAGCAAACGAAAAATTATAGCAAAAATAGGTTACATAACCAGTGCGAGTTATAATCGGTTTTTCTCAAACTCGAGTATTTTTTATATATCCAAAAGGCAGAGTTTGTCTTGAAAATAAATAATAAAAAAATAAGTAAAAGGTAAGAGAATTTATAAAAAAAAAAATCAAAGGTTACTAACGAGTACATGTTATGGTTCCTTTTTCTTCCATTATACATTTCCAGGGTTAATTTTTTTTTTTTTTTTTTTTTTTTTTTTTTTTTGGTTTTTTTCAAAAAACGTTTTTCCTTCATCTGATGTCAACTATATCTATATGCAATGGATAGATCTGTCAAAATATACAAGGAAGAAGTTGGAAGATTAAAAACTTTTTAAAAAAAAAACCAAACAAACAAAAAAAACACCCCCCCCCCCCCCCAAAACAGCCAATCAGAATCGTACCAGGTATTTCATAAGAACTGTGCCGGAGTGATAAAACAGCTGATAATGGAAGAAAAAAGTGGGAAATTATAGACTGCAAATGAAAGATTATTATGTAATACAAATGAAAATTTAAACAATACAATACAAATAGAATTTTATACACATTTGGAAATAAAGAAAATATATACAATATAGATAAAACAAGTCACAACACTATTAAAAAAACCCATATGTAATACAAACGGCAAATTGCGCAATAGAAAGTATAAAATACATATGAAAAATTCAACAATAAAAATATGAAATATTGTCATGTTTGACAAAATGAAAAACATGTACTGCTTTAGTGAAATCTCAAATAATAGTTCTCACGGTTGAATTTTATACAAATTAATAAAAAGGAATATTTTATAGTAAATGTAATTTTCTGTTCGAGTCTTGTCTTCTCATATAATAGATCTTTGCAACATATCTTCCTTGTAATTATAAAATATTTAACCACTGTATTACAAAATCATTACTCGGTTATGATAATAACCACCGCATGTGGGCATTCTAAACGTTTCACAGCAATTTATCGTGCAAAGAATGGTGCACAATACACGTATATGTACACTGCATTCGAGAATGACATTACGTATTGAAATGCTTTCTTTAAAGCAACACAGATTTGTTAATAGAGTTTTAAATCAATATAACTTTGAAAATATGAGCAAATAGCAAGCCTGTTATGAGGTCAACTTTAATGTTGGTTTTTCCAAGTTTGATTTTGGAATTTCCCAGATTAGTCTTGCTTTTTCCAAATTTTAAGTTGGATTTTCAAATTCTAATCTTAGCTTTGTCTCTTTTACTTTTGCTTTCTAATCTTAGTGCCTGTCATTTTGGTTCTAGTTCAACATGGAGCAGTTCCTCCGTAAGAGAGGTTCATAATCAGATACATGTAAACATAAAGACCAAAAGGTAAGCGTATGCAGTTTCCCAAATCAATAACATCAAAGCCTACGACTTTTCAACACTTTACACGACCATTCCTCACGATAACTTAACGCGACTAGACTTTTTGACATCATAGACAGTTGCCTCTTCAACAAAAATGGAAAACGGAAATAGTCGTATCTAGTGATCAGTCATTCAAAAAATTGCTTAGTTAAACACCACTCTGATTCCACGCACAAGTACTCTGAAGTTGAAATTAAAAAAAATATGCTAGAGTTCCTCATTGACAATATCTTCGTGGTCTTTGGTGATCAGGTCATCCAACAGTCTGTTGAAATTCCCATGGACACGAATTGTGCTCTTTTGTTAGCTGACCTGTTTCTATATTCATATGAAGCAGAATTTATTCAAAAACTTCTACGTGAGAAGAAAAATTCTCTTGCTGTGGTCTTCAATTCAACATTTAGATATATCGACGACGTTTTGTCTATTAACAATAATAACTCTCATTCATATGTCGATTCGATATACATGTATTCATTTGAGCTCGAAATAAAAGACACCACAGAGTCGTCCACTTCTGCTTCATATTTATATATTTCATTGAAAGTAGACATTAACGGCAAACTGACAACTCAACTGTATGACAAACGGGATGATTTCAGCTTCTCCGTCGTCAACTTCCCATGCATATCTATGTACATGTAGCAATATTCCATTATTACCTGCATATAGTGTTTATATCTCAACTGATTCGATACGCAAGAGCTTGTGCTGCATATGGTCAGTTTTTAAATCGAGTCAAGCTACTGACAAACAAGTTGGTGGTACAGGGGTGTCAACCGTCTCGATTGAAGTCAGCATTTCGCAAATTCTATGGTCGTTATAACGATCTAGTTCGTCAATATAACCTATCATTGGGTCAAATGCTGTTTGACGTGTTTCATACCGATTGTTAGACCGTTCTCGGCACACTGATTTTGACTACGTACGGATAATTCCGTTTACCTGATCAGGATATAGGGCTCACGGCGGATGTGACTGGTCGACAGAGGATGCTTACTCCTCCTAGGCACCTGATCCCACCTCTGGTGTGTCCAGAGGTCCGTGTTTGCCAACCTATCTATTTTGTATTCCTTATAGACGTTATGAGATTGATCACTGTTCGTTATCTTCACCTTTCATGATATACCAGTATACCAAGTTACATGTCTGTCAAGCAAAGGGTTCTCAAGATATAGAGCGAACAACATCTTCCTATGTTCAGTTTGATCTTTGACCTCGTGATCACAAAATTAATAGGGGTCATCTACTCTTTAACGTGTGCCAGTATATCACGTTTGATGTCTGTCAAGCAACGGGTTCTCAAGATAGTGAGCGGACAGTATCTTCATACGTCTAGTCTGACCCTTGACCATGTGACCTCAAGATCATTAAGGACTTCTACTCCTTAGAATGTACCAGTGTACCAAGTTTGATGTCTGTCAAGCAGCGGGTTCTCAAGATATTGAGAGGGCAATATCTTCCTATGTCAAGAGTGGATTGACCCTTAGACCTGAAAATCAATAGGTGTCCTTTTCTACTCATAACCAGTATGGAGCGCCAAATTAACATAAACTAAAATAATTGAAAATATCCTCAATTCAATTGTTGCTCTCTTTAATTGAATTAATGCGCGCATTAAATCAATTATTGCTCTCATCAAATGAATTAATGCGCGCTTCAATTCAATTATTGCTCTCATCAATTGAATTAATGCGCGCATCAATTGAATTAATGAGAGCAATAATTGAATTAATGAGAGCAATAATTGAATTAATGCGCGCATTAATTCAATTATTGCTCTCTTCAATTCAATTGATGCGCGCATTAATTCAATTAATGAGAGCAATAATAGATTTGATGCGCGCATTAATTCAAGTATTGCTCTCTTCAATTCATTTGATGAGAGCATCAATTTAGTAGAAATATTGCTCGCAATAATTAATTTAGAGCTCGGTTAAAATGATATGATGATCTCTTTAATTCAAATGAAGATATATTTAAATCATTTACAATGCTTTTGTATAAGGAATTAATATGCGCATCAATTCTTTTAAAGAGAGTAACAATAATTAATTAAATTGTGGATATGTTGAATTGAAGATATCTTTAATTATATAGTTGCTCTCTCTAAAAGAATTATTGCTCTCTTCAAATGGATTAAAGATATCATTAATTCAATTGAAGAGAGCAATAATTGAATTAATGCGCGCATTAAATCAATCATTGCTCTCATCAAATGAATTAATGCGCGCATCAATTCAATTATTGCTCTCATCAATTGATTTAATGCGCGCATTATATCAATTATTGCTCTCTTCAATTGAATTGTAGCGCGCATCAATTCAATTGTTGATATCATTAATTCATTTGAAGAGATCATTAATTCAATTAAAGCGCGCATCAATTCAGCTGAAGAATTAATGCTATCATCAATTCAATTAATGCGCACAATAATTCAGAATTGAAGATATCATTAATTATTTAAAGAGATCTTTAATTCAATTGTTGCGCGCATCAAATGAATTGATGATATCTTCAAATAATTGAAGATATCTTCAATTATTTGAGTTTATGTTAATTTGGCGCTCCATAAACCAGCCCACATATGAAATATCATTATGATCAAGTGAATGATTCTCAAGATCATGTGGTCTACCAACGACAGGTGCAAAGCAATATACCCCTCTTCTTTGAAGGGGACATAAAAAGCAAGCCTCATGGATAGATTACGTGAGATACTGAAGAGCAAGTCGAAGAACTTCATACTAAGAGTAAACTAACTGAAACTAATGCAAACAAGATGGCGTGGGATGGTACCACTACAACAATACACGAAACATATATGTACAATTCAGACAAAAAGTAGGGGGAGGGACAAAAGAACAGTTTTACTCAAC
Organism: Ostrea edulis; assembly: GCF_947568905.1. Classification (NCBI taxonomy): domain Eukaryota; kingdom Metazoa; phylum Mollusca; class Bivalvia; order Ostreida; family Ostreidae; genus Ostrea; species Ostrea edulis. Next base: position 25,922,912 of record NC_079172.1, on the reverse strand, counting down.
AAGGAAATGGACAAAAACTCCATTATTAAGGATTTTTTCCTGAAGGTGAAAGCCAGCATGGTTCTTTGACAGATTTGGTTGTAGATTTAACGGAGATTTGAATGAAACCCATGGAAGACGACGGAACAACTTTAGGTGACATGATTGATAAAGCAAAACTACAGAAAAATATGTTTTTAACAGCAAGATGAAGACGAAGATGAGAGGAATCATCAGGACGGACATCAGGCTCATCCCGACGTTTGTGTATACACCCAATATTTGTGGGGGAGTCGGCGTATACACAAACGTCGGGATGATCCAGACTATAAAACAGTCGGCACACCAGAAGGACATCCTAATGGTCCAGCGGAACAGGAAACTTTCTCTAACAAAAGGGATATCCCAAATATGCATGTTCAGACCATTAAACTACAAAAACCAACCGCAAGTAGATTAGATGTCAAAGTTCAAGCATGATTTTGAGGCCCCAGATTGGAAAGCAGTGGTGAGGATCCTTGCCATGGAATGGATTCTACAAAAAGTACTGCCCATACACTTGGCACCGAGTTTTTTAAATTCATATTTATTTGGAATGTCCAGCGATTATCCTAGGGAGTAATTCCGACAGTTCACTCCATAGTGAGAGTAAACTTATAATACCCGATGCTCCTGTAGTGTCGACCAGGAAGAACTCCTTGAGACACTATAGACTCATGAATCATGCACCAAACATAACTTGGGAACCGTTATTGATCGAATTGCACATATGAAAATGAAAATGGTTCAAGATCCTGTCTATGCCAAAGAATTTGTTTTGGGTTTTTTTCTCTCTCAAAAGTTTGATTTATTAGACATTTAAATGTAGAAGATGAGTTACAGATGATTACTCAAAAAATACATTCGTGAAATCGATACCGATATAAAGGTGCTGTGTGATCCCTTACAGCAAGCCACCTTCTGGTTTACTCGGAGGGCAACTATGACAATAGGTTACAGTCAAAATAGTTGAATTAAAGCGTGACATGGACGAATTTGGCTCCACTTTTTTGGCACGCTGTTTTTGGCTATATTTAGCTCTAAAATTTCATAGTTATTTCGGATTTCAAACATTTCAGTTGAGCATCACTGAAGAGACATTATTTGTCGAAATGCGCATCTGGTGCATCAAAATTGGTACCGTATAAGTTTTACATGGAGAACAGTAGCTGACAAAGCCAGAACCTTCATTAATTTGGCAATATGCAGGTGAAAGAAAACGATTATCAATTCATAATTATACCTAGAATTTAAGTGTCCTATTCTCTCTCTCTCAAAAAAAATAAAATAAAAAATACAGCATCGGCGGAGGGGAACTTCTCTTGCGGAAGAAGATAGAGGGATGAAATTTCTCAAGTTAAAACTTTACTTCTAATTTAGCAGATATATGTTTCCGTAGATAAAGGCATCATCAATATGCCAAAGCTGAAGAGATACGCAAAGCATAGAACTTATCACCATTCAAGGGAGGGGACAAACACATCAGGGGAAAACCCCAACTTTATACATGTATAATGACAACAAAACGTATAAGATATCTTAAATACTATATAAGATATCTCATAAACTTCATAAGATATCTTGGATATTCAGTAAACAAAATATCTCATAAAGTTTGAGATATCTGATTAAAAAATAGACGATATCTTATAAATTTGTTTTCATAATATATCTTTTAAAAATACAAGATATCTTGTAAGATTTATAAAATATCTCGATCATAATTAAACTTTATACGATGTCTTATATATTTCATAAACTTTATGAGATATCATATAATACATAAAGATATCTAATATATTTTATAAGATATCGTATAAAAATAAATTCATATGATACTTTATAAAGTCTAAATAAGATATCTTCAATTATGAATAAGATATCTTACAAAGTTTATGACATATTTTATAAAGTTTAAAATATATCTTATATACCATATAAGATATCTCATGTAATGAGATATCTGATAAAGAAAAAATATTAGATATCTCATATGCAAGGTGAAGATAACGAACAGTGATCAATCTCATAACTCCTATAAGCAATACAAAATAGATAGTTGGGCAAACACGGACCTCCTGGACACACCAGAGGTGGGATCAGGTGCCTAGGAGGAGTAAGCATCCCCTGTTGACCGGTCACACCCTGAAAAAATATCTTTAAAAGGATGTAAGATATCTCATAAACATAAAAAAGATCTTTTAAGAATAAATGTAAAAACGGTGTGCCATAAAAACGGGTCATTTTAAAGATATCATATAACTGAAATAATTCGGAAAGTAGAAGAGGGGGAGGGGGGGGGGGGTCGGCAACAGGGTTGTGGTCCACTTGAAAGTGGATGTGCACAGGTGACTGGCACTACTGTTCCCCCTTTCCTCCTCCTACGCCCTTGCACAAATAATAAACCACGAAAATGCAGTAACATTTTCTAGGCAAAATATCCTAAAATATTGTAAAATATATCTTGCATATCTACATACATGTTATTTATTGTATGACTATATGCAATTGTATTGTTGGGTCAATAAATTATCTAATTAAATTAATTGGTGCGATTTCGATCATTCTTCTTGTTTATGTCATTAGGTTTATCTCTTATAGGTCTTTCATGCGCTTTACTTAAACGTTGGTTTTGAATATATTCGAAGATCACCAGTGATAGTGATTGATTTCACATTTTTGGCGAGCATTTTATATTTTTAACTGCAAGGGGTAGAATACTACTATGGGAAAGTCAAGTAAAGATAAACGGGATGTTTATTACAGATTGGCTAAAGAGGAAGGATGGAGGGCAAGAAGTGCGTTCAAACTTTTGCAGATAAACGAAGATTTTAACTTGTTTGAAGGAGTGAAAAAAGTTGTAGATTTGTGTGCAGCTCCTGGGAGTTGGAGTCAAGTGCTAGCAAGAAAGTTAAGAGGAGGTGACAGCAAAAATGATGATACAAAGATAGTTGCTGTTGACTTACAAGCAATGGCTCCGATCCCAGGGGTGATCCAACTGCAAGGTGATATAACGAAGAAATCAACTGCACAGGAGATAATTTCTCACTTCGAAGGCGAGAAGGCGGATCTAGTGGTGTGTGATGGGGCACCTGATGTGACAGGTTTACACGACATTGATGAATACATTCAAGCTCAGTTACTGCTAGCTGCTTTGAACATAACCACACATGTGCTACGCACTGGTGGGACATTTGTCGCAAAAATATTCCGAGGAAAAGACGTCACTCTGTTGTATTCTCAGCTTAGAATATTTTTCCCACTTGTTTCCATATTCAAGCCCCGTAGTAGCAGGAACTCGAGCATTGAGGCATTTGTTGTGTGTCAAAATTTTTCTCCACCAGAAGGATATATTCCCAATATGTCAAATCCTTTACTTGATCACAAATATGATACTGATTACAACAACCTTGAAGGACCCAATCGAGTAATCGTTCCTTTTCTTGCATGTGGAGATTTGAGTGGATTTGATTCAGACCGAACTTATCCTCTGAATCTAGAGCCAGGAAAGGACTATGTGTACCATCCTCCTACTCAAACGCCAATCAGGCCCCCATATGAAGAGGCTTGTCAACTTCGGAAGACAGATCAACTGGCTAAAGTTTCAGAACAAAAAGAGGAATTGTGTACTACCACTAAATCTCCTGCAGACTTGCTACCAGATTGTTTCGATGAAGGTGTTGACACTGATCAATCTGAACAAGTTCTAGAAGATTTAACAGAACTCACAATTGGATAATTATTATTGTATAACATGCAGGTCACAGCATGTTCCAGACTCTATGAAGAAAAAATATACTGAAATACATCTGTAAAATATTTTTTGAGCCAAATTTTTCATATTTCATTAAAGGTCATCTTAGGCATGGTGTGTGTGTTGACATATATTCATATAATATCTAAACCCACATACACATGTAGAGTTATATAGATGCATATACAGTACCAATCTAATTAAAATTAGACTTGTAGACCCGCTCCTCTACGATACGCATCTGTATTGAATCATATCATAGAGGAGCGGATCTACAAGTCTAATTTCAATTAGATTGATGCAGTAGTATCCAAAAATAATTATTACTGGTATTAGATGGAAATACTGTACATATGGATATAATTGTTCATTTGAATGCTTTTCAAAGAGTACATATTAGCATCAGCAGAGAAATCACCCCTATGCCAAAATAGTAGTCCGGGTTTTGACAAATAGTGCACAACATGAAGGAGTAATGAACAGTGTTCTTGCTTAGCAAGCGAGCTGCCTTGGGTTCGAATCTGTAAATAATAACATTTTTCTGAATAACTGGAGTTATACGTGAAAAGTAAAGTTGTACAAAAGAGATAGCGATAGTGTACATATATTCGAGCTCTGGTGTGAAAGTAGGGTATCAAATATATAGAAACAAACTTTTAAGAAGCATAATTTGAAATGCCTTACAAAGCATAGTCCATAATACTGTTTTGATCCTTGTTTAGGAATTCATATTGCTGATTGTACCATCACACATTTAACCAAGCTGGAAAACTGGTTCATGAGTTCACATTTCTTCTTCAGTGTATATGATTGACACACATGATGTACATTGTATCCAAGCAAGGCAAGATACATGTACAATAGGCCAATTTTTACTTGTGGAAAAATTGTATTACGACTTTATATGATAAGGACGTTATTTTCCCATCAAACTCTGGTTATGCTCGTTTCAAAATACGGGCATTTTATTGGTGCAAGAACCATGATGTGGTAGTGTTAGATATATGCACGGGCTAAGCCTGTTTGGGCACAAACTCTGCGATACCATAGCCCCTGTGGATATATGGCCTTACTAGCTTTAGCTAATATGTCGATCTTTTAGCTCCATTTGTTGCAACAATGTCCCAGTTTCATTCCTCATCAGAGGCTTCTACACAACTCCAGTACGTCAGATTACCCATGTCCTAGCATGGGCGCCAAATGCAACAGAGACAACTATATGCCTCTGCTGAGGATGGGACCTGGCACGACAGTCCAGTGCTCTACCAATTGAGCCAAACGGTTAATCCTCTCGGATCAGCCCTTAGCAGAGGCATAAACGTCTCTCTGTTGCACTGCTCTGCAATTTATGACCATTGTAAAATTTTGGCAAAATTAAATCTCGTGATTCTTGGACCAAATTTCCAAAGAACATATACATTGTAACAAACAGTTGTTTTTCCAAACTTGCTTTCACTCAGCTGTCGCATGCTGCTACTCCTTTTGTTAACATTGGAATTTAGAGAATTAGCATACTCGATTCCGATAAAATCCAGCTGAATCAAACTGCACTGGGTATACCCGGCGATGCACCAAGAATCATACAACCCAGCTACAGTACAGTAATGAAAATGTCGACCTTCTATTGTATAAACATTATTCGGAATACAAATGACCAACATATTTACAAATCATGTTTATTTCATCAGTGTAAAAATTCAAAATATTATGTCTTTGAATAAGCCACTCTCGATACTTGCAGCCACCTTTGCCTATCAAAATTTTCCAGCTCAATCGCCTTGCCCAGCAGGATACATGCACAATTCCGGCTCACAATCAAGTGCATCGCTGGATAACCAGAGTACGCTGGATTGTTAGAATCAAGTATGCTAAATATGTCAAATGATTTCCTCAGTACTGTAGATACATTTCTAACTTTGAAAAGTATAAATTTCTTTTGCATAACCAGCAAAGCAGAAATTGCTCCATTCTTTATATTTTGCAATAAAAATTTTCACTATGTAAATGTAGGCTCTCTCTTAAAGTTGAATATTTTAGATATGCAGTAGGTTTCAGCATTATGTGGCAGAGTCAGAAAATCAAACGATGTTTTCTGCCTTACTGGTCACAAAACCGAGCACTGACAACTTAAAATCTTTTGAAGACAAATCAGAAGAATCGAAGATCAAGGTAATTAATCTCTAATCACCACTGAAATCCACAACAACTAAATGACTTTTCCATTTTATTGCAAGTATAACTCCCTCATGTTCTCAAACTCAACAACCTCATTTTCATTTGCTTTCATTCAGGCACACATTCGATATCGCAACTTTCACACAAAAAGTTCACATAAATAATTTATAAACATAAAAGGCCTATGAAAACAGTTATTAATTTTTCTTTCTCTTTTTCTCTTGTGTTCCTTTGTTGGCCTCCTGTTCCAGACTCTCCGTGAGCAGTCTGACGGTGTCCTCGGCCGCGGGGCAGTATTTGCTGTACTCCATGGTAAACTCTCCCTGTCCCTGGGTCATCGTTCGCAATTCCGTGGAATAGCCAAACATCATGTTGAGTGGTACCTATACAAACATATGCAGTCAATATATCAGTCAATATATCATTTAAAAAGTCAACAACATAGCAGTTTTTAAATGAGTAGCAGTATTTACTGACCAGCAAATCCAGACACAATGGCAAAAAATATAGGTACACGGCAAAGGTGTACAGTGTTGTACAAATGATAAAACAAAAAAATGTGTAGCACTAATATATTCATGTTCCATCATCATCAATGAAGAACGTTTCATTATTCCTTGCATCATTGCTCTAAATGTATATAAAACATGGCTGTATATTAATGACTGATGGTACTATGGACTCCCTACCTCACAATAGGAGGTGAAGTATCCTTCATTAGAATCAGTCCCCAGAAATATAGCATTCCTTTTGGTAAGTCCTGCTAAGACAGAACCTTGGTACTCCTGAGGGGCGTTAACTTCTACCGTCATGATTGGCTCCAACATGGCCCAGTCGTAAGTGTAGGCTGGAAAAAGGGAAACAACTCTTACAACTGTATTGGGCAAGAAAATGTAGAATGGACACAGAACAGAAATCTATAGCTTACTGTCCAGGCCTGCTTGAACCGCAGCTTGTTCAAATGCCCAGTCACTACTGTCAACAGCATGGGCATCACCTGAAAAATGTAGACACAATGTAACATACCCATGGTCATGTAAATACATGAAATGGTATTTCAACTTCAATTTATGCCTGAATGATATAGGGAACATAGATTTACCCCAAAACACCCAAGAATACCCCAAAACACCCAAAAATAGCATAGAACAGCACAGTAAACAACCAATATCGTTCATATATTAAAGAAAAATTGAATTTTTTAGTAAATATTTTAACCAATAAATAATTTAACCAATAGCATTTGGTGTAAAACAAACAATATGAATATTTCGTTAAATGATCAAAACAGTAAATTATTTGATGCCGCCGATTGCACAATCATGAGTCTTCTTTACTTTCGAATTATGTTTATTTTACAATCTACTCATATCTGCTTTGCGATGGTCTCCAGTAATTAAAGTTTAATTGCTTTCCTTTGATGTAATAATTCAGCCTATAATATCGATCATTGATTAAATATAAATTTTCATTTATTTTTTTTTTTAAATATCAGTTAAAATCTAATTTTTTTTTCTCCTTTTGTTTTTTTTTTTATAGATTTTATTTAAATATAAAATATAAATTTATATGTCATGTGACTCCGATGAGCAGGGAAAATTAACCGAGTTATTGATCTTGAAATAACTCTTTTATGTATATTGATACCATTTCAAATAATATACGGCGAAATTGTTCAGTTTTCAGCGTAAATAACATAGTTTTAACCAATATTTTATTTTAAATTGTGTTTTTGGGTCTTTTCATTGTGTTTTTGGGTGTTCTTGGGTATTTTTGGGTGTTTTGGGGTAAATCTACGAGCCGAATGATATATGCTAGTATGCTACATGTTCAATTCAATATCTGCTTTAGGTATACTCCTATCATTCCAGTTAAATATATGATGTGGAACACGGGTACCACTGACTGGGATATGCGTTGTGTTCTGAGCCTCAAAAATGCAGAAATAACTAAGTCAGAGGATCATCTCCACAGCTTACCATCTTTTAACTTGATTAGAACTCCAGATACTTTTTGTTCCGCTAAAGGTCCTTTTTCATAACACTTTCTGAAACCCTGTTATAAAATCATTTAAGTTTAGTGAGTAAAGATCTACATTTACAGATATATAAAACTTGTTTGTGATAATATACACAGGTATAGATATATTCTTATTTTATGATAATATACACAGGTACAGATATATTCTTATTTTATGATAATATACACAGGTACAGATATATTCTTATTTTATGATACTACATGAAAATTTGCCTACCCTTTCAATGGCTGGGATGTAGCTTTTTGGAATATTTGTTCCTGTCGTGTAGTCCTTAAATACCAGTTTTGTGTTTTCATCTGGAGGTAAAGGCTGAGGGAAGAAATAAGATACATAATTCTCCTTAACTCAGAACAGAGATTCATAATTTTCAACTTTAAATGGAATGAATTAATAAAAGTGATCTAATTTAAAGGTTACACTACCTCGACTGTACCAATAACACGGGCATATTCTCCTCTGCCACCTGATTGCTTTTTATGCCAATAATCAAACCTGTGATGAGAAAAAAAAATCAGACACTTGGATACTGCTTCATGAATCCACTGTCGTTTGAACAAAGTTTTCTCATACATGAAATCTGTATCATCAAGAACAGAGACAATATCAAAATTTATATGACAAATACAGAAAACTAAAATGTATAATACAGCTTTGTCGACCCTAACTCTTATTTGATGTATACTGGAGTTCTCTTCATGTTCACACAATAAATGAGCTATACAAACTTTTGTTGCAAATATCAATGTGTCCTAGAAATCGTAGGCATATGACCATTTAGAAAATTACAACACACAGTGGGAATTGGTGTAAATGCACTTTTAAAGATTATAGAATTCTGATAATGTAAAACAATCACATATTGCCTTGGTTCCTGCTTGTTCTAGTTTGTCCTGAAATAGTCAGAGATGACCTATTGGGGTTTGAATGTTGCATGTTGGTTGAAATACTCCCTAACCATTCAATCTTGATGCCATTTGATGAGACATGTTTTCCAATGTGCAATGGAAATATTTGCATTACCCATTAACACATCTTATCTGTGTGAATGGGAGAGAAAGATTCTCAAGCTACAAATTTTTAAAAATTTAATGCAAACGTAAGTTTTTGGGGAGTGGGTTATCTTCATTTGATTTCATGAGATACTTCTTTTTTTCACTAGATAATAGAAAACATAATATTGTGTTTGATGATATCAAATATTTTCTAAATATAGTTTAGATGAATATGCATATATTTTCTTTATTCTGGTAAGCAGAAATTTGAGTTATTTCCCTTCTCAACATATGGATAAATTGAGCAATGTAGTATTAAACTCTTACATTTATACAGCATGAACTACAAGTTAGTTGTCAGTGAAACGTAACTAACTTTTGTGCAACTGGGTCCTGATCAACATCTATAGGCAACTTTAAAGCAAATGATTCAAAGTAAGAAAACACAACACAAAGAAAAGACTTACTCGCAAGGTTGCAAGAGTGTTTCTCTGAATGAAACCTTAGGTTTTCCCAGAATGCACTTTGTTTTGTACTCTCTTTCAAGTCTCTGCAAAAGAACATGGAAAATTATTTAAACCTCATAACAAACACAAAATTAAAAGAAAAAGAAAGCAGAATACATATGAACAAAAGATCTGGTCAAGGGTGAACAAGGTTCATGAACATCAGTAAAAGTCACCATTTGCAATATCTGAGCAAAAGTGAAGCATTCAAATACTGTAAGACAAGACAGCATTCTTTATACAGTATTTTGGAAAACAAGAGACTTCTTTGAGGTAAACTTAACATTTCAACCAGTTAATTTACCACTTCCTTGCTGTTGTAAAGAACAATACAAGATCTCGGACACAAAATGTGTTTGTGTAACATGCACCATGCAAATATTGACCTTGATAAATGACATGATCTTTGCCAGTAACATGGATTTGACCTTGACCTTTCAGTTCATCAAGTCTCTCTCCTGTACAGTTGACAAGTTATGACCCAGGTTAAAGGTGCAGACAGACAATGAGACAGACTCACCAAAATTAACCCTCACCCTCCCAATCTTCAATCTCAAGGGGTAGAAAAATGCTTTAATCCAAACATTAAGATATCTTTATTCAAATAAGCACAAAACAAATTTCTTACCTGAGCATAAATATCCAGGTGTAACTCTCCCATCCCAGTTGCAATGGTTTCTCCCAACTCTGGGTCAAATGCCACTTTAAATGTGGGATCCTCCTTCGTAAATCTTGAGATCCCTTTAGAAAAGTTTTCTTGGTCTTGTTTGTTAGCTAGTTTGATGGACATGGATATTACAGGGTCCGGCACGTACATGGATTCCTGCAGAAATAAAGGATCACTCGTTATCAAAACATTTCACACAATCAGATTTATAGTATGAAATTCATTACCTGTCATTTTGTCACCAAAAATTGAATTCAATGAAAATTGCTCTATATTATATAATTCAGTAATAACACCAGTATTTGATTATTTCAAACACTTTTTAACCTAAAAGCTGGCACATGAATACATGTATGTAATTTTGGTGATTAAGTAATTGTTGTCTTACAAGACAATAATCCTTCCTTACATATATACATTTAAACGTTTATCTAATGTAGTTTTATTAGGTTTCTCTTGCTTTAGTACAAAATAAATGTTTTTATTAGTCATTAATATATATTCTTATGCCATTGAGAGATTGGGGGGGGGGGGGGGGGGGAAGTTGCCATCACTTTCACAGCTAATACACCTTTTAAATATACTATATTTTTACTTACTCTTACTCTAGCATATTTAAATTTTGGCATAATTGGATTCGATTGCAATATTGGAATCATGAAAAATTTAGCTCTTTTTAAAATATATACATGAAAATTTTATAATTTTGTGAATTAGTAGTTGTGCTTCACATTAGATCCCACTAAATTAAGTGTACAGTAAATAAACACTAAATGTTCTAGTAACACACACACACATATATATGTCCTGGTGTGGCAATATTGAAAAGTGTGAACTTTAGAGTTAGAATGTCTGTAATGGTAGAGAATATTGGGGATACCCGTGTACCAAGTTTAAAGCCTATCCAGAAAAGGATTCACAAGATATTGAGTGGACAATATTTTTTATGTCCAGAGTAATTTGATGCATGACTGTGTGACCTCAATTCCATAGTGGTAATTTACTCCTTAGGGGGTAGGTACCAAGCTTAAAGTATATCCAGCAATATATATATTTTCTTGGTATATCCAGAATATCTGACCTTGTAACATCAAAATCAATGGAGGTCAAGTACTCCTATGACAGTACTGGTGTACCAAGGTGAAAGTCTATTCAGTAGTGGGTTCTTGGAATATATAGTGGACAGTATATCTTATGTCTGCAGTAGTTTGACACCTGACCTTCAAATCAATAGGGGTCACCTATTCTTTTTTACTAGTATAAGTTTGATGTTTGTCAAGCAAATGGTTTTTAAGATATTGAGTGAGCAATACTTGATCGAACAACTGACATGTGCAAACCAATATGCCTCCTCTTTTTCAAGGAAGGGGGGGGGGGGGGGGGGCATAAAAAAGTACATAAAACTTATCTTCTAGGCATTCTATGTAAACATGAATGAACATTCCCAAACTTTGTATCAGACATGACTGATTTCACATCAGGATTTTAAGAAGATCAATCCACCTTATCTTTTTGTCCATAAAATTTCCTTCAGTTAATCATTTATATATATATATACAAAGCACTAAAATGACCAACGACACGAACAACGAGATTGTCAAATTTTCGGGACGACCCGTCCCTTCTTCAGGACAAACGAAAACAATTACATAATGTGGTCAATATCAACAGAGCATAATAACAAAAACTACATATAAATACATCTAGCACTACAACTACACTAATCTACAAACGTATTTACAACGCAGACTACATGTTTTTGGTCTTTAGCTGGATCAGCTCTTTGGACGAATAAGGCATGTCCTAATTCGCTCCACTTTTAACATTGATTGGCAAGCCTAAAGACCAAAAACATGTAGTCTGCGTTGTAAATACGTTTGTAGATTAGTGTAGTTGTAGTGCTAGATGTATTTATATGTAGTTTTTGTTATTATGCTCTGTTGATATTGACCACATTATGTAATTGTTTTCGTTTGTCCTGAAGAAGGGACGGGTCGTCCCGAAAATTTGACAATCTCGTTGTTCGTGTCGTTGGTCATTTTAGAGCTTTGTATAATTTTTTGTATTTAACTTGTATCCATGTTGTGGATCTGACACTTTGAGGTATCGGGTGTTGTTGGAACTTTAGTGCTTTTATATATATATATATATATATATATATATATACACACACACACACACACACAATGTATATAAACCAAAGCAAGTGTGGGTCCTTGAATTGATCATTTACATATTAACTACTTAACTAGTTAAGTGTTTCCTTGAATTGATAATATAAATAGAAATTTCCTTAAATTGATCATACACAAATCAATGGAAATTACATGTATGTGTATCTTTTAATTGGTGATATACAAACCTATGAGAGTTACATGCTATATAAACATGCGAGAGTTGTGTGTTTCTTTAATTTGATCAAATACAAACCAATGAGAGTTGTGTGCTGCCTTTGTTGACAAAAGTATCTCCCCCAGCACAGTCCACTCCAAACAATGCACAGATGTCCCCCGCATAGGCTTCTGTTATGTCCTACAACAAACAAAAACCACCATTCCCACAGTAAATTCATTTCAACATTTGACAGCATGCAATGCAGAATTATCACATACAGCCTGACTTTTCACTTCAATATGAAGCTTTAATGTCAAGCCCATTTGCGTATTTTCCTATCAATTAAACATGGGCCTCTTTAATGAGTTTACAAGACGTTGTAAAGTAGAATCTTTATTTCTGTGAATTTGCAACTTACCTCCATTTCGTCTGCGTTCATTCGAACCAGTCTGGACACCCGTACTTTTTTGTTGTTCCTGGTGTTGATGATAGTGTCCCCTTTCTTCATTCCCCCCTGGTAAACTCTCATATAAGTTAGCTGACCAAACTTCCCAGCCTGAACGAAGAACAATTCCAATTTATTCAAAGCAACTATTACCCCAACAAATTTTGTACACTTCCTGCACATGAACTTCAAAATTTTCATCTATAATTTACCTCCCAGAAATAACTCATTTACACTCCATGAAATATTTGCACATGACAACAATATAACCTACATGCACTGTCTGCTTTATACAGCTACATTTTGAATAATAACTCTTTACCTCTAGTTTGAAAGCCAGTCCAACAAACGGTTTATCTGTTGTTCGTTCTGAGCTGAGAATTATTTTTGAAGGACTCCCATTTTCATCCAATCTGTCATAAATAGCATGACAACACACATTTATTGGATACCATGAAGAACAACAAACTTACTTTTATTTTAGAACTGATACTTCTCAGCATGATTTTACACGATGTTTTTACCATATAAATTGATTAAAAATAAGGTAATTAGTGCAAGCCATACAAAGCGTTTATGAAGTGTCAATCTAATTTTATTAGCATTTACTTTTAAATACAAACAATTTTTCAATATGCATGGCTAATTACCGATCAATAAATGCGATTAAAAAGAACACTTTTTTAAACAGCTTACTCTGCGTTGTTCAGACACTCGTTCTGGACTTCTGTGGGGGTAGGCAGGTAGTCTATCACCCCATCTAATAATGGCTGTATCCCCTTGTTTTTCAGAGCTGTGCCCATGAACACTGGGGTGAAAGCCCGCTTAATACAAGACCTCCGGATAGCTGCCTTGATTTGAAATAACGGAAAAGCTTATAAAAATTCACATGTAGGATTTTATATCAAATGACAAGTTCAAGGAAGAGTATATCTTAAACCTTGCATTTTATTGAAGAATGACTTATTCCCAACACCAGGCCCTTGGATCACGTAACAAACTTGGACTTAAGTCAAAATTTCAATCACCTGTAAGATGTTCACTACTTTTGAACTGAAACTCTTAATTTGCAGACACTAGGAATTTTATTAAACAATATTGAGTGACAATTTTATTTTGGAATGATTGACTTCTCAATTATTCCATTGCGATATTCAGATTTTGACTTGAGCTTATCAATAAGATGCTTCATGATCCTGGGGCCAGAGGAGTAAGTAATGCAGTTCAGTATACAGTCAGACTTCATTTATCCAGACGCTAACGATCCAGCCACTTCACCTATCTGCCACCACAGCCTTCAGCTGTCTGCCACCACAGCCTTCAGCTGTCTACCACTCTGAACTTTCAGCTGTCTGCCACTGTAGTCTTCAGCTGTCTACCATTGTGACCTTCAGCTGTCTGCCATTCTGAACTTTCAGCTGTCAGCCACTTTAACCATCAGCTATCTACCACTGCAGCCTTCAGCTGTCTGCCACTCTGAACTTTCAGCTGTCTGCCACTGCAGCCCTCAACCACTGTAGACATTAGCTGTCTGCCACTGCAGTCTTTAGCTGTCTGCCAGCGCAGCCTTTAGCTGTCTGCCACTGCAGCCCTCAACCACTGTAGCCATTAGCTGTCTGCCACTGCAGTCTTCAGCTGTCTGCCAATGCAGCCTACAGCTGTCTGCCAACGCAGCCTTCAGCTGTCTGCCACTGCAGCCTTCAGCTGTCTGCCACTGCAGCCCTCAACCACTGTAGCCATTAGCTGTCTGCCACTGCAGTCTTCAGCTGTCTGCCAACGCAGCCTTCAGCTGTCTGTCACTGCAGCCCTCAACCACTGTAGCCATTAGCTGTCTGCCACTGCAGTCTTCAGCTGTCTGCCAATGCAGCCTTCAGCTGTCTGCCAACGCAGCCTTCAGCTGTCTACCACTGTAGCCATTAGCTGTCTGCCACTGCAGTCTTCAGCTGTCTGCCATTGTGACCTTCAGCTGTCTGACACTGCAATCTTCAGCTGTCTGCCACTTCATCCATCAGCTGTCTGCCACTGCTGCCTTCAGCTGTCTACCAATGCAGTCTTCAGCTGTCTGACACTGCTGCCTTCAGCTGTCTGCCAAAGCAGTCTTCAGCTGTCTGACGCTGCAGCCTTCAGCTGTCTGCCACTGCTGCTTTCAGCTGTCTGCCATTGTGACCTTCAGCTGTCTAACACTGCTGCCTTCAGCTGTCTACCACTGTAGCCTTCAGCTGTCTGCCACTGCAGTCTTTAGCTTCATGCCACTGTAGCCTTCAGCTGTCTGCCACTGTAGCCTTCAGCTGTCTGCCAACGCAGCCTTCAGCTATCTGCCACTGCAGCCTTCAGCTGTCTGCCAACGCAGTCTTCAGCTGTCTTCCACTGCAGCTTTCAACTGTCTGCCATTGTGACCTTCAGCTGTCTGCCACTGCAGTCTTCAGCTGTCTGCCACTGTAGCCTTCAGCTACCTGCCACTGTATCCTCTGGATAACATTTATAGCTCAGTAACCAATGTTTTTAAGTGTATTTCTCTAATAGATGCACTTCAATAATCTGAATGCTCCATGTACCCAGACATCCAGATTAATGAGGTCCAACTGTAATACAGTACAACTTCAAAGGAATATTGACAATCTACATACAGTTACTTTACCATGCATATACCATACCTTGATATCATCATTAGTGGGTTCTTTCTCTTCAAGGAACATTTCCCCCAATACATCATCAACATTACACACTGCCTCTGCAATCACACAATAGAATACCATATGTATAAAGTTCATCAGTTTAAAGTCAGAATGTAAACAGGCCATATTTCCATGCAATAGTTTGACTTGTAATTTTATTTAACGACATTCTGATATATTTCAGCAGTCAGTTTGGAGAATACATTTCATTTTCATTAAAACTGCCACTCTTTTGCTATTTAGAAAAATGTGGTGGTGTGAGAAATCTGGCAATGAAATGAATAATTATAGAGACTATATCAATGGATATAGTTTGATCATAAAGTCATGTTTAATATTTATTTTCCACTCCTTTATTAAACACCTTAAAATACATTTATGATATGCATATTCACTTTATGTAAAATTTGCTTTACAATAAAATGCATCTGCTACTGAATAAAAAATATCACCAATACAATTTATAAAAACACGTCTTTTAACTATTTCATTTCTTTAACAAGGGTATTTAAAATAACGATGTCTTGTGGATCAAATGTTGTTACATGTACTTCTTGAATCCCACAGTTTCCAAGCATATTTTTCATAATTGAATAGACATGCATGCATTCATTTGTTTTCTCTGAAACTGAAAGCATCCACTTTTTAGATGATTTATAACGGATTCAGAAATTCATAGTTTTCTCCAAACAGAAAACAACACCTTGTTTGTTAAAGACTGATCACATTTTTAGAATTACCTGCACTATTAGATCTACTTTTGACATTTTAACAGTGATTTAGGGTGATGACTAATTATCAGTTCATTGATTACATGCCTTTGGTAGTATGTCGAGACATTTTGTTACCCTAATAAGGATGTTTGGTGGTGGATAGCAGCCTGCAGATTTGGAGTTATTACCGGAGATTTATATAACAGAAAAAACGTTCCCAGTGAAATGTGGCAGTATTCAAATTGAGCAAAATCATTTTCGAAAAACCTTATCAAAGGCATAACTAATATATTGGTATTAAACATTTGTAGGTATACATAGACATTTCTTCATGGGATTAAATCCCTTAAAGTCTGAAGGACTGCATGTTTGGCTTAATGCTATGTGGCGTCGGTGGCCTAGTGGTTAGGCTGTTAGACTCGACCGAAAGGTCGTAGGTTCGAGTCCTGGCCGTGGCAGGGCCGAAGTGTCCTTGGGAAAGGCACTTTACATGAATTTCCTCACTCCACCCAAGTGTAAAAGGGGTACCTGGCTATAGACAGTGAAAGATATTGTTAGAATGTTAGTGCTCTAGCGCCTGTAACGGCAGCTTGCACTGTATGCTTCCCAGGAAGCTGAGAAAGTTCTAGATTGACATAAGGTCTGCCGGGATAATAATGTATTGTAAAGCGCTTTGAGCAGCATACGCTGGAAAAAGCGCTATATAAAACCAATCATTATTAATCACAAAAGCAAAAGTATTTAATTCCTCAATGGCCCATAAATGTGTCTATGAAACAATATCCTTTACTATATCAGTGTAGTTTTTACATGTTTAATATAAAAATAAAATTTCATTGCAAAGTAAATGCATGTTACTGGACAATAACATATGTTGGTGTAGATTATACTGATAAATTGTGAAGCAGGTTATAATAAGGTAGAGAGCTAGGATACATAAATGCCCATCTGGAGTTACATGTACATAAAACATATCTATGTTAAAGTATGTTTCCATACTCAAAAGACCTATCAGCAGACCAAGTTCAATGGAGCTCGGCCTTACAGCGTGCATGATATGATACAGTTTGATACGTACAGCCATAAAATTCCAAAATGAGGCAACAGTGTCCTACTTTTGGGTCCAGACACCTCCCCCCCCCCCCCCCCCCCCCCCCCCCCCCCCCCCCCCCCCAATAAGTATAAACTGACCAAGATTGATGGCGCTAGGCCTCATAGTGCTAAAGATATGATCCGGACACAATTAAAAAATGTAGAGCCATAAAAAAAAAAAAGAGGCCTGTGACCTGCTTTTAGGTCACAACACCCTTCCTCCGAGGTGACTGACCAAGTTTGATGGTACTAAGCTTCACAGTGTGCAAGATATGATCCAGACACAATTTAAGTATGTGAAGCCATAGAATTCCAGAAAGAGGTCACAATGATCTATGATCTATTTTTTGATTATGACCCCCCCCCCCCCTCTCCCGAAGATGCATCAGCTGAAAAGTTTGATAATCCTAGGTTTCACACTGTGAAACATAAAAAAGCTAACAGTCGGATGGACTGCAATGCACCAAGACATGCCATCATCTATTAACATACTATTTCATAAAATTTATTCCTTATAACTTATCACTTGAAATATATGCTTTTGTTACTGGAAAATAAAGTATTGTTAGTGGGACAATCAGATCGTATGTTACAAACATGTTTTCATAAATATCAAGTTATGAAGTAATAATTGCATTATGTAGCCATAATATAACACCAAAGAATGCATCTATGCAGAGTATTAGTACATACACATAACTCAGTTAAATAGTGTGATGTACAGGAATACATTTGGAACCAATGAAAACACTATCGGAGAGAGAAAAGGTCTACTTGAAGTTCATGCAGTGCCTATTTTATATAATATAAAAGCACATACATGCAGATTTACCTATTAGTCTTTGTCTTCTCTCTTTGGCTTCCGTTCTTAAATGAGCTGGGATTTCATCTTCAATAATGTTTAGGCTAAAACAAAAATTAATATCATGAAAAAGACACATCATATATAAAATTTTCAACTGAACAAGAACCCTCAACAAATAAAATATTACCTTCATGTATTATGCAAAATTCATGGCATAAATTACATTACAGAATACTGTAGGTTGATATTACAGCTGTGATTTAAAAACAATATTTTAGTTAGATCCACTGTGTTCAAGAGTGAGAGGTCCCTCAAATTTAAAATTATTGCACTTGCAAACTACTGGTACAGCAAAACTAGCTTTTAAACAATTCCTGATGGCATTTTTTCCCTCCAAAAAACCATAGTACTATTCCTTAAATATGTGTATCCATATGTTATGGATGTGAATAAATTTTCCATTTTATATTTAAACCTAGATTCCTGTATATCTGAGGTTTTTTATAAGCTAGTTAAACTGTATACATTTTACAATACAAACCCAGAAGGCTCTCCAAAATACAAGGCCTTCATTTCAATGAGATCTACGATTCCCTCTTGATCTTTTTCCAGTCCTATAGGTAACTGTATGAACTCGGCATTGTGATTCAGTTTGGACCTACAAAATATGTGAAGATGCTGTAATATCTGTTACAAAAATAAATACATGTACAATAAAACTATTTATTTCATTGGATTAAATACTGTACACAGATTTCAGGAAAATGAGCAATTTTGTTGTTGTGATTTTGTGCATGGTTAAATAAACAGGCCCTCCAAGATGTACTTTTCATCCATTGTGAAACATCCATTAAACAAGAGTTGTCAAAAGACAGCGTAGCTAACCAGGAAGAGTGGCTCTACTTACCCTATTGACCTTGATTCAAAAGATATATCTAGCCAAGGTCAAAGTTTTTGACAAGTAGATCAAAGTCCATGGTCCATAAATCAAATCTTATAACCAAATGAAAGACCTGGTCATGAGAAATCTATATGTGAAATATCAAGACCCCATCCCCCTTGGTTCAAAACATATAGCAAGAGCCCAAGGTTAATGTTTTTCCCTTAATGTGCGACACTGATATCTTGGTCACGACATTATCTCTCCGACATTCGTCCCAGCTACTAAAAAGCAATATGATAAATCACAAAGATGTTTATACACAACCACCAATTGAAAAGTACTGTACAGCTGAGAAAAAGGGTTGTTTTCTCTATTGAACTATTTTAATTTTGACACATAAGACTTTTTACTTGAGGCAAGTTTCTCAATTTCAAAATGTTATACATGAAGATTTTAGGATACATTTATAAATATATGAAATAACAGAGTGCTCAGCAGTCCCAATCAAATTTTTAGTAAAATAGATACAATGTACATCGATTTTTAAATTGATTCTCGAATACATCTTAAGATGTATTTGAAAATTTTTCTCAAAATTTGGTGACAATATAGAAAAGTTCAATATACATGATATATATGCAAGTTGAAAGATACAGAATGCAGTGTAAAATGTCCTTATTTCTTTCTTTTTTTTAATCGCTGAACATTGGGTATCCTAGCTGTAATAGGAGTTACTAGCCTTTGTCTATGATACATACATGTATATCATTATATCAAGGATATCCAGATGTTTGGAGGGCCTGTGGTTGAATACTAATAATATGCTATTTTTCATTGCAGTTCAGTCTCTCTTGCAGCAGTTGCTCATAGTATCTAAATTTGAATGTGTCACCGAGTTCTTTCCACAATTTAAACAAACTTCAAATCCTACAAAAATTTACAATTTTTACAGCTTATTAATTGAAGACTTTCAAAGACCATGCATATTTAAGAAACCATGGTACAAGCTTACTTCAGCTGTGTTAAGACTCTGACAGGATTGGATCCCATTCTATCCAGTTTATTGATGAAGGCCAAGCATGGTACATTGTACCTCTTCATCTGTCTGTTCACAGTAATGGACTGACTTTGCACTCCTCCAACTGCACAAAGCACAAGCACAGCACCATCGAGAACACGGAGAGCACGCTCCACCTCTACCGTGAAATCCACATGTCCAGGCGTGTCAATAATGTTAATGTTTGTACCTTTCCAGTTTACATAAGTTGCCGCTGATTGAATAGTGATTCCTCGCTGTCGTTCCAATTCCATGAAGTCCATTTTTGCTCCTACATTATCTTTACCTCGAACTTCGTGCATTTCTGCAAGTTTCCCAGTGTAGTAAAGAAGGCGTTCTGTGAGGGTGGTTTTACCAGAATCTATGTGTGCTGAGATTCCAATGTTTCTAATCATTGAAGAATCCAAGGTTACATCCTGTAAATTAAATAGACTATGTTTTATCGTTAAAATGATTGTCAGGCCTGGCTAAACAAGCCTATATTAATGTCCTACCCAGAGACACAGTTAGGTCATTACCACTAAAAGATTTCCTTTAAAGTTCGGGAGTGGTATGAAGATAACATTTGAACTCACCCCCATTTTCCGTGTTGAGTAAGTCTTAACTGTACAGGCTGCACATGGAGTGAACTAAAACGGAAAAAAGGTTTTTTAAAAGGTTCAAAGTCTGAAATGTCTGCAAGTAACATTTAATCTTTAGATTGAAGCAAGTTACGTAAATGCCACTCTGAGGAAATTCTGGCTGAACGGTTGCATGAAGACATTATATAAAGACACAGACTGGATGTGTTTTCGACATTATCTACAAACCTTTTGTAACATGATACCATTTTTAAATGAAAGGTGTAAAACACTTGAAAATCTTTTAAGGATCGTCATTTTCTTATGTTATAAAACAAAACATGGACATAGAACAAAGTTGACATTCAGTGGATCCATGTGCGTAAAATGGAATTGCGCAAGCGCAAACCCACACAGGAACTCATACTTTCATTTCGAAGTGCAGAGGAAGGTACACATTGATTTAATCGTTTTCAGTTTATCTTACAGGTGGTTTGAGTAGATCCACATTTAATATTACGTTACTTTACAAGAGTTCTTAGAGAGATGTAGCACGTGCAAGCCCTAGTATGGTAACAGTAGTGTTAGCTACCCAAGCATATGGCAACATTATGCATCACAATTAAAAACAAAAGCGTAATATTAAATCGACATGAATTATACACATATTTAGTGTAGAGACATGTATACTTATTATTTATCTTCGTGTAATGAGCTTGTACATGTATGTTTTACTGATATGGAAACATCGATACAAATTTATGGGAGGGGGTGTACATATGTAAAACTTTCAACCCCATTTTAAAAAGGCTTTTCTATTTCTGTATACTGTGCATGCTAATCCGAGATTCCTCTGACTCAGATCTTACCCCCGCTTTTGTATTTTAATGTCCCAATATAAAAGCGGGGGTAAGAGTCAGTGGAATCTCGGATTATGTGTATGCTTGCCCCCCAACCCATGAGCAATTAATGCTTTCTAGACGTTCCGTCCCATAATCAATCCGTCCCTTAGTCGATTCGTCCCATTACCAATCCGTCCCTAGACTATCCGTCCCTTAGTTAATACGTCCCCTAGTCGATCCGGCCCAGAAAAAAATAATATTTTTCAAGTGCTATTTACAGTACTGAATTGATTTAATTCATCTGCGTATTTCATCTTCATGGTGTGTGTGCCGCTGATATCTTCTGTCATCAGGTAGTCATCCTTTAATATGCTCTATGGTATTTATGGCTTGATTGCAGACTAATTAACCTTGATCACACGTAATGTATATTAATCTTCTTGAGACTGTTTATCATAACAAATGTCTCTTCTTTTCAAAACAAGAAAAACATACTTTGCCAAAGCATTTAAGGTATTTGTTCCTCCATATTGAAATAAGCTTTCAGCATTTCCCAAAAAGAAGAGATGTTTTGATATTTGACAGCTTTTTCTAAAATCATTATACACATCACAATATTCGATAAAGTGGGCTTAATTTTCAATACAAAGAATACCTTTTGTTTTTAAACAAAATTTATATACTCTGTCATTTCTTGAAATATTTCTATACCTGTCACATTCTATTTCCAAATCATCAGCAATTCTTTGAACTTCTGGAGTTAAAAAAAACAACAACCAAAAACTTCTAATAGTTAGGTTACTGTAAGCTCGTAATTAATGATCAAAGGTTGCACAACAATGCAGTATAAAAACTGTTTTCACTAAGGTGTTTTCACAATGATCAGTGGACATGGGACACACATTTACATTGATTGCTATACATATATATAGTTGAATAACGATGTTTTTACAATAATTAATGAGCACACATTTTTATAACCATCACACTTTAAACAAAAATTATAAATCCTAGTTAAGGGTTGTATAAACAATTTTATTCACACGTCTAACTTCGGCAGTTATCTAATTTTGATAACTATAACTGCAATATATATGCAAAAACTTCCCTTTTTCTTAAGTAATAATCATTTATTATATCTTTGATTAAAAAAAAAATGGAGGGGCCGGATCGACTAAGCAAATTGGGCCGAATCAACCATGGGACGTCTAGGGACGGATCGACTAGGGACGGACCGACTGGGGGACGGAACGACCTGCTACCGCAATTAATTGGTACTAAAGGTATTTTTATGTTACATGTGTAAGAGGAAGGGAGAAAATGCAACGGACCAAACCGGGATTCGAACCCGGGCCCCCTGAATCTCTAGTCAGGTGCTCTACCAACTGAGCTAACTGGCCACCGGCGATCGAACCCGGCTGACCGCTACATTCCTCCCTCCTTAAATGTCTTCACACCTGAAGACGTCAATTTCACCTATCAGTTCCAGGGGTGGTCTACGGCACCAAATGTAACAGGAAGGGAGAAAATGCAATGGACCATACCGGGATTCGAACCCGGGCCCCCTGAATCTCTAGTCAGATGCTCTACCAACTGAGCTAACTGGCCACCGGCGATCGAACACGGCTGACCGCTACACATGTATATGTACAGCATGTATAATAGTGAAGATAATCTGTATATATGGGTCCCTTCATCAACACAACCTGGTCCATTAGAATTCGATAGGGATTGGTTTGTCCAAATACCTGTGCTGCATTCAAGATTTTAGCAGAGCTCTACATGTACATAATGCTAGTAGTGAGCATCTAGGCTAGCCCTACTTAGGGATAACAACTGTCAATCTATACAGTGCATTTACCGGTAACAGACTAATTAGATATATCTAGCTGAACTAGTAGACCAGGCTAGCTGCTACGATGTTTAATACAGCCCTGTGAAACCTATTAGCTACCGACATTGTCTGCCATCATCCTCTTCAAATCACCAAACATCATGGTATATGTTGCATTTATATTATCAGGGACCCATTAAATTTATCATATAGTTTATTGCAAAGAATAAAATCAAGTACATTATTCAACCAATTTGGGCCCATACATTGATTGATTGTATCTTGTTTAACGTCCCTCTCAAGAATTTTTCACTCATATGGAGATGTCACCAAGACAGATGAAGGGCTTCAAATTTAGGCTTATGCTCGGCACTTATGGCCATTGAGCAGTGAGGGTTCTTTAGCATGCCACACCTACTGTGACACAGGACATACGTTTTTAAGGTCATCTCTGAGGATCCATGACATTCACACCTGATGCCGAACATGAATTTGGCGATGGAACTCTCACTAGTCACTACCTGTTTTAACGACTTAGGTCTGTCATATTTACATGGTCAAATTTGTCGTCATTGTTAGATCATGTGTGTTGATGTCTAAAATTAGGCCAAAATAAAATATGTGTGTTTTTGGTTTTTCGACCGAACCCTACCTACATTTTTGCTGCAGACCCTAAATATTAAAATAAAATGAAGATATGGAATTTTCAAACCCGAATGTTTTTCATTTTGTGTTCGAGTTTCTTTGATTAACATTTTGACTACTATTGTTCTTCATAATGTTTGAAGGTATTTTTAATATAGATAGGCCTGTATTTAAAGCATATCAAAAACTAAGATTTCAAATAAAATGTTTTACTTATACCTACCCTACATAATTTTTTGGGGAAGTGAAATAGGAAATATGTACATACATTTTCATTTTGGCCTTACCGGTTAGGCCAAATAAAAAATGTGTGGTTCCGGTTACTTGACTGTCCCTAGTTTTTACCCTCGACCCTCAACTTTTAAAAACTATTTCCAAAATCATTTACGGTACCGTATCTTGCCGAATATAATGCACACATTTTTTCAAGATTTTCTTTTATGAGAAGGGGTGCATAAATTAATACATACCACTATACATATAGGTTTTTGAACTGTTTTCCTTCAGGTGAAGCTTGACTGTAAGTTCATTCATAGCCAATATATAGATACCGCTAAAATGCTAAGCTGTGAACACTTGCTACAGGCCAACTAACATTAGACAGAAAGTGACTTAGAACTAAAGAGTGCTTACATGAACAATAGTGCTTCAGGTTGTTTGTCAATGAATATACTGAGCGATTACCCTCCTTATTTTTGAAAAAGTTGGATAGATTTAAAAACTTGGAAGGGCTCTGGTTGAAATATCATTTCCTACTTTCATGTTCAAAAACATGATTTTGGCAAATGCACTGATTTTTTTTTCTTTCTATATCTATTTTTTATTTGAAATATATAAATAAGAATTGTCAAAACTAGGGTGATCCCTACCAATTTTGATAGGTATATATCACATCATATTATGAATAGTATATGCAAAGAAGTGAAAGTAAAAGAAAATTGTGTTTCCATCTAAAATATCATTAATAAAATAAAATGTCTACCTACCCTATTTTTCAAGGGAGTGTAACCGGAATCACACATATTATTTTATTTGGCCTTACATATAAAATTTCTCAACTGAATGTTGACACAATATTTAGATATTAAAAGCAGGATCTCCATTCGACATCATCAATATAAATAGGTCAGCATTTTTAGTAGGACTAGATTTGGGTAGGTCTTAAAAATAGTATTTACCTCCTCTCTTCAATTTTTATACAGTGAACATTTTAAAGGAAGTGTTTTTCATCTTCTCTTGAATTTGAAGTACAAAACTGACAACCTCTTTCACATCTAGGAAGTCTCAGCTAATAACCATGGCTATATTGATTTTTCTTTCATATTGACCTGTTTCTACATGCAGGAAGAGATGGAATATTCTAAATTTTGTAACAATTGCCTGATTATCCTTGGTTTTTTCATTAATCCAGATCCCTGCGAGAAGTGGATACATGTTTCTTCCCAATAATTTAGGAAACTATTCTGGAATTGTTATTTTAATATAGAAATTTTAATTTGTTTTCACTTAAGGTGGCTCACTACACACTGCAGTTTAGTTTCTCAAATCAGTACGAATTGATTTAATCATAAAAGATATGATGATATATAATAAGTAATATAATATTAAAGTATATATGCCAAAAAGGCAGAAAATATGCAAATTTGGATAAAAACCTGATTTTCGGGGGAAGAAATTATTTCAATACATATGAAAAAAAACACTCTGGCGGATTTGAACTCGAGATCTGCAGTTTACCAGACCAATGCTTTAACCAACGAGCTACGATGATAGACAAACGAATCAATCGATACAAATAATTTCACAAAACATTTAAATCGCCATCTTGTGACGTAGTGTCATAAAGAGTATAAGCTTTAGTGTAGTGAGAGCTCTACCTTAATGTTTTGCAATGAGACAAATTTATTTGAAGTTTTTTACAACATAATAGTAAACTAGAGTACCATGAATCACTGTTATTCTTAAGACATACATTATTTATAAGCTGCCTGAAGTAGGTACTGTAAAACATCTTGCAGCACAATCACTATGTGTGAACTTTATTCTGTCTGTTTGCATAGTACAATGATAAACAAGTATAGTTGGTAAACTCTCAACAAGATATATTGTAGAACAAATTCCTCTAATAAATTTAGATTTTACATATTGATCGTTTTGTCTGTCATTCTTCTACTACTTGGGTTTTCGGGGAGAAAATGATTACCTAGGTTTAGGAAACGATTAAAAGTAGGACATATCAAATTTACGATACCCTGTTATTTTTATCAGTTACGACTTATATCCACTATTTTGAAAATCTTTAATTCTTGTTTTTATTTTGTTCTGCTGGAGACAAGTTTCATTTTTTTCAAACGAGGAAATAAAATGATTGATATTTTACCGTGTTTGATTGGCCGAAAGTAAGTTTCATATAATTCAAGTTCCCAGCCTCATTTTAGTGTTCAATGTTACAACTATAAGTAAGGAGTAATTTAACTCCATGATCCACATGGTTCAACTAAAAAAAAACTAGAGCATGTTGTTATGAAAAACAAATGTCTCCCCAAATTGGTAGTGCTCAAAATGAAACCTCCTTCCCTTAATGTACTGCATGGTATGGAGAAGAAAGCATGAGCAGGAACATAGACATTATGAACTCCGATAAGCCACATAGGAGAAGTGTTCACAAACTATTTTACACACTCCACCCCTCAAATCCACTGTAACTATAAGGAAAACAATTGAATCCTCCTGCCCCTACAATATGCGCATCTGCAAGTGACATTGAAGTATTGTACAAAGTTTCAAATCTATCCGATAAGCAATATAGGAGAAGTGTTTGCAGGCTATTTTACATCCTCCACCCCTCTTGGATCCACTATAACTTTTAGGTAAATAATTGGATCCTCCTGTCCCTTCAATATGCACATCTACAAATGGCAATGAAGCATTGTACAGAGTTTCAAGTTTATCCAATGAGCCATATAGGAGGAGAAGCGTTCACAAGATTTTGTGACAGACAGACAGACAACCAAAAAATACAAAAACAGTATGTCTTCCCTTGAAAGAGGGGAGACATAAATACTTGCACATATCATCTGAATTGTCCGAGTGACGACATGAATTCATCTTAAGCCTCTTCTCCCTCCCACCTTCACTAGTGCATGTATGTAGCAAGTGTGGTATTCTCTTTACTAGTGTATATCCATTGCATTATTATATTCAGTTACATTACTGGCTGCGACAATGACTGTTCGGCTGAAAAAACATCTTTCTTTTCCCTCATGTCATCTCTATAACATTCTTACATCCAGTCACTGTATGTGACCTTGACATATCTCCTGAATTATTAATACATTTTGACCCAGTAAATAATGTGTGAATCTACATCTTTTCACAAAGAAATACTAGTGGTACAGATTTGATGATGCAATATTTTATTATAATAATGGTTATACACTGAGAATACAACATTTAATATCATAATCAATTGTAAGAAAATAATTATGGCCATTTTATAGTTATTAGGTGTGAATTGCACAGTTAAAGCCATGGTATTTCCATGGGGTCTCCCATTAGAACAGGTTGATGGTGTTGATCGCTGGGAGGGCCAGCCCCCTGGGCTGAGAGGTCATGGTCTTTGTGTTGGAGGTCAAACTGTTCCAGCCTCTTTTCACATTCTCTGCTGAGGGATGTTTTATTGTGCTCTGCAAGTATAAATTTCGATACACATTTAAAATCTAACTTCCAGGCTGAGAGTCACAAATTGAAATTAATTAACACATAATCAATTACCGGTACTATTAATTGTCCTTTTAATAATTCAAAAAGTCGCAACCTTGTATAATCTTCAACCCCAGGTCCTTAATATTACAAGAGTATGAAACTAGCTCACCCTAAATTAAAAAAACAACAACCTTGGTTTCTTTGAATAATTTTTAAAAGAAATTATTAATGTATATCCTGATCAATAACTGGGATTTATACGAGTATCATGCACAGACTTCAGATGATGTATAAACATTTTTTTTTTCCCCCGTGTGAGAGTCACGATGTTTAATGTTAGAATTTTTTTTTCTCAATCTTATTGAAATAATGTCTGATGTTATTCACGAACATGTCACAATGATACAAAAACACCATTGTACGTGGATGGATCAAGTAATGCAAACCCACATTAATGACATATACCACTGACAAATCATGAAGCAGTAATTAGTACTTTGTTATCACATTCCTAGAGCTTATATCACTTCTAATGATGCGTAGCCATTTATATGGTATATTTCTGTATAATCTGAGCTGAGTGTAACATCCTTGTAATCTTGGGAGTAAATATTACTTGTAGGTAAATTATTGTTACTACACATTTTATTCAGCATTTTAGACCTAATGTATTTGTATGTGACTAGATGTTTCATGATTTTTTAATACAGAGATCTAAATTTTCAATTTAAATAAGAATCTGATTTAATCATGTGGAAAAATTGATTTCATGTCGAAAAATCTAAATTAATTTTTTTTTTCAATAGATTTCATTCCTGTTCATACCTGTAAATACTTATAAGCAGTAATCCATGTGTGTCTATAATAATCTTGATTATGATTAGATAATCAATCTCTTCAATGTTAATCAAGGAAACAAAACTTCAATTTTGTAATGAATCGAACTGTGATCAAAATGTTTTTATAGATATAGTAACAGCAGTTATAGTGATAGCAAATCGAATTATCTGGCTTATGTTAGTACAGTGAAGTTGAATATTAATTCCCACAAAAGACCTATGTACAATGGTGACTATACACAAATCACATTTTTAGATAGCATTATAAAATTGTCAAATAAAACGTAGGAACTACCATGTTGTTACAAAACAGTACAAAGAGTTGTCAGAAGACAACAGAGCTGCCCGGGAGGCGTGACTCTACTTACTCTATATCCCCTTGGTTCAAAAGTTGGAAAAGTAAGACATTTAAAGAGGTTTGCACCTGAGATTTGGAGAAACGTCAATTTCTTGGGAAGTGTATTTTTGATTTCTACATTGAATGAGAATAAGGAAATTGAAAAGAAAAAATGGGATCGCGATGCTTGTTATTGAGCTAGTGTTCTAAACATGACCTTTTTGCACTTAAAAATTTATTCAATTATCAATTAAACTTGATTTCAAGTCTGTTGGTGTCAACACGACATAAGCAACACAAATCAATCATTACATGAAATAGATACATAATCTTGTCTACTAATGATACAGATAAAAAAAAAAAGTTTAATACTAGTAATTTAAATAAATAATGACCTTTTTGCACTTGATATACGAAAAAATTCATGATATCAAATTTATGAGTTTAAAAATGAAATATAAGGAGTAATGTAAATTTCTAAAATTTCTCATGATTTTGAAGGTCTTTAAATGTCTTCAAAAATCTAAAATGGAACTTTAAAAAGTGGGGGTTATAGACCAAATCTTTTAATTATTGGTGAAAATTAATACTGAATTTTTAAACAAAATTTCGAGCAAATCAATTTAAACTTTTTTAAGAATTGGTGTTTTGTTTGGAAAAATTTATCAACCAAATTATTAAATAACATTTGAACTAGTTCCAAAATCTCAACTACTTGTATCATGAATTATAAAACTGAAATACGTATATAATAGTATAAAAATAGAAGATATGAAACAGAAACTGTAATATCACACAGATTTAGAACTTTTTGATTAATCAATCCTTCCTCCACAAAATATAGTCCCTGCAAAACCCTTTCAAAATTTGAATTGACACAATTTTTTTAACTGGATAGGGTTCAGTAATAGATATGTAATATGTTTGCACCAATGGGATCAGTATTGAACCAGTAAATATTTAGTTGTAGCGTCCTGCGCAGTTGTGCTCAAAAGCTCAGGAGCTAACTTCCTTAAGTCCAAAGTCACAATGTGCAAGTCTTGGTACCAAATAAGGCCTGGTCATGGGACATTTATTTGTGAAATATCAAAGCCCTATATCCCTCTCAATTCAAAAGAAATAGCCTTTTGAAAATATGAGCATGCAAGCCCAAAAAAAAGCACTAGATTACAAGTCTTGGTACATGTACCAATTAAATGAAAACCCTGCTCATGAGGTATCTATATGTACATGTTTACCAGTATCAGTTATATTAGGGGGAAAACACTGATTACTTCTACAGTAAACACGATTAAAGAGGTTCGCACCTGACATTTGGAGTAATGTCAATTTTTTGGGAAGTGTATTTTTGATTTCTACATAGGAGAATTAAGAAATTAAAAAGAAAAACTGGGGTCGCAATGCTTGTTATTGAGCTTTAGTGTTCTAAATATGACCTTTTTGCACTTAAAATTTATTCAATTAAACTTGATTTTTCTCTTAGTGTCAACACAAATCAATCATTACATAAAATAGATACATAATCATGTCCTCTAACACTACAGATCAAAAAAGAAATTAATACTCATAAAGGAAATAAATGACCTTTTTGCACTTAATTAATATACGGAAAAACTTCATGATATCAAAATTGAGAGTTTAAAAGGACATATTAGGAGTAATGTCAATTTCTAAAATTTTACATAATTTTCAAGGTCTGGTAATCCAATTTAAAATGCTACTTTAAAAAGTGGGGGTTGGAGATCAAATTTTTGAATTATTGGCAAAAATATTGAATTTTTATACAAAATTTCGAGTAAATTAATAAAACTCTTTGAAGGATCGGTGTTCTGTTTGGAAAAATATATCAACCAAGTTAATAAATTACAACATTTGAACTTGTTCCAAGTCTTAACCACCTGTATCATGAATTATAAAACTGAAATACACGTATAGGAGTATAAAAATAGACGATACATTGGATGAAACAAAAACTGTAATATCATGCAGAATTAGAACTTTTTGATTAGTGAATAATTCCACCACAAAATATAGTCCCTGTCAAACCCTTTCAAAATTTGAATGGACACAAAAAATTTCAACTGGATAGGGTTCAGCAATAGATGTATAATATATTTGCACCAATAGGATCAGTATTGAACTAGTAAATACTTAGTTATATCATCCTGTACAGTTGTACACAAAAGCTCAGATACTAACTTCTTTAAAGCAAAGTGCTGGAGTCAAACAATTTTGATTCGTTATAAACGTAATTCGTTATATCCAAGAAGTTCATAATAGGTTTTTAAAATTACAGGGAATGAAAATTACTTTGTTGTAGGCATGAATTCCTTATAAGTGTGTTCATTGTAATCATGTTTTACTGTGTAAACCACAGATACTGATTGACCTCGTGTGAAATGAACTTATAAAGTCTTTACGATGCACTTTTAAATGAAATATTTGTCCTTGTCTTTTTAGATGGGAGCCCTCTTCTCCACCATGAACCGTGGGGCAGACACAAACGAATGCAATGAACAATACGAGGCTGTGGAATCCATTCGTACTGATGATTTCCGATGGTTCAAGGCTATATTTAGCCGCAATAGTCGAAATGTAGACAGTGAAATTTTAGTCAGTTTGATCTCCCTCATCATGCAACATGGACGGGTGAAATTTCTGAAGTTTCTCATTGAAGAGGAGAAGTGTAATGTACATGTTAAAGAAAACGGGAGCCAGGATTCCCTCTTACACTTGTGTTCGATTTCAAAGACAACAAACAATACAATTGAATGCTGCAAGATTTTACTGGCCAACAAAATTGACATCAACGTAAAAAATGTCTGGGGTAGAACGCCCCTTATTGCAGCTCTTGTGGCTTTTAGGTACAACTTGGCAAAAGTCCTGATTGCTCAGAATGCTGATGTCAACCTCTGCGACTCCAATGGGCTCTCTCCCGTGATAATTTGCTGCAGCTATGGGAACATTGAGCTGCTAAATTTGCTGGTCCAAAATGGTGCAAACATCAACCAAACAAATTCCTCAGGAAAGTCTGCTCTTCATTATGCTATTGTCGGGAATCATACTGATATCATTGACTTTCTCCTGAAAAGAGGCTGCAATATCAACACTGTGGACAAATACGGAATTACGCCTTTACATGTTGCCTTAAGCAAGTTTAATGTTCAGGCCACTCGGCGACTCATCATGTGTGGAAAATCGATGGAAAATGCAGCATTTTCCACACCCTATGTGGAATTATGTCTAAAAATTGTGTGGAGTACAGGAATCAGAGCCACAATCTCTGAACAAATTCTTGAACAGGCTTTGAACAGTTTGATCTGTATGAAGATGGTAGTGAGAGCATATGGCTTCAGGTTGAAGCCCACAGTATTGGAGAAACTCAAACGACTGGAATCAAATAACCAGAATTCAGGAAACCTAAATTCCCAGGAATTCAAAAAACTCATGTCAGATTTACAAAAACTCATCTCATATGTTGAAAGAGTCACCTTAGAAAAACGTCAAATGAACTGTCCTTACTCGCTACAGACAATATGCATTCACAAATGTCGAGAACTCTGTCTAGAAGGAGGCACGAACGTTCTCTTTGTGTGCAACAGGTTGGACCTTCCCCGCTACACGGCAGATATGCTTACAATGGCTCTATGACCTTTACCATTGAAAATGCTGACCAAAGCCCACAGAAATCCAGCAGAACGCTGAAACATTGGATGTATTCTTACAAACACATTCCTTCTCTATTGTGAGAAATACTTAAGTTTGTCATGATCTCATTTGTATCCAAGATTCAAAGTGAAAACATATGTGCATGTATTTCCGCCCAGTAAAACTTTTGATATATTTTAAAGTAAATAGCATGAAAGGGGGAAGTTAAATTTTCTCTACTGCTGTGATAACTTCATTATTTACATATCCAATTTTTACATTTACCATGTTTTGTCTGTACTAAACCTTTGCTGTTTCATTTTTTTTCCTTTCTCAATAAAGGACTTGTGACATGCAACTGCATGCAGGAGACTTTTCAATTTGACATAAAAGCGTTAATTAATACTTGTATACATGTTAAGTCTTAACGCAAAATATAATTACAATGATTAAAGAAAAAATATGTATTTGCTTTTATTATGGAGGATAAAAAAGCAATAGAAGTGTGGGATAATTTCTGGATAATCAGCTATACAGATTATGCTAATTATCTCATATCACATTAACATGTACCAACAAGGCAGACATTTATTTCTAAAGGCAACTCCACCTTGCGTTTTGCAAAATCTTTGTGCATGATAGAAATACATTTTTTGAAGAAACTATACTCACTGGGCACAATAAAATATCTGGTAAACTATTGGATACTGAAATGTTTTAAAAGTGATGTCAAGGGCAATAACTCATATGTTGGCATTTTCTCATTGAATGTCTATAATACAATGATTTTCCCAATATCCACAAATAATTCATATATATTTACTAAAATAGCAGGTTTTTGTATAGGATTGAAATTAAAATTTTGTCAATTTTAACCACATTTTAATATGTACTTTTATTGTGCTGTTTAATGAAAATGTGTTTTTCTTGTTGATAATGGGAGTAAAGTTTCAGTTTTCAGTTTTACTTGATTCACTCACACCATATATGGTACATGAGGTACAATATTTACAAATAGAATATATTATATGCAAGGTACACGTGAAAAAAGCAGGGAGTTGTTTTAGATACATAAAATGAGTTAAGGAGGACAGAATTGGTAAAGAAACAGTGCTATTTTCTAGTTGTGATAAGATGTCAATTAAAGTTGTCATGCTTTTTCAATCATGCCATTCATATCGATTTTTAATATATGAAAATTGTTGTGACGTTGTTGTCTGATTACTACAAAATTTTATTGTGTTATGATCTACAAAGTAGATTTGAATGTATTTATATATGTCATAATCAGAAAATGAAGTATTCATTATCGAATATTTACATTTCCAATGTTCTTGCCTTTGTGTATAATGAACACCATTTCCTCATGAATGCACTGCAGTTGTGAACAATGTGCGTATGAATCTTGATAAATATAGTTCGTCAATTTTGATGGCTGGGAATTCCAACAGAAATGAAAGGTGAATGTAAATATAAAAAAATTAATTTTTCATTTTGGAAAATACATGAGGATATGAACTGGAACACTTCATGTTGACATACTTTTCATGGCATTCTGACACGTACACTTCATGTTGACATACTTTCCATGACATTCTGACACGTACACATGAAGTATGCCGACATGAAGCGTCACAGTTCATACCCTCATGTATTTTCAATGTCTCTTATGTTTTGAAATTTGCACAAAGATACCTAACTCAGCTGTACTTGAATGGCATATATAAGAGTTACTCCCCTTGTACGTATCAATGTTGTAATATAACTGCAGTTGTTAAATTTTGCCTGAAAATTTAATAAAGAGTGAAAAATGAAGCTTGGCATATTGTCTCAATATATTGATACACACGCATAAAATAATGCAATATACTTATATGATTTCAAAATGCACATGTATTAACTATTTTTTTATTCAAGAAAACAATTGAATTTTCTATAGACTTACCTTCTGTCAAAATTTTATTTAGAGTTAATTGTATGTTTACAGTGTTCGAAATTAACCATAGACCGAGTCTATGTCAAATGGCACTGGTCTATGCCAACCGTAATTGAGATCGACCAAATTGTCTATGCCAATTTTCTAGATTTAAAGCAATAGAGTTATCCCCAAGGACCTTGCATGGTCAGTCAACGTCTGATAAGCATTATGAAGAAAGGAGGATATTGTGGAAATGGAAAGAAAATATGCTTTCTAAGTATATTAGAAGTGAATGAAAATGTTTTAAATTTGTGTTATTTTGTTTACAATGTTGCGGTCTATGCCAATTCGATGAGGTCTATGTCATCTTGTTTTGGCATAGACCCACATCTTGTTTTGGCACAGACCCATGGTCTATACCAAGTTTTAAACCAATTTCGAACACTGTGTTTAGAGGAAGTAACTTAAGTTTCAATTCATTATTTCAGTAGGTCAATAACATTAACACAAATGGGACATATTGAGGCTTAAACAGAAAAGATTCTCAAATAAATTTCCAAATTCTGAAATAACAATTTAATGATATTAAACGGATATATTCAAGCAAAGTAAATGAAAAATGCCAGACTACCAGAAATCTCGTAAATTTTCAAATTGTATAACTGTGAACCTGAGCTAACAAACTGTCATCTACACTTCAATGACACCTGTGAATTTGATATTAAGTAATACAAGTCTTTGGTCATCTTACTTAGTACACAACGTCTGCTTTTGCAACAATTTATGTCGACTTTATGAACATAAATTTACTCTTTTTAATAGACTACATTTGTCTTAATTTTGGATATACTCCGGTAAATAGGGTTGTTGAGTTTGAGGTCAATGAATCTAACCTAACGATGTTGTGATCAATAATTTTGAAGGTTTGAATATGTTGCAAGAAAGATTTTTGTTTTTGGTAGGTAAGGCAATTGCTAATTCTGACATATATATTTCTTTTGAATTTTTTTAACGAACTACCTAAAATCAAGTTTTTTAAGGTGGCTCACTATATCATGAAAAAAAATTTCAAATCGGAACAAAATAATTTGATACTGAAAGATATGATGAATCAGTATATATGTCAAAAAGGCAGACATGCAATTTTGGATTTTAAAAAACATGATTTTCAAAAATTTAATTCAATAAATGTTAACAAAATACTTCAGAAGATTTGAATTCGAAACTGCTGTTCACTAACCCAATATTTTATCCACTGCACTACGATTATAGAAAAACAAATTGGTCGATACAAATAATATTGCACAAAATATTTAATTGGCATCTTTGTGATGTAGTGTCATAAAAAGTATAAGTCTTGGTATAACGAGCTACCATAATAATTTATGAACTTGGAAGTGAGAAGGCATAATAAAAATATGTTTTAATACATGTAAAGTGTATATTTTAGCTACCTTTTTTCAAAATCATTTAACTGCAATGTCCTGCAGAATTTAGGGATGTCTCGTAGATTTTGAAATTATTTGACAATTTACAGGACAGTCTGGTGGATTTTTAGTATCTTTCACCATCTCTGTTCAAGAAATTTAATTCTACCAGTACAAGTATTAAATTAGGAATGACTATGACTGATATTCCAATCAGTAGGCCTAATTTTTTTTTTTAAATGTCTCTTACTCCCTCTTATAATGCTAGTACCAATCATTATAATTCATTGTTTGAAATCTGACAAATGCACAAGAATCTGGTTATAAAGAAATCTCATTTATAACGAAATGAAAATTAGTCCCCACTATTAAAGCAGTTTCCAAAGGACAAACACGACATCAGTTGTAGCACTGTATCTGTTTAGATGTAATTCAAATAAAGTCCCAATCAAAGTCGCCAGTCATTAATAATCTAATGAGAGACTTAGATCAAATATCCACAGTTAAGGGAATTGCCATAACAAGCACAGTCAAGGAACAAAAATGTCAACATTCTTGCACTTCAATTGGAGGATTTCATAAACAAAGAGCTATCATCCACACCTGTACTTTAATAATTAAACTACAATACAAGTTGTCTCCCTTAGTGCTGAATATACTTACAGTGAGTTCATTGATGTTGCGATGCAGATCTCCCAGTGTGTAGTTTTCTATTTGCATTTCTAAATCGTGTTTTTCCTTTTCCTCTGCCAAATGAAGACTGCCAATGTTCACCTGATTCATGATGTCTTTACGCCGGATCAGCATTTTCCTTTGCTTTTCATACTTCTGCTGCCTTCTCTGTTGCTCCCGCACTGCTTCCATGGGTGAAACTACATAAATTCAAATGATAAAACATTGTTTTTATCTTTGTGCAAATTCAATATTGTTTTTATACTGGTGTAAATAAACAGCAAAATAAAATACTTGA
Source organism: Ostrea edulis (assembly GCF_947568905.1). Classification (NCBI taxonomy): domain Eukaryota; kingdom Metazoa; phylum Mollusca; class Bivalvia; order Ostreida; family Ostreidae; genus Ostrea; species Ostrea edulis. The sequence continues at coordinate 25,886,030 of NC_079172.1, read as the reverse complement.
AGGATTTAATCATCATTTAGTACATGTTCAATGAATTGTAACTGAATTTCAACTCGGTCAAACTAGACATTCTATTTTTGAAATTGTTTGATCATTGCAAAAATTCTAACATACTCAGCCCAAAATATTAAGCACTTTATAAGCCCGATATATTAAATGCACTTCAGTTGTGACAGACTTCCCCTCATTAGGCTTCAGGGATGCTAAAATCATCACAAGCAGTTTGTTTAGCTTACGAATACTGCCTTAACTGGGACTTATTTATAAATACTGCCTTAATTAGTATTTATAACAACTTCATGAAACTGTTTCTTTACAAAAATATACAAAATGTGAAGAAAAATAAAGGAAATCTATCATATAATGGTTGGTAAAGAAATCAATGAAAACAGAGTTTCATGAAATACATGTACAATCCACACATGGAAGTACCCATAGATGAAGCCATTAGAAGCCATGATAGGCTTTTCAGGAAGGCTTGGATTCAAGCAATATGTGCTATTGAAACCCACAAAGCGTGGCATAAGTGTGGGTTCAAGCCATCCATCAAATGGATATCTCAATGATTTCCAAGTTTACACGGGAAAACAAAACAAATTTACGGAGGTCAATCTCGGAGGGAGAGTAGTCATGGATCTGATGGAACCTATCCTGGACCTTGGCCACCATGTGTACTGTGATAGCTTCTTCACATCACCGAATCTCTTTTTGAAGCTATGGGGAAAAGGAACGGTAGCCTGAGGCACTGTATCGGAAGGTGATTCCGAAGGACTTGGATAAAATAAAATTGAAAAATCAAGGAGATCATGTACAGAGACAGAAAGGAAATTTAGTTGCGACAGTGTGGAGGGATAAAAGAAACCTCACTATGTTGTCAACTAACTGCACAAAGCAAGAGGGCCAGCAGGTTACCAGAAAGCAGAAGGAAGGCTCCATGAAGAAAGTCTCATGTCCGACAGAAGTGAAACTCTACAATGCACACATGAATGGTGTTGATCATGCCGATCAGCTGAGATCAACGTACAACATTGCAAGAAAAAGTCTAAAATAGTGGAAATATTTATTCTTCTTCCTTTTTGATGTGTGCATTGTGAATGGATACATCTTGATGCGAGAGTCCCCTAACCATGTTCTCAAAACAAAGACAAACAAAATCAGGCAAAGAAACCAGCTTGAATTTAGAATGAATTTAGCACACCAGTTGATAGATACATTCACCTCAAAAAGAAAGAGAAAATCTGATTTTAATCCTGAACAGTCGAAAGATCATCACTGGCCACGTACCATGCCCAAGAAGAGGAGGTGCAAGAATTGTGCAAGTCAAGGGATCAAACGGGTGTAGTGACTGTTTTAAGCCATACCACTTGCAACAGTTTAAAGCTATTTATGGACAGTAAAAAGTTACTTTGCTTGTGTTTGTAGTGTATGTATATAGTGGAAATATTAAAATACTGTGTTGAGAAAAGTTTATATTTTATTTTATAGTCAAAGTTTAATGCTTTTATATCAATATAATAAGATAATTTTTATATCATTAGAATCTTTAATTTTTCTTCTTTATAACCTGAAAATATAAGAAACATGTGTTCATAAATAAAGAATTAATGAGCCTTTATCTAAGGTGTCTTGATAACTCATCAGCAGCAGGGAGTCAGATAAGAATTTGTCTGGGGCTCAGGCAGCAAAACACTGCTGAGGCTTATCTTAGATAAGGCAGCTGGGGCTGAACGAGTTAAGGAAGTTGGCTCTTGAGCTTTTGAGCACAACTGCACAGGATGCTACAACTAAGTATTTACTAGCTGGTTCAATACTGATCCCATTGGTGCAAACATTTTACACATTTATTGCTGAACCCTATCCTGTTGAAAATTTTTGTGTCAATTGAAATTTTGAAGGGATTTGGCAGGGACTATATTTTGTGGCAGAAGGATTCATTAATCAAAAAGTTCTAAATCTGCATATTACAGTTTCTGTTTCATCCAATGTATCGTCTATTTTTATACTCTTATACGTGTATTTCAGTTTTACAATTTATGATACAGGTAGTTGAGACTTGGAACTAGTTCAAATGTTGTAATTCATTAACTTGGTTGATATATTTTTCCAAAAAGAACACCGATTCTTAAAAAAGTTTTCATTAATTTATAAATTACTTGAAATTTTGTATAAAAATTCAGTATTTTTGCCAATAATTCAAATTTTTTATCTCCAACCCCCATTTTTTTCTATTTCCATTTTAAATTGTAAGCTTAAGACCAGACCTTAAAAATTAAGTAAAATTTTAGAAATTAACATCACTCCTAATATGTCATTTTAAACTCTCAATTTTGATAGTATATAATTCCAATGTTATTTATTACCATTGTTTTGATTGGACAAAAATAAAGCTGAACAAGAGTTTATATATCAATAAATCCGAAAACACGATGTATTCATACACACCTGAAAACAAATAACAGTGCGGGGAAACTATTCAAATTTTTGCAATCGTTAATAAAGTGAATGAATTGGAATTATAAGAATCAAACATTCTTTTAGAAGTACATATGTATTCATCCATGTGTAAACTCCAGACATTTTACTCACAAACTTAACATAAAAGTCTTCACACTTTTATTCAGTTTGTGAGTAAAATGTCTGGAGTTTACACATCGATAAATTCTTCAAAAAGAATGTTTAATTCTATAATAAAAGTTCTTCATATCTCAAGTGCAAAAAGGTCATTATTTATTTCCATTACTAGTATTAATTTTTTTTTATCTGTATAGTGTTAGAAGACACTTTTTCTTTTTAATTTCCTAATTCTCCTTCAATGTAGAAATCAAAAGTACATTTCCCACAAAACTGACATTACTTCAAATCTAAGGTGCGAATTTCTTTAACAAGATATTTTACAATAACTACATGTATATGAAAAGACTCCAAGAAAATTTATGTTCCTATCATTCATAAATATAAATGATTTTACGAAACCTTGTGATTTCACATGAGAGTGGAATTACTATAACTGTAGCAGCAACCACCACTAGACCACTGAGTGAAACAATCATTATAACATACTGTAGCAGCAACCACCACTAGACTACTGAGTGAAACATTGAAACAATCATTATAGCATACTGTAGCAGCAACCACCACTAGACTACTGAGTGAAACAATCATTATAACATACTGTAGCAGCAACCACCACTAGACTACTGAGTGAAACAATCATTATAACATACTGTAGCAGCAACCACCACTAGACTACTGAGTAAAACAATCATTATAACATACTGTAGCAGCAACCACCACTAGACTACTGAGTGAAACAATCATTATAACATACTGTAGCAGCAACCACCACTAGACTACTGAGTAAAACAATCATTATAACATACTGTAGCAGCAACCACCACTAGACCACTGAGTGAAACAATCATTATAACATACTGCGGAATCAGTTTAATTCGTTGAGGCCAATCTTCGTGGGTAAGCAAAATTTTGCTGGTTCGTGGGGACATAAATTCGTGGGTAAGCGATACGATGTCAGTAGGCAAGATAACTCTACTTCGTTTAAAGTAATGTTCGAGGACACGTAAATTCGTGGGTAAGAATGACCCCACAAAATCCACGCACATCAATCCCCCACGAACAATGATGATTCCACAGTACTGTACCTTCTTTTCCTTTCCTCTCAAAGAGAAGAGGATCTTTGAGTTCGTTATCCAGTGCCGTCAGTTTAATGAGCCCTTTCTTTGGCACGGTTGTCTTGGCAATGCTGACTTCCTCTCGACTGACAGGCAGATGACCTAGTGCAGACTTCCGTCCCTGGGGTGCTTCTGCAGGAGTATGGGTAAGGAACACTTGAGATCTCTGTGAACAACAAAAACATCTTGTAAAATTTCAAATTTGAATTTATACAATGTAGTCGTTTTGAACATTTCCAGTGTTGACTGCAGGACAAGGCCAGTTGATCCGATCGAGGTCTCTTTGTTTGGAATATGTACAAAATGTCCGTCTATTTGGTGTCCAACTTTCATGAAAATTTAAAATGGTTGTTGCATTATAATTTTTTTCATCACATTTGGAGTTCAAGATCACGCCTGATGACAGGGTTACATGTATCACTTGTTCTCTGCAGTAAGTTTCAATTTTTTTTAAATGTTCATTAAAATTTGGTTATTCTATCAAAACTCTGAATGTATTAATTCAATGGGTGTCAGAGAATATGCAAACTAGATTATAGACGTGGCTATTTTGGCTTGGTTTTAATTTTTACTTTGTGAATTAAAATATTTGCGGGTTACCTGAACAACAACGCTAAATGCCAGTATACTTTTAATGAAGTGCTAATACGCTTCTGAAGTAAGCTGGTATATAAAGCATCACAGTTCGGCCCTCGCTCATATATTTTACAAATTTAGTATATTTCTATTTCAGTGTTTTGTTTCATACTAGTGTCTTGTTTAATTTGCATTGTACCTACTGCAGTAATTTGTATTCTCTGGGACCAAGCTACATGCATGTACACTTTTTCAAACTTCGATTTACAAGAGTTCCAGTGAAGTGGTATTTACGATCTTGTGCATTGTAAAGAGATGTCACTTTCACAATATTCCATTTTGATCAAACTGAAAATTTTCTCTTAACCCGATTGGCTACATCAGCTACATACTAATTAAATTCAGGTTCTTGTGAGAAATGTCAGCTGCACCATTCTAAATGAGAGTTGTTGCATTTCTCACTATTGTTGAGTACACAATTATACATATAAACGGGGAAACACACTAATCAATGGTTTCCATTCATGATAAAATTGTCATAGTGACATCTTTTAATTCATCCATTTGTAACTGTGACGTCATTCAAGTACGGCAATTCCTTTCACCATTGTCACATATTGTGCCATGTCTCCCAAATAATACTTTTAACATTGTTTCAAATCAACAAAGTAAAAACTACACTACATCAGGATACTAAAGTAATAAATTTCTCGTACTTCATGAAAAGTGTACCTGTGAGTGTGAAGAGTTGCAGTTCATGCCCTCGTGTATTTTCAAAAATGACATTCATATCCTAGATTTACATTCCACTGTCCGAATTCCCAGTTGTTAAAAGATGTTATAAATTATCAACATTCATACACATATTGTTCACAACTGCATAAGGAAATGCCAATCATTATAAATTATTTGTAACAACATTTTGAAATTATTTACATTCCCAATGTTTTTGCCTAGCTTTTACATCTTTACAAATCTTAATGATAGCAATTTCCTCATGAATGTGTAAGACACAGTTGTGTACACATCGTGTATAAATAAATAAATATTTATTCGGTATATACATACATACAATTACACAAACATAAATACCAAAGATTTATATAAATTTCGTGGATATATATTTGTAAGAAGGATAACTCTGGAATGTCTTTATTCGTTGAGGATGTAAATTTGTGGGTGAGAAGTACCCACGAATTCCACGAAAATTGAGCCACCATGAATTCTAATGATTCCATAGTACATGTTTGCTGGCATGAAGCATTGCAGTTCTGCTTCACAACCTCATGTAGTTTCAAAAATGAATTTTATTTCTTAAATTAATATGAAAATTTGTACCCTTGTCATTCTTGAGAAGATTTTCAAGAGTTTTGCTATATATAACCAATGATGAACTTTGAACCCATTGTGGATCCGTCCTGGCTCAGGGGGTTGTGGTATGAACAAATCTTTTAAAAAAATACACAATCTGATGATGCTTGTATAGCAATTTGACAATCAAGCTGCTTCATTGTGGTTGTTGATTAGTTAATGTACAACTTTGAATACCTATTGTGGCCCTACCCCTGCCCTGGGGGGCAATAGTATCTCAATTCCCTCCATTATCTCTCTCATAACGCAACTGTGGGTGGGCGAATTTAAAATGGGGCGAAACTGTCAACAAGTGTAGAAAGGCAAAAATAACACACTGGGCAATAATAACCTTGTATACAGCGTATACCCCAAATCTTCGATTCCAGAGGCATCAAATTTCACTTGTGAATGTACTGTTAGAGTTAGCTACCCATTGTTAGTGTCCTTACCTCCCTAAGGAATTGTGTAGTAAAAGATTCTGAGGAAACATTGCTGTGGACATCCATTTCAGACTTTGATCTGTGAAATCCATACAATAAAACATTCTGCTGACCCTAAAAAATAACAGTTCTTAGTATATATGTGAATTATATATAACAGATGCATGATTACTCAAAGACTTAAAATAGCACATCTTTATCATCTCCATACCTGGAGACAAAATTTTACAAACAAGCATTTGTCCATTCTCTTTTGAATTTGACTAGAATTACTGACATTTTCATTTCAAAACAACTACAATAAATTGATAAATACAAAGAAAGAATTTAATCCTAGACTCAGATTTCAATGGCATATTGTTCCACAATATATAGTGAAATTTGTAAAGTTACTATAACTGGTGTAAATAATTAGCAAGATTTTAGTGAAGATTTGAGAAACCAAAATTTATTATAAACATTTCTAAATACCATAGATTGATTGATTGATGTTTTTCCAACACACTCCATAATTTTTCAGTCATCTGGTGGCACCCAGTTTTTATTGGTGGAAGAGAGAACCCAGATACAATGTACCTGGGAAGAGACCACCGACCTTCCGAAAGTAAACTGGGAAACTTTCTCACATACCGGCGCGAGCGGGATTTGAACCCGCGCCAACCAGAGGTGAGAAACCATGTGATATTGAGCAAGATGCTCTAACCACTTGGCCACGGAGGCCCCCTTTCTGAATACTAAAATAAACACACAGATAATACTTCTGAAGAATAGAAATGAATGCATATCAATATTGCCTTTTTTTCTGAATGCATAAGTTTAAGGTGCTCACTACACCCAGAAATGGTGTCTCTAATTAGTATGAATTGATTTAATCATAAAAGATATGATGATATATAATAAGCATATCTGCCAAAAAAGGCAGAAAATAAGCAATGTACCCAAAAAAATGATTTTCAAAATAATTATTTCAACACATATGAACAAAAGACTCTAGCAGATTTGAACATGAGATTTGTGGTTCACCACTGAGCTGCATACGTTGTTAGACAAACAAATCGATCGCTACAAATTAATACTTTCACAAAACATTTAAATTGCCATCTTGTGACGTAGTGTCACAAAGAGTATAAGCTTTAGTGTAGTGAGCTACCTTAAACATAAAAGATACTTTTTTTTAAAACTTGCATCTTATAGAAGCCTTGCATTGTTGGGCATTTCTGAAGGTGATTGTATGATTGATTGTATATTGCTTAATGTCTCACTCGAGAATTTTTCACTCATATGGAGACGTCAACATGACCGGTGAAGGGCTTCAAATTTAGGCCTATGCTCGGCGCTTACGGCCATAAATGCAACTGACCAAGAAACACAAAGTCAAAATTTCATACCTTCTCTCTAATTGCTTACTCACGGATCAAATTTGTTTATAGTGCTCAGTAAGCAATTTAAACGTTTCATTAGTTTTTTAAATGCACATCACATGATATGCACTGTTTGGAAACTATAGTTCAAACCTTTCATTTCTTAAAATTGTATGTGTCAATTTCTGAACAGTTACAAAGATATTCAAGTAATTATTTAGAGTAATGAAAATCTGTCATAATTGTTTTTAAATAATATTGCATAAAACACAAATAAAAACACATACGTTGACTTTGTACACACCATTTACCTTGACTGGTTTGACCTACATCAAAGTCACTGCAGAAAGGGCCACGGTCAAATGAATGTGAAATGTATAGTATTGTCTAAAAGATATGGTCAGTACACAATTTTTAAACTTTTTACTCAGTGACCTTAACCTTATACCCAAATGACCTTGGGCCAGTCATAATGCATCCAAAGGTCATAAGCAACATTTGTGTCAAGTATGAACACCTGGCTAGAATAGCTTTGTTACAAAGTTAAAGGGGCATGAACACAATTAGAGCTAAAAACTCTCAAATTTTATTTTTCCTTTTTTAATGTTTACAATGCTTAACTGAGGTATTTCTAATGGTCAGCAAAAAATGTCAGTCGTCGAGTTACAAGAGAGATACAGAGCTCACAGTGCTTTGTAAAGTCAACAAGGCTGGTGTCATATTTTTGTTTACATAGGTTAAACATACTATATGTAGTAAAAATTTTGTTTAAAGCAGATTTTTATCAATTTATAAACTCATTCTGAACACAATTACAGTTTCTAGTGTTTGTTACATTTCATTGATATTTTTTATTAAGCAATCTATATTAAACAATGACATGGCACTAGCCTTGTTTACATAACAAAAAAATTGTGAGTGCCGTATCTCATTTGTAACTCAACAACTAATATCCACATTTCTGCTGACCATTAGAAATACTTTAGTTATAAGCAACTGTAAACATTATAAATGGGAAAATGATATTTAAAAAATTTCAGTTCAAATCGTGTCCATGCCCCTTTAACATAGTTCCACAATCCTGTGACGTCATAAGATTTTGCAAAGTCAATAATTTAATGACTGGAACATAAATTTTGTTGGAGTCTTTTTCAATAGTTATTGTAAAAAAAATTGTTAGCCATAAAATATTTAAAAAGTCTTAGTTATATTTGAATAGTCAATTATGTGTTTCAAAATATTGAATCCAAGGACAATAACTCTGTTTTCATTAAATTATTTATTAAGTCCATTATGCAATAGATTTCCTATATTTTTCACAAACATATTACCAAGGTGATAAGGAATTATTATCTGTGTCTTTTCATGAAATTACATAAAATTTTAATCCATGAGTGGTTTTGAATAGCTCAGCTGTATGGTGCCAGACTTAGGTTTTTTATGGGGTTATACATACTCTGGAAGCTATAGATTTGAAATTATTGAGGAAAGGTATGGATTTTCCCCATAAATAACTACAACAGATGTACATCTACTAATATAAACAGAAAAAATGATATGTAAACCATGCTATAAGGAAATTGTGTCTATATTTGTTTGTTTTTTAACATTTTGGAGAATAAGGTTAATTCAATAATTTTGCACTTATTATACTAAAACTTGATGGACATATTGAAAATGACATGTGTTTTAGTTATTGACATGTTTCCTGATAAATAAATGCAATTTAAATTATTTTTTTTTTGGTTTTTATTTTAAAATAACAACAGATAACTGTTTCCAATGAATTTCATAAAAATCTACATAGGGGTACACTACTTCAGTAGTGTCTGTAATGAAAATAAATATGGAAATCCTTAACCAATTTGCCTTTTCTCATTACTCTGAATGTTAATCTATTGATTCCAAACAAAAAAATGCTACCTAAACCACAAAAATCCAGGACTAAGGACCCACCTTAAGGCCGTAGTGAACAATATAATTTAAGCTATTTTTTTTTAAAAACTGGATTCCATCACATCTCAAGATGATTAAGCAAAACAGGTACTTGTGTAACAGGTGAAGCCTAATATGTGTTAAAGTTAGGGACCAGACACACCTACACAGACAGACATATGGAAACAGACATATGAAAATCATTATAGTTTATTATTCATATATTGGTATAATACTGATACTGTCCATCTACTTGTATATATACATGATTAGTAATTCATATATGAATGTACTTGTTTCCCCAACATGCTGCATCCACACGCAGTTTGCAGTCTCTGTAACCTGTAGTTAATGTTGTAAACTTTCTTTCTTTTTTGAATTTCCTTCTTTATAAAATGTCTTACTGTTATGCCCTCTGGGCCCAAAATTGGAATAAACTTATCTTATCTTATGGATGGAGAGACAGGGTGATTCCTTTCCCTAACCCTGATCATCAGCAGAGAGCATAAAATAATCCACTTGTCCACTTTGCTTAAACATCTCAAATAAAAACAGATCAAATGAATATTATCAGGGAATAATAATACCACTACTTGTTGGGGGGGATATCATTCATCGTAATAAGATTGTTTGATTGATTATGAAAATGACCGACCAAAGAATTTTTTTCAATATATATTTGATATCGAAATATTAAGTACACGTATCAAATTTGACTATCCATTCTGGAGGCTAGAATTTTTCAATCAAAATACAAATGCATCTCTACCTCCATATCTTGTTCAATCTGTTTCACATCGTGGTATGCACAAGCCTGACATGATTTCCGAGATCGCTTGGGTCTCTCAACAGCCGTGAAACAACGCCTGCTGGGGAAAGATCTGCGGCTCAGACATGCGGAACTTATGGCACTCTTGTTTCTGGAGAGCATTTCCTTTTTCCGAGTTTCCATACAGCCGTCCACAGAGTCCTCGCCCTCGGTCATATTTTGTATATTTATAGGAATCACATGTAATTCCACTTTAACAGGTTTCTTCAACTCCTCCATATTTCACAAAACACTGGTATCAACACCGACTAATACAATTACAGCAATAGAATTAATCCTGATATTGGTAATCAATTTCACTATATTTTTTTGTATAAAATTTGAAGTTTGTTTTGGATAATTCCTGCAATCCTCAATTATTTATAAAATCCATTCAACCTATAAATATATCAATCCTTTGTTTTTCAATACTGGTGATGTCACAGATACTTGTATATTGTCCTGTATCTAGTAACTTTAGAAGTTCAATATAATGAGAATTCCCCCTAAACAGTTTGCCTATAGCCTACGATGCCTGTTTGGCACCCTTTTAAACCAAATAAAAAAAACTTTCTAATTTGACCTATCAAAGTTTCATGAGGTGCCAGTAGCCCAATCAATATCACAATGTACCTCTTGCGAACCAGATCAGAAAACACACTTCATTAATATTGCATAAGTGTAGAAATCGCTTCACTATGAGTCTTTGAACTTTTGACATCACTGACAATACTTTTTACTTCCATTCTCAGTCCTTTAAAGTGTTACTCCATATTTCTTGGGATTCAGATCATATCTCACATCAATATAAAACCATGATTAATTCATAGAACATATAAATTTTCCTCTGCGTACCTGAGACAAGAGTACCTTTCACTTTAATGTTTTTTGTTTTTCTTTTTATGGAAATGTCCAGTTCAAATGGTATTCAATCATGGAAAAAGCACAATTTTCGTCTTCTTATGTTCACTAATGATGGCAATTCCCTGAGGATAGCATCATTTAATTCACTTCAATTATTGTTTTTTTTTAAGCTCAATGCTTTCTGATTGTTTCCGGGATTTGGTGATTCAATACTGAGGGAGCAATACAATATCAAACAAAAGTTGTAGCTATAAGCCTCTTAACATACATTCACTGCTATTTGTAAAACAGTTCGTTGTAAATATTGATTTTACCTCTAAAAACTATTTACTCGGCCATCAATTGCCTTAACTGTCAAAGTCGCACAGAACCAAAAATCCACAAGAGGAGAGAAAATTGTTTTGTTTCTAACTTAGCGACAAAACAAGGGTGCAGCATGTTTGGTGCAAAAGTTGGCACAACGTACCGAAAACCATTCTTTTCTTGATTTCTAAAATCCTGCTGCCAAAGCAAAGACCCGAATTAATCATGTGATTATACCTCTCCGTTACAGCACTTACATAGAGAGTAAATAAATTGTTGATTAAATTCGGCAATGATCAGCTGTGTTAATCCCTTGTTGTCTATAAAGAATGTTTAAAATCCAAGTCAGCTTATTCACATAATAATTAAAGTGCTGCTTGATTCCCGTTGACACCCTGAAATAAAACCCAAAGGATGCAGGTCACATGTAAATATTTAAAATCGGTGTCAATCTGCTTTAATCAGAGATGATAAGTATTATGCATTTGACAATGCGGAATTTTATAATCATACATCTTAGCGCGAGTGTGAAATTAATGAAAGTTTTTTTTTCAATCATCAAAAGGAACTGGACATTATTCAAGTTGTCATATGACAGAACCACTTCTCTGATTATGTTGATAAAATGTTACAAATATTTATTAGAAAGAAACCAAAGAAAATGAATATATTATCTTTTCTTTTATCTTTTTTTTAAAATCTCACTTACCTCGGCATATATTAAAATTTTATACACCTTAAATTATCCCCCAAAATTCACATTTGAATTATAAGGCAGACATCATCAGCTAATATATTCTGTCGACTTTTAATAAGATGCTAAATCTCCTCTCACAATAGAAGCCCATAACGACAGTCCACATGGGATGTTTATCGTCCACATAAGAATTCTATTAAAAACACAATCCAAATATCCCTATATATACCCAAAGCTTGTGTTCCTCAATTCAAAAACAAGCATTGTCATTTCGGGAAACTGAATCCCCTATTGAGATATACACATAATGTACCACTATTAAACACACACACAATGCAAAGGAAATACTCAATGGTTATTAATCCTCTCGTGAAATCAATTGGAGAATAGCCCAGTCAGTGTCCCCTCTTTAACGTTGTCAATAAGAATTACGAAAATACATCTTTACTTCAGACATCTTTGAAGTTACTAATCAAAACCACCCAGACCCACACCGGGGTATTGCAAGAAAGACTACATGCCAAAATTTTTTTTAATGATCGACGTCATTAAGATTAATTTCCTTTTTGAATTTCATTTGTCGACTGTTATTTCATTGATTGAAATGAATGTTTAAATATGCATGTAATTACAAGAGACTCATTATATCAAATAAATCTCTTCTCTTTGTTAAATGCATGTACAGTATTTACTTATCACATAATCTGTGGGTAGTTCAAACTGAAATCTAGAATATCAACTTACTTAATGAGAAGATCTTGTATTGAAATCTCAGTACATGTACACATATATAATAGATATAGATATACTTTTTTGTCTTCTGAGTAATCCTATCTTAATTCTTTTGGTGATATTTTCACCATGAAATTCATTCCGAGTAGAGGCAATGATTGCCATTTAAAGAAAAATCTACAAAAAATGAAAAAGCCAATAAAGCATAGGGTTATATCATTATTTAAAGGGACTTATTTCAGTAAGAATATCCAGTGTCTAAAGATCTCAACAGTTTGAAGTTTTCCTACCTTAATTTAGTCTTAAAAAATTCCTCCTTTAATTATGACGGTTCTTGTCATTTAAAGGACAACATGTTAAAACAAATTTGTAAACCTTTATATGTTCCTCATTTCATGAAAAATAGCAATTTTAAAGTAAAAATATCATTGACAAAAAATAGAAAACCTATTATGATTTGTGTGCAGGTCTGCAGCTTTGTACCTTATACATCAAGTGTATAGGACAAGGAACATCAATATCCCTGTATTTGTGATACTGATATTCAAAACGTTTTGATAATGTGGCAATGCTTATTATGAAGTTAAATTTATTATAGCTTTAATATATCATACACAATTTGTAAATCATAATTTCGAATTCACCCAGTTTAGCTGCATGCATTCAAATCACAACAATTACTAGAGATAGTTTTTGGTAAATATGTCATAATCAAAGAACATTCGAGAGAGAGGGAGATTATAATGTTCATCCATCATTGGGGACTATTTTTTATTAACAAGCGATAAGTTATGCATCAATCTATGAGCACTTATATCACAATAAAAAACACGAGATCAAGAGAGAGATCAAGAGAGAGAGAGAGAGATCAAGAGAGAGAGAGAGAGAGAGAGAGAGAGAGAGAGAGAGAGAGAGAGAGAGAGGGGGGGGGGAGTTTTTAATTTCTAGAGATAATTTAGCTATGCATTAACTTATGAGCACTGCATGAACATTACATTTCCTTGAATTACAGTCTGTCTAAAATTAAAAGCTAGGATACAATTGAAAAGTAAAGCCATCTGAACAGTATAGTTTCAGTTTGCATGAGAACAGTACAGCAAACTGCAATCTGTTGCACTGGGACTCCATGAACCATTAAATGTTTGGTCATTAAGTGCCAGCGACTGAGATTATATGCTGCTATAAAGATTATAAATAATGCAGGGCACAGTACTTAATGTGATCTGGGAAACCTTCAAAATTTGGTTAGTACATACAATTAAAGGTTGTCTGTACTTAAGGATTCTTTCAATGCCTGTAATAGTTTGAATTCCTATTTCTAGGTGGTTCTGTGTAGTAAAGTTGTTTTATCAAATTTAGGTCTATGCTTGGAGATTACGGCCTTTGAGCAGGGAGGGATCTTTACCGTGCCACACCTGCTGTGACACGGGGACTCAGTTTTTGCAGTCTCATCCTAAGGACATCCCCCTACCCTGATTTAGTGTTGTCTCTTACAACAAGTAAGGGGTCACTGGGGACCTGTTCTAACCTTGATCCCCACATGATACTTGTCACAAGGAATACTCTGGTGAAATATGAAAGCCCTATAACTCACAATTTAAAAGTTATGGCCTAGCTAGGTTAAAGTTTGTCAATTTACATAAGTTGATCTCCCAGGTCAAGGTCATGAGGTAAAAGAATTTGTTACCTGAAGAAAAGTTTTGTCAAAGGGAATACACATGTAAAATACATGTAGGAAAGTCCTATCACTAACCATTCAAAAAACATAGTCTATGTTAAAGTTTTTCAAAAGTAAGTCAAACTCCAAGGTGAAGGTCACAAGATCAAAACTTTAGTACCAAAAGAGAGGTGTGACATCACAAGGAATACACACGTGAAATATGAAAGCCCTACCAACATCCATTAAAAAGTTATGCACAAGGGTAAAGTTTTTTCTGACAAACACACAGACAGATGAACAGATCAAAAACTTGTACCCCAAATCTCTGATTACAGGGTCTAAATATGCAATGTTCTCTCTCTCTCCATCTCTATCTCTCTCCATCTCTCTCTCAATCTCTCCAACACATACAGTGACACATACAGACTGTATTGTTACATGTGCTTGATTTCAGTGTCATTAGACAGTTCAGTCACTATTAGATGGACTTGTATAAATTTCCCTTGTCACAGTGACTCAGTTTTTGACTACACATCAACAAACAATAAAATTCATCTGGATGGGAAACACAGAAACATTTATTGTGCAAATTTGTTTTCATATTTTAGAATTTTAGTTTCCATACATAAATATTGAGCATCATTCATAGGCCTATAAAAAAATAATCTGTGAATTGATTTAATAAAACCTTTGTAAACAATCATATATATGAAGACCACACAGAACGTTTGGATGATCTTGATTGTAATTAGTTGCATCTACTACAAATTCAGATTCTCTTGTATCAGTTTCAAAATTTCTTCATCTATAACAACAAATACTATCAATATTATTCGAAGCACGCTTAAAAGTTTAAAATGCATGCTGAGAATTTAAAAATCGCCAGCATTGTGTTCATGCTTTAATCCAGCCTGAGATCAACAGCAGATGATAAAGTTCCACCACGCACAAAGTTCAGATTTTAAAATTCTTCAAGGGGATGACAAGAAGGGGATCTTAAGTATTGTTCGAGTGCATTTCCATATATCTTAATTGATTGCCAATACCACATTCAACAGTCGTAATAGATACCTGTATCGCGTTTCCTGGCAGACGACAGAAGGACCCTTATCTTAAGATTTATGTGATGCTAGACCTGTTGCCAAATTGTCCAAATATAGTAAAAATGTTTGACGTTTTCTGTCAGATTGCAGCGGGCCTAACATGTTACACTTCAAGTGCAAATATTGACCCAAATGTACAGAGCTACATAATGCATTAAATGTGTATCTCACAGTTCTCTCTCAATATTCAAACACAGTTCAATGTTAAATGCATACCTAACAGTACATTTCATTAATCAGATGATAACAGGGCTTTGAACGCCATTAATTTTCCTATTTCAATACAAACTTTGCTAAATATTTACACCTGTTTACGTCTAAAGCTTATCAACAACATCTATTAAAGTCATTAATGGTGATCCTTATGACTACATGATAATTATCAGTGTGGTGAAATATGACTCATGTAAGTTTGGACACAATGTGCTAGTTCAACCTATACCTCCTATTAATTTTCAATACACAACAATGTCAGTGGAGAAACCTTGCATTCAACTTTCTAATACACAACAATATTTGTGGAAACACCTCCCATTCAACTATATCTAATACACACCAATATTTGTGGGAAACAATCGATTTAACTTTCTAATACACATAGATAAAGATCACAGTATATGTCGATCTGTACATCAATTTCATTGGCATGGAAGATAACTATGTATATATTCACATTTCCAATGTTTTTACCCGAAATATCTTCTGAATCACCAATTGAAATGATATCAACGTGAAAAATCATATAAATCTTGATAAATATAGTACAACTATTTAAACAGCTAGGAATATTCCAAAAGAAATGAAGTAAAATGTATAGACCGGTATAAACAATTTCATTTTTGAGACTTATGAACAGCAACACTTCACACAAGCCTATGTTTCATGAAGCGCTAAAGCCCATTATTAAGTATGCTGGCATAAAACATTGCAGTTCATACCCTCACGTATTTTCAAAAATAAAATTTATTTCTTAAGAGGTTCACGACCACCTATGAAAATTAGTCAAAGTAAACAACTTATTTGTTGGTTCACTCACCAATATTTCTCATCTTCAGTGCAATATTTTCCATTGGCAATTCACAAACAGAATAATGAAGAATATAAATTTGTACTTGACTTTGCATGAATGCATACAATTGTTCAACTATTGTAATGTTTATAAGATTTTTTCCAATGAAAATTTTTCACTCCATGCAAATTGTGGCCCCAACAGGTCACAACATACCTGAACATGAATTCACACCTGGAGAAGCCTCAACATCAACATGAATAAAAATGACCTTGCTGTTTTTGGAAAAGTGTTATGAAATGAAAGATCTTGCCATAAGAAAATCTATAAACAAAATGTGATTAAGCTCTACCTCAACTCATTCAGGAGATATTCATTAGGTTAGGTTTTCTTAAATGTAGGTCAAACTCCAAGGTCAAGGTCACAAAGTCAAAACCTTTGGTACCACAAGAAAGGTCTTGTCACAAGGAATACACATATGAAATTGAAAGCCCTATCACTGAGCAAGGTTCCAAGTTTAAGAAAGACATACAGACAGAACACACACATATACATATACAAACCTGATGTTAGTTACTTTGATAATCATGGCCCCATGTCAATCTGCACTACCTGGGGATGCTTGCATATAAATATAAGTATCCATGGCTCTGCTGTTCCTGAAAAGAAGATTTTAAAGATTAAATCTTATATTTACCCATGTAAACCTTTGATCTCCTGTTGTGACCCCTACCTACTCTAGTGGATCACAATTAACACATACTAAACTGCACTACCTGGGGATGCTTGCATATTAATATGAGTAATCATGGCTCTGTTGTTCTTGAGAAGAAGATTTTAAAAGATTTTTTCCCTTTAATCCTCTATTGTGTCCCCATCCTATTCCAGGGGGGCAAGATTTGAACAAAATTGAGTCTACACTGCATGTATCAGGAAGCTTTCATGTAGATTTGAACTTTTCTGACCCAGTGGTTCTTGAGAAGATTCCTAAATGGTTCTACTCTATATTTACATTTTCTTGATTATTTCCCCCTTTGGAAGGAGCATGACCCTTCATTAGAACAAACTTCAATCCCCTTTATCCAAGGATGATTTGTGCCAAGTTTGATTGAAATTGGCCAATTTGTTCTGGAGAATAAGATGAAAATGTGAAAAGTAAACGACAACAGACCATAACAAATTTTGATCAGATAAGCTAGCTCACTTGCAACTCTGGCTCTGGTGAGCTAAAAATATCTCAATCTACAGGACTCAAAACTAAGAACTTGATCTGAAAGTCATCAGTATAAATCAGAATTAGCACTGCAGAAAAAGGGTCTGGGACACTAACTACAATAGAATGCTGAACAGAAAGGGGTAACACTGATACACAGTGTATATGCCCCAAGTCATTTACACTTTAACACTTTAATAGTAAACACTTTAAAAGTAACACTTTAAGGGGCATAAAAACCTTGAAATGTACGTATTATGGAGGTATAAAAGCAGTTGAAGCAGGAAGCCAATTAGCAGAATGAAGGTATATGTTTTCACCATTTATCAGCCCTGAAAACTAAGACATCCTCAAACTTCATCAGACTGGTACAAATAAATGTTATATATACATGTGTATAATTGACAAATCAAACAAGAGTACCACAAACAGTGCATAATACGCCCGTCACTAGCTTACATGTACAGTGTATAAAGGAAGTTTTTCTTTAGCCATGAGTTCTAAAACTTCACTTTAAGTAATACCAGCCATCATCAAGCTGTGGCATATTCTTTCTTTTGCATCATATGAATAAAAAATCCTAGCTTGAGAACTGTGACAGATGGTAGAGACAAACCAAGAGTTCTATATATATAAAATATTCCCCCAAATTTGACCAACTTTAACAGTCTGCAAATATTTTAAACATAA
Source organism: Ostrea edulis (assembly GCF_947568905.1). Taxonomy (NCBI): domain Eukaryota; kingdom Metazoa; phylum Mollusca; class Bivalvia; order Ostreida; family Ostreidae; genus Ostrea; species Ostrea edulis. Next base: position 25,867,597 of record NC_079172.1, on the reverse strand, counting down.
AAGAAAATTAAAAATTGTTGAGAATCAAAATCCTTGCACTACGTACCTCTTCTAATCATTTCCAAAGACCCTAGCTTCGAAACTGTGAGAGAATTGAAAAGGACACACCATGCATGTCCTTTATCTGATATAATAATTCCTCAAACTGGACTAAGTTCAACATCCCGTAATTTTCTCAAAAATTGAAGAAACTCCTTGCCACATGCAGATCTTCCATATCCATGCAAATACTCCATGAAATAAGGTCCTCACCAGAACATTGTGGAAGGACAGACAGACAAATCATGTACTATCATGCACATGTACTATCTATGTAATATTTCATAAAAATGAACTTAGTCATTTGACTAAGTTCAACAGCCTGTGATTTTCTCAAAATTTGAAGAAAATCAAAATCTTTGCCACATACATTGTACACACCTTGAATACCAATACAAATGCTCTGTAAAATACGAAGATTCCCATTCGAAAACTGGAGTCAAGACAGACAAATTATGTACACTCATGTATTATTTCCTCAAAACTGACAAAGTTCAACGACCTGTAACAATAACCTGTAATTTTCTCAAAAATTGAAGAAATTAAATCAAAATCCTTGCCTATTTACAAATACTCTGTAAAACAAGAAGTTGTGGAAGGAGTTCTCGATCCAGACAAATGATGTACCCTCCATATAACAAATTTTTCAAATCAAAATCAAAATTGCAACATATGATCTAGAGTGGCCTACAAAAAAGCTACATAGCAAGTTTCGGCTTGGTATGTGACAAAGGAATGAAAATAGAAACAGAAAACCTTGAATGGATAGTCAGAAGGGTGGACATACATGTATATACAGACATCGCTGTACCATAATACACCTTATGATGAGCGTATAAAAATATAACAAAGTCTCTTTTGCAGACATATGATGTCATCAACAGGTAGCAGTGTGACATTTCATGAAAAATCAATGAAAATGACCACATTCCCCTCATCAATGAAAATGACCACATTACCCTCATCAATAAAAATGACCACTTTCCCCTCATCAATGAAAATGACCACTTTTCCCTCAGTATGTTGCCAACATCTGCTGCATGCCCATGCTAATGTTGCAGCATTCTAAGATTCTATGATACATGAGTTTGGTTATGGGCAATGCATGTGCTCTATATTTTTTTCAAGCTGAAATGTTTTTAAACTAGTCTTCTGCTAGTTTCTTTAAAAAGTGGGGAAATGCACCTGTCTGATAGCGGAGATTCTGTTCGATAATAGTGTGCAGCTTCCCACTTCTCTTAAACATAAAACAATACCATGCTTCTTTTTTAACTATGAGTCCCTGCTTCTTAACTCATACTACAGTGGAACCCCGTTATTACGTTCCCCCTTTATTACGTTCCCCCTTTATTACGTTAGTCCGCATATTACGTTGGAATTTCAAAGCACAAAACCATTTCTTAACAAACCTATATAAAATAGACCTCGTTATTACGTTGTCCTAAAATGCCGGGACTCGGTATTACGTTGTAAATATTCCGACAAAAACATAATAAACCCCTAATTATTCAATAGTGATTCTCAAAATAATAAGTCATTCACACCTTGACTGCCTGAGGCAGTCACCATGTAAATTTCCTGGTCTGTTTGGGGATTAGAGACGGTTGACTGATCACGCTTCGATAGATCTAGGGACATCAATACAGGTGAATACCCAGTATAGAAGCCAGTGATAAACAATTAAATAATGTTTATTTAGAAATTGTACTCTATGAAATTTACTTCATTTTTCATATTTTGATAATCAAAGAAATAATTTCTCAACCACCTGCGTGTTCAGCATAGTGTGATTACCTTCGCTATTAAAACTCTATTCACGGACAGCTTTGGTACCAAACAAGAAAGACAAAAATTTATCGTAGCAATGTTACAACCGCTTGGGTAACTGCTTGGACATAGGTGACTAAAGGTGTTCAATTAAAAAAATTGTTCGTTGTTTGGACATGCAGCTTGGGTGTTCGTAAATCTCGTCCATACATACACCAATCTATCGGCCGATTTGTGCACGGCATTTACCTCAGTGAATATTTTAAAATCCCTTGATGCGCACGTGATTTTAGTGCCATCATTTAGCGTTATAAATGAAATCTTCGTGCATCATTATTTTTTTTTTTATGTGGATTGCGCTTAAATTGTTCTCCGTGCATGTTTATCGTTGGTGAGAAGTGTGCAAGTGTTGGGTATCGTGTGCGTTTTGTGTCTATAGTTTTGTTGTTTTTCGGGTGGGATTTTTTTTATTGTGATGTGTATTGTGTAATTAGAGAACTTAATAAAAACGATGTTTTGTTATTTTTTAATACCAATGTTGAATACGAACCGGAAAGAGTTATTGAGAGAAATTTACATGAACGCATTGTTTTAAAGTTGAACAAAATGGCGGTCCAAACGAATGCAGAAAAAGCAACGTTTATCAAAACATCCTTATGTATCCTACACCGAAATAAAGAAAAGGGATAAGAACATGAAGAATTACCAACATTAAAGATAAGATGTAAATAAAACAAAGTATCATAGTCTTTTAAACAAAGAAACAGTAAAGATATATTCACACAACCCTTCATGGAGTACCAACAGACGATATACAATTTCCAAATGATATTTATAATGGATTTAACTGGGAACGTTTAGTACGTTGCCCCCGGTATTACGTTATTTTATCGTGACAAAATGGAAAACGTAATAACGGGGTTCCACTGTACCATTGTTTTTGTATCTCCCATAATGCAATGAACTTCTGATACTGTACAATGTATATCTCAATCTAATTAAAATTAGATCCTTTGATCTGCTCACGTATTGCGTGTAGCGATATACGTGAGCGGATCAAAGATCTAATTTTAATTAGATTGTGTATATCTACACTGTATATCAAGTAATTCAACTTGTTTATAAATATCAAATAGAAGAGTTAGTGCTTTTATCAAGAAATCGAATTCAGGATTTATGATCACTGAAAAAACAAGTACATAAATTTCCAGATTAACAAGGAAATTTATCTTGTAAAAATTTGGTTCCAACAAATAAATGTCCATAAGTAGAATTGTCCAGACAGTTGGTGCCCAGATGAACGAGGCCCCACTGTATGTAAATGTATAAAGTATCCTCTTCTCTCCAAAAGCAACAGTCCTGTAGGTATAAACCCACTCTGTTGTACATCGGGACAGTGAATGTGGTATATGTCCCCTTCCCTTCCAACCATTCAACCTCATGTTAACACTCGAGAACTTAATCTGTCCCTATCATCACTGTTACAGTGGTGGTCTTTGCACTTTAATGAATGCATTGTACTGTACATAATGAAGACATTTAATTGACCCAAACCTAAGCTAAAATTAAAATCTTACAGATGACATCCAGTATTGTTCCACTACCCCGTCTTAAGAATATCAGGTCTGAAACTTGCATGATGATTAATTACGGGTCTTATAAAATCATCTTGTCAGTTTCACAAAGGGGAGCAATCAATTGTTCATTGATGTGCTTTGATTTAAACATGAGGACTAAATTTCTGCTTCATTTAATTAGCTAGTCATCTCCTATTGAAATATCATACTAATCATTCTTGTACCTTATGAAAAGCTTTTTGTAATTACTGAGAAATATATCAAACTTTTAAACAATCAGTCCACAACACTGCTATCAGGCATCGACCTATAAATTATTGAATACATGTATGATATTGTACATGTAGATATAAACTATTCCACAGTCGTGAGATTTGGAAATACTCGCTAAGTCACAAACATATAAAACGTAAAGTTCAAAATGAAAATGAAGGGAAGGAATTTTTTTAACAATACATCAGCGACACTAGTAGCTGTCAGCTTAACTCACAGAATACTGAATATATTACTCTCTGTAACACTAGTAACTGTCAGCTTACTCTCTGTAATACTAGTAACTGTCCGCTTACTCTCTGTAACACTAGTAACTGTCAGCTTACTCTCTGTAACACTAGTAACTGTCAGCTTACTCTCTGTAACACTAGTACCTCTGTCAGCTTACTCTCTGTAACACTAGTAACTGTCAGCTTACTCTCTGTAACACTAGTAACTCTGTCAGCTTACTCTCTGTAACACTAGTAACAGTCAGCTTACTCTCTGTAACACTAGTAACTGTCAGCTTACTCTCTGTAACACTAGTAACTGTCAGCTTACTCTCTGTAACACTAGTAACTCTGTCAGCTTACTCTCTGTAACACTAGTAACTGTCAGCTTACTCTCTGTAACACTAGTACCTCTGTCAGCTTACTCTCTGTAATACTAGTAACTGTCAGCTTACTCTCTGTAACACTAGTACCTCTGTCAGCTTACTCACACAATACTGAATAGGTTACTCTCTGTAACACTAGTACCTATGTCAGCTTACTCTCTGTAACACTAGTACCTATGTCAGCTTACTCTCTGTAACACTAGTAACTGTCAGCTTACTCTCTGTAATACTAGTAACTGTCAGCTTACTCTCTGTAACACTAGTAACTCTGTCAGCTTACTCTCTGTAACACTAGTAACTCTGTCAGCTTACTCTCTGTAACACTAGTAACTCTGTCAGCTTACTCTCTGTAATACTAGTAACTGTCAGCTTACTCCCTGTAACACTAGTACCTCTGTCAGCTTACTCACACAATACTGAATAGGTTACTCTCTGTAACACTAGTACCTATGTCAGCTTACTCTCTGTAACACTAGTACCTATGTCAGCTTACTTTCTGTAACACTAGTAACTGTCAGCTTACTCTCTGTAACACTAGTAACTCTGTCAGCTTACTCTCTGTAACACTAGTAACTCTGTCAACTTACTCTCTGTAACACTAGTAACTGTCAGCTTACTCTCTGTAACACTAGTAACTGTCAGCTTACTCTCTGTAATACTAGTAACTGTCAGCTTACTCTCTGTAACACTAGTAACTCTGTCAGCTTACTCACTGTAACACTAGTAACTCTTTCAGCTTACTCTCTGTAACACTAGTAATTCTGTCAGATTACTCTCTGTAACACTAGTAATTCTGTCAGATTACTCTCTGTAACACTAGTAATTCTGTCAGATTACTTTCTGTAACACTAGTAACTGTCAGCTTACTCTCTGTAATACTAGTAACTGTCAGCTTACTCTCTGTAACACTAGTAACTGTCAGCTTACTCTCTGTAATACTAGTAACTCTGTCAGCTTACTCTCTGTAACACTAGTACCTATGTCAGCTTACTCTCTGTAACACTAGTACCTATGCAGACCTGTTTACCCCGTCCGACTGATGTCAGTATTCTAGAACCAAGTTGTCAGTATTTTGAGCACTTTGTCAGTATAAAAGTTGAATATAGCAAAAAATGCTACATGGGTTGTTAAACCCTTTTTTATATGAACAACTCCTTGTTGTCATATAAATAGGATGTTGCTGTTTACTGTTGCTTTTGTATTTTACATTTGTAGCAATGTGTAATTATCATGGTTTTCCATCATTCTTTAAATTGTCATATTTTATAAAATACCACAGCATTTTGATAAAATATTTTTTATATAGTCCACGAGGTTCTCTCCTTGCAGAAGGTTGCCGGTTGTATTAATTTTGACTTTGCTCTTTGTTCAATAAATTTCGTTTAAATTATATTCTCTACAACCATACCATTTATCCCTTAATTTTAAAACAATTTGAACTTGATAAAATATGGAACGAAAATAAATACTCCATATTGAATTAAACAAACATTTACTTTACTAGACCTAGTTATTGCACGCTGGCGGTTTAAGTTCAGAGCTATCAGAAATATCCATGAATCTTGTCATTGACTTATTAGACACTTTCAGCTTCGATAGGTCTTTATGTTGTTTACTCTGAACGTGTCTGTAGCAGTCATTTATGCTTCCGTGACCGCAACTGAAGTCCATGATGCACACACTACAAAACACCATGTGATCTTTCTTCGATAGTTGGAGGCACTCTGTAAATTTAGGGCAAAATTTGTTTTCATGTTTTGAACCTCTGAATGGGTTTGGATGTTTCGTTTGCATTCTTGTTAATCTAACATTTGCCATCCATGCTTTCTTAAAAGTTTGACATAAATCAGTATCCATGGTGCGCTTTAAACAATGGTAACTTTAATTGACTAAACTGGTTCCCTATTGATCTCGCTTCTCTCCTCCCACCAATCATGCAGCGAGGAACCAGTTAAATTCAAGGGTTTATCATACCGATCGGCAAATTTCCAAAACTGATTTTTTTACAGGTTCGTGGAAAATCGTATATTTTTAACGTGAATCTGTAGAGCGTATTTTGACTTTAAAATCCGTGGAAAATACGGACAATCCGTACAAGTAAACAGCTCTGCCTATGTCAGTTTACTCTCTGTAACACTAGTAACTGTCAAATTACTCTCTGTAACACTAGTAACTCTGTCTACTTACTCTCTGTAACACTAGTAACTCTGTCAGCTTACTCTCTGTAATACTAGTAACTGTCAGCTTACTCTCTGTAACACTAGTAACTGTCAGCTTACTCTCTGTAATACTAGTAACTCTGTCAGATTACTCTCTGTAACACTAGTAACTGTCAGCTTACTCTCTGTAACACTAGTACCTATGTCAGCTTACTCTCTGTAACACTAGTAACTGTCAGCTTACTCTCTGTAATACTAGTAACTGTCAGCTTACTCTCTGTAACACTAGTAACTCTGTCAGCTTACTCTCTGTAACACTAGTAACTGTCAGCTTACTCTCTATAACACTAGTAACTGTCAGCTTACTCTCTGTAACACTAGTAACTCTGTCAGCTTACTCTCTGTAACACTAGTAACTCTGTCAGCTTACTCTCTGTAACACTAGTAACTCTGTCAGCTTACTCTCTGTAACACTAGTACCTATGTCAGCTTACTCTCTGTAACACTAGTAACTGTCAGCTTACTCTCTTTAATACTAGTAACTGTCAGCTTACTCTCTGTAACACTAGTAACTCTGTCAGCTTACTCTCTGTAACACTAGTAACTCTGTCAGCTTACTCTCTGTAACACTAGTAACTGTCAGCTTACTCTCTGTAATACTAGTAACTCTGTCAGCTTACTCTCTGTAACACTAGTAACTCTGTCAGCTTACTCTCTGTAATACTAGTAACTGTCAGCTTACTCTCTGTAACACTAGTAACTCTGTTAGCTTACTCTCTGTAATACTAGTAACTCTGTCAGCTTACTCTCTGTAACACTAGTAACTCTGTCAGCTTACTCTCTGTAACACTAGTAACTCTGTCAGCTTACTCTCTGTAACACTAGTAACTGTCAGCTTACTCTCTGTAATACTAGTAACTGTCAGCTTATTCTCTGTAACACTAGTAACTGTCAGCTTACTCTCTATAACACTAGTAACTCTGTCAGCTTACTCACACAATACTGAATAGGTTACTCTCTGCCATGTTCTCCACGTTCTCTCGATTAAGTGAAAAATCCATCCTCCATAGACGAAGTTATACCATGTAGTTCTATCATAGGCACTGTCAAAACAAAACAAATTCTAAAGTTAAGATTTTTGGTGGGTATAAAATTTGACAAATTTATGCAAAACAGGTACATTGATAAATTTGAGGGTTGTAAATTTGGTGGTTTCAATGATTTCTATTACATAAATATAAAGGGATTTAAATATGGCAAAATATCATTTTGGCGATTTTCTAAAGCATTCCACCAAAATAACCCATACAGTATCTGAACTGTGCACATACTGAATGGAATCACTATTATTTCTCCAAATCAACATTGGCAGGTCTGTAGGTGGTGTTGATACAGGACCATTAAACACCCCTCCCCCTGTATTGGTTGAACATTTTAAGCACAGATTACCATGTCACGCTTATGTTGTTGTAAGATCTGCAACCACCAACCACTTTTATTGAACCAAAATGTACTATCTAGGGTCACAGCCGTCTCCTCCATTGCAAATCTTCCAAATCCACCTGTGATCAACATCAAAGTATCCATATATATATTATATTCCTTCAACATAACACACACAGAGATTATATTCCCCGTCAACATAACAGACAACTTATATCCCCATCAACACAACAAAATCTCATCAACACAACAGACAACTTATATCCCCATCAACACAACAAAATCTCATCAATATGACAGACAACTTATATCCCCATCAACACAACAAAACCTCATCAACACAACAGACAACTTATATTCCCATCAACACAACAAAATCTCATCAACATGACAGTCATCTTATATCCCCATCAACACAACAAAATCTCATCAATATGACAGACAACTTATATCTCTATCAACACAACAAAATCTCATCAACACAACAGACAACTTATATCCTCAATATAACAAAATCTCATCAACACGACAATTTATATGCCTATCAACACAACAAAACCTCATCAACATAACAGACTACTTATATTGCTATCAACACAACAGACAACTTATATCTCTATCAACACAACAGACAACTTATATCTCTATCAACACAACAGACAACTTACTGTAAATGTATTACATTTGGCTGTGTATTCTATTTAGCGCCTTTGGCGGAACGCAGCTTCCGTTAAATCAAGTACATCGCTAAATGCCATCCGTAAATCTAGATGTTTAAAGTAATTCAGGAATACGCTAAATCAAATCTACGCTAACTTGTTGAAAAAACGATTTCCGCCAAATATCGTACACGTCAAATATAATACGTTTACAGTATATCCCCATCTACACAACAAAATCTCATGAACATAACAAAATCTCATCAACACAACAGACAACTTATATCCCCATCTACACAACAAAATCCCATCAACATAACAAAATCTCATCAACACAACAGACAACTTATATCCCCATCTACACAACAAAATCTCATGAACACAACAGACAACTTATATTCCCATCAACACAACAAAATCTCATCAACATGACAGTCATCTTATATCCCCATCAACACAACAAAATCTCATCCATATGACAGACAACTTATATCTCTATCAACACAACAAAATCTCATGAACATAACAGACAACTTATATTGCTATCAACACAACAGACAACTTATATCTCTATCAACACAACAATATCTCATCAACACAACAGACAACTTATATCCTCATCAACAACAAAAATCTCATCAACACAACAAACAACTTATATCGCTATCAACACAACGAAACCTCATGAACACAACAGACAACTTATATCCCCATCAACACAACAAAATCCCATCAATGTAACAGACAACTTATATCCCCACCAACACAACAAAATCTCATCAACACAACAGACAACTTATATCCCCATCAAAACAACAAAATATTATCAACATAACAGACAACTTATATCCCCATCAACACAATAAAATCTCATCAACATAAAAGACAACTTACATTGCTATCAACACAACAAAATTTCATCAACACAACAGACAACTTATATCCCCATCAACACAATAAAATCTCATCAACATAACAGACCACTTATATCCCCATTAACACAACAAAATCTCATCAACATAAAAGACAACTTATATCGCTTTCAACACGACAAAATCTCCTCATCAACACGAGACAACTTATATCCCCAATATAACAAAATCTCATCAATTTAACAGACAATTTATATCTATATCAACACAACAAAATCTCATCAATAGAAAAGATAAGTTTATTCCAATTTTCGGCCCAGAAGCACAGCAAGACAGCTTATAAAGAAAAAATTTCAGACAACAGAATTCCTGTCCCAACAACATAACAGAGTTTTTATCCCCATCAACATAACATAATTATATCCCCATCAGTTTATATATGTATCCCCATCAACATAACAAAGGTCATATCCCCATCAACATAACAGAGTTTATATCCCCATCAACATAACAAAGTTTATATCCCCATCAACATATCCCCATCAACATAACAAGAGTTCATATTCCCATCAACATAACAAAGGTCATATCCCCATCAACATAACAAATATCATATCCCCATCAACATAACAAATGTTATATCCCCATCAACATAACAAGAGTTCATATTCCCATCAACATAACAAAGGTCATATCCCCATCAACATAACAAATATCATATCCCCATCAACATAACAAATGTTATATCCCCATCAACATAACAAGAGTTCATATTCCCATCAACATAACAAAGGTCATATCCCCATCAACATAACAAAGGTCATATCCCCATCAACATAACAAAGTTTATATTCCCATCAAAATAACAAAGGTCATATCCCCATCAAAATAACAGAGGTTTTATTACGTTTTCAGCACAGAAATACTATACTTTATCCATTGAATAAAAGAGATATTTTCCCTACAATGATTGTGGCATCATGATAACTGATTGTGTATGCTGTGCATTACAATACTAGTACAATCCTTAAGATTTAAATTAAACATATTCTAAAACCATAGAAAATGTAATAAACAGAAAATTCAGTGCTCTGTACTTAGATATTGAATTCATTTCACGCGTAAGACAGGATTTTTAAAAATATATTTTCAATTGTGCTTTGCACGTGTGAAAATATTTTCAAAATACTGTCTTACACGTGAAATAAATTCCATATCCAAGTACAAAGCATTGAATATCCCTAATATATCCCCATCAACACAGTTTATATCTAGAATTCACAAAAACTCACTAGCCCAACATCCACATTTTCACTAGCCAAAGGTGATGACCCAGAGTGTTATTTCATTCCTTGTGAATAGAAAAACACCGAAGATTGTCACCATTGGCTAGTGAAGATGGACACTCAAAGTTAGTTAAAACTGGTCTGAGCTAGAGTAGGGTCTCAAAAGTAGCCCAGTGGGCTAGTGAAAAATTCCAATAATAAACTGAATAAAAATTGTACAAAATAAGCTACATTCATACCTAAACTTTTCTTTTGTTTCTCTTTTGACTTTTGTTATGTGTTTAACAGCATTTTAGCAAGTGTGCATATATGTTTGACCTCCTAAATGAATGACTTCAGTGTTTTGAGAAGACAAAAAAGGTAAAGTGAAAAGAACAGGGAAGAAATAACAGAAAAAGAAACGCAAAGCAAACACAAGAAACATGAGAAAGAAGAGGACGGCCATGACACAGAATCAGAAGAAAATGAACAAAGTGATTCACAAAACCCTGACCTTCTGAAACAGCATTTACCTCAATATGAAACATTATGAAATTATGTAACAATATTTTGCAATTTTATTTATTTTGTCTGGGCTAGTACAAATTTTATAGGGTTAGCAAGTCTAGCTAAAGAGTTGCACTTTCTTTTAAATTTTGCTTGGTCTGCATCAGACCCCAACATTGTGTATGTTCCCCAAAAAAGCTTGGATGCTCTCTATAAGATAACTTCCACATTAGATGTTACTATTGCTAAACTAGAAAACAAAATACAGGGACACCATTCAAAGAGAATTTGTTTGTGATAGTGCATGATAAAAAAAAACTTGTACATTCCTTATACGATATCTAAACAATATACTTCATCAAATGAAAATTATTTAACTTCCAGGTGTTACATTCACCTTTCATAATAGTTATGCTGGGAAGAGTTCCAGAGGAAAGTTGTTCTAACACATTCTAAACAATGAATCTGTTTTGTAGGTGGGTTTTTTTTTCTTCAAAGGAAAATGTATGCTTAAAACTGCTTGAGTTCCCTTCAAAGAAGCTTTTTTGGGGTGTGGGCATTATCCTTTCGCAAAATCCAACCAGTGTCTATCAGAATTTCGATATAAGCCTCTCTTTGAAATTAGATGAAATATTGAACAAAGCATCCAGACACATACATGTATGGGGAATATACACAATGTTGAGACGATCCAGTGATTTTACTTAGTGAGAGAGATAACTCTTCCTAAAGGAACAGAAAGATCTCAAAATCAGTTGCTTTTCTTTAATTGTTTTGCAATTTCTACTTTATATGTTTTACATGAGTCCTGAATATCTGAATTCTGATCCTTAGAGTGAATGGGACACCATACATCTCTTTCTGAGCAGTTATTGCCTTTATTATTATAGCTATGGCTAATAAAGGACAAAAGAAAGTTTCAAAACATATTATCTATTACATATGTACGTTATATCAAACTGAGAAATAAATTTCAGTTTTGAAAATTCAAGAAGGTATATTAACTGTGACGCTTCATGCCAGAAAACTTCATGAAGCATGTTAGCACTTAATGAGAAGTATTCCAGCATGCAGTTCATACCCTTTTTTAAAATGAAGTTTATGCTTAAAACTTATTTCTTATATTCACATTTTTCTTTCATTTCTGTAGACATATGTATACTTTATCTATCAATTTAAGATTTACACACACATTGTTTACAAATTCTTTAAAGAAACATTTTCCAAATAGTGTATCACGGAAATTGAAGAGATGAACCATAATTATACCCCAACAGTAACGGAAAATATTGACATCATTACCAGAACATGTTGTCTCCTGACAGAGACATAAAATGTCTCGTCTTGTTGGCAGCCAATGTAACATTTTCTCAAAATTCAACAAAAATTTTATTACTTTTTCATGTTTTTGTTGTTGAAAACCCCCTGCAGTTTGGGTTTTATCTTAGTGCCATGGGATATAGTATATTCATTATAGTTATTGACATTTAATTTGTAGTTTTGACAAATTGACTTGTGTTTATTTGTTCATCATGTGAGAGCTAAAGGTTATTTTCATTATTGGAATGCCCAGAAAAGTAGGAGTGTGTCAGACTTTTTTTTTTTTTTTTTTTTTAGATCTGTGAGTGAGTGTGCATGTCTAGCACCAACTTTAATCTATCACGCACCAGTTTTTACCATTAAAAATCCCAGCAGTGGCACGTACCTCAAGAGACATGTGAATGTTACTGCTTCACAGCATTTGTTCATTTGGTACTAATCAAAATTTTCTAGATTTGTTAAGTTAAGCTGTCTCACATGGAAATACTTGACTATTTTGATATAAAACTACATGTATTTCATAATGAATTTGACTAAGTAGAATAGTTTTTCATATTAAAATTATTTTATGTTATAATTCTGTGCACAGTTGGGTGTATGCAAGTTGATTTCATTGTATTTGTAGATCACACCATGGGTGAGAGTATATTCAAAGGTGTCTGAATTTTAATCAATAAATAGATGTAAAAAATAAATTTTAAAAACTCTATCTATAGACAATATATATATGGTAGACATCTGTATATTGTATTGTGTAGTTCTATCTAATTGTATACAATACTATGAGTAAGCTGTCTTGAATATATAACATCTATATATGGTATGCATGTGTACATATTGTGGTATCATGTATTTATTTTTGTGTATACTATAAATAAGCTGTCTCGAACACTTGGGGTACAAGACTGCCAGTCTGATCGACTTGGCTCAGGCACCGTCCTTTGGTACCCTTTGTGTTTGTGACAACATTTTAAAATATTGTTTTACTTTACTTCCCATATACCACACTTATTGTACAGTACATTTCCAATCAGTATTGTGATGAGAATTCAATACCTATGTCAATGTAGAAACCCTTAGTATGTGTATATGGTACACGTGTGGATATTGTATCATGTAGTTTAATATAATTAATTGTTAAAATAGTATATGTCACCTGAAGGCCCTTGATTGGTGGATAAATAAAAATAAACATATATATATATATATATATATATATATATATATATATATATACACACACACACACACACACACACACACACACACAGGGTGTTAAGAAAATTCGTTCCATTTGTAAATTTAAAAAATTAAATAGAAAAACGAAATATTTTTCTTTCAAATTTTTATATAAAGGGTGTTAAGAAAATTCGTTCCGTTTGTAAATTTAAGAAATTAAATAGAAAAACGAAATATTTTTCTTTCAAATTTTTACTGGTAACACTTTAGAATTTTTTTTCATTATATTGGTAGTTATCCTTCCCTATATGCACTCTCTCGTGTTACTATGGAGTGATGTAAACATAATGTCTATTACGTCATGAAATAAATATGCCGAGTTCGTTGAAAAAGCAGACGTCCTGTACAAGTATCGATACAATTAATGAACGAGCTCAAGCTTTGGCTTTATTAGATGCAGGATTAAGTGTGAAGGATGTGGCTAAGCAACTGTGTAAAAGTGAGCGATGGGTAACAAAGTGGAGACGAAGGCGAGAGCAAAATAAACAACTAACCGATCAACCGAGATCCGGTCGGCCATCGAAAATAGTGGGGGTAGTAAAGAAAAAAGTGGAGAACATAAAATACAAAAGAGGAAAATCAACAAGAAAATGCAGCAAGGAACTTAAGAACTCAGGCTTTAATGTAAGTCAAGTAACTGTTTGTAATTATTTGCGAAAAGGTAAAAAATGGAAGGCATTTACAAGATCGAGAAATCAACTACTGACAAAAAAACAGAGGCAAAAGAGATTGATATTTGCTCGTGATCACAAGCATTTGACGGCTGAAGACTGGACAAACTACATCTTTAGTGACGAATCTTCAAAATGTTTGTTTCATGTTCCGAACCGACAGGACGATGTTGTATGGGGATCCCAGTCAGATGAGGTTCCAGACATAAGCTGTGTCAAGTCAAGCATTAAAGTCATGATATGGGGTGTGATGGGAGTTCGGGGTTTGTCCAAACTTCACATTGTTCCAGCCGGCAAAACTATTAATGCTGATTATTATGTGAATAAAATTCTTCAAAAAGAACTAAAACCTGCTCTGAATCGACAGAAAAATAGTGGTAGGATTGACAAACGACAGTTGGTTCAATATCCAGGACACACTACATTTGTTCAAGATGGAGCGACACCTCACACTGCCCTCCTAACACAAAATTGGTGTGAAAATAATTTACCATACTTTATTTCGAAAGAAGAATGGCCAGGCAATTCCCCAGACCTAAATTGTATAGAAAATCTTTGGAGTATTCTGAACAGCGAGGCCTACAAGGATCCGCGCCCAACAACGAGCCAATTACGCCGCTGACTTCAACGTACATGGAGGGAGATACCTGGGAAACATTTGATTTCTTTAATTCATTCAATGCCAAACAGAATTAACAAGAGGTACTGTGAGCAATGCTCACTAAGAATACCCCCCGCTTACCCCAATCTCCCAAAGGGTGTTGGTAATAGGTAAAACTTCAGTATTATGATCCAAAAGGTATCTAGGAACACAACATCTCCATGCGATGAAAAAAGCCATTAAAGAATTTAAATGGAAACCATTTTGCTACTTCGATGTCCAGTGCGCTTGACCTTTGACCTTTTGACCCCAAAATCGATAGGGAACATCTTCATCCCATGGGTAGTCCATACGTATGATATGGTGACTGTAGGTGGAAAGGATAACGCTTTAGAGCCCAGAAACCATATTGCTACTTCGATGTCCAGTGTGCTTGACCTTTGACCTTTTGACCCCAAAATCGATAAGGAACATCTTCATCCCATGGGTAGTCCATATGTATGATATGGTGACTGTAGGTGGAAAGGATAGCGCTTTAGAGCCCAGAAACCATATTGCTACTTCGATGTCCAGTGTGCTTGACCTTTGACCTTTTGACCCCAAAATCGATAAGGAACATCTTCATCCCATGGGTAGTCCATATGTATGATATGGTGACTGTAGGTGGAAAGGATAGCGCTTTAGAGCCCGGAAACCATATTGCTACTTCGATGTCCAGTGCGCTTGACCTTTGACCTTTTGACCCCAAAATCGATAGGGAACATCTTCATCCCATGGGTAGTCCATATATATGATATGGTGACGGTAGGTGGAAAGGATAATGCTTTAGAGCCCGGAAACCATTGTGTCTACAGACGGACGGACGACGAACGGACGGACACACATTAGGTTATATATTGGGTACATCAAGTCCAAGTCCTCTTGGATATTGCTTATTGGGTATGAAAAAAGTGTACATAAGAGAGAGCATTTTTTGGGTAGTAACTATTTAAATCTAATTGGGTACAAGATACTATTGTCCACACTTTATTGGGATTTTTCTTATACTACCCAACAGGTGATGGACAATTACTTAATCAGAATACTACCCAACAGGTATTGGGACACCTGTCCAACTCCCTTTGGATACCTACATCCCTTCATCAGTATGCTACCCAACACGTAATGGACACTTGTACAATTCTTCTTGGATACCTATATTACATAATCAGAATACTACCCAACAGGTATTGGGACACCTGTCCAACTCCCTTTGGATACCTATATCCTTTCAACAGTATACTATCCAACACGTAATGGACACTTGTACAATTCTTCTTGGATACCTATATTACTTAATCAGAATACTACCCAACATGTATTGGGACACCTGTCCAACTCCCTTTGGATACCAACATCCCTTCAACAATATACTACCCAACATGTAATGGACACTTGTACAATTCTTCTTGGATACCTATATTACTTAATCAGAATACTACCCAACAGGTATCGGGACACCTGTCCAACTTCTTTTGGATACCTACAACCCTTCATCAATATACTACCCAACAGGTAATGGACATTTGTCCAATTCTTCTTGGATACCTATATTACTTAATCAGAATACTACCCAACAGGTATCCGGACACTTGTCCAATTCTTCTTGGATACCTCTATTACTTAATCAGAATACTACCCAACAGGTATTGGGACACCTGTCCAACTCCCTTTGGATACCAACATCCCTTCATCAGTATACTACCCAACAGGTATCGGGACACTTGTCCAATTCTTCTTGGATACCTCTATTACTTAATCAGAATACTACCCAATAGGTATTGGGACACCTGTCCAACTCCCTTTGGATACCTACATCCCTTAATCAGTATACTAGCCAACAGGTAATGGACACTTGTCCAATTCTTCTTGGTTTACATTCACCCCTTCATTAGAATACAACCCAATAGATATTGGGACACCTGTCCAATTTTTCTTGGATATCTGTACTCTTGCATTAGAGTGCAACCCAATATGTATAAGGTATCCCTTTCTGAATACATAATTATTAAACTGCATAAGCATACAACAGTCCAAATCCTCTTAAATATTGGAATCCTAACATCGTTTCAGAAAGTTTTTCCAAAATGATAGGAAAAGATAGAGGCATTTTGCAACTAAACTTTTTAACCATTAATTCAAATCAAATAAATTTTGTAAGTAAAATTTAAATATTGCAACTTGGCAGTACTCAATATATAAATCTTGAGCAACTTAATTGAAATATTTCTTCCCACAACCTTCATTTTATCTACATGTTTATTGTACTACCTGTAAGTATCAAAGAATTAAGTAATAGTCTCTTTTTTTATTTCTAACTTCAAAACACAGAACAAAATTTTCTAAGCATTGACACATAGATATATAAAAGGCAAAAAACCGAAGTAATAGTTAATAAATCAGATTCATAGGTAATTATTTTCTATCACTTGCTATGATTAAAGAAATTATCTTCAATAGAAGAAAACCCATGAAATTGCTATACATAATTCTCCATTGCCACATTGCTAAATAGATCGCATGCTTTAGTACCTTTTTGCTATGAGTTGCTCCGATCTAACTAAATTCTCATCATATGCACAGAACAAGAAAAAGCTGTCAATGTGACAGCAAACCGGGTTTTCTTTCATGCGAGCTGTGCTGGGATTTCTCAAATGAATTATAAAATCAATGTACCCTATTAGTATATTTTACAGGTGGGGGGGTGGGGGTGGGGGGTGGGGGTGGGGGTCCAGACGGACAACCCGATTCCAGTATACCCCCCCCCCCCCAACTTGTTGCGGGGGGTATAAAAATGTATTGAAAAACAAAGGTGGACTGTCTGATTATTAAAAACATAAAAACTTGTATATGAGTTGTTTATAAATAAGTTTAGGCATGATGTGAATCATGGAACGAACTTTCTTAACACCCTTTATATATATATATATATATATATATATATATATATATATATATATATATAGACATATATAGACAGGCACCTCTCTCTCTCTCTCTCTCTCTCTCTCGGATACTGTACTGTTCGAAATTAACCATAGACCGAGTCCATGTCAAATGACACTGGTCTATGCCAATTGTAATACACATATCAACACTTCGCCACGAGTTACGTCCCTTTGCAGGGTCAGCCAAAGGTCAATCGGTGAAAAACCAAGTTTTCCTTCTTTACCTTACCAAATGTAAGATGTTATTACTTTGAATTTTAGCCAATTACCAAGTTTTCATACAAATGAATGGGTTGCCCCAATCTGGGGTATTATTGTAGTTGCACTACAATTGATGGAAAAATAACAGATGTCAAAGCTACAGATAGGAAAATTACAAAGGCCAACGTAGGGAAATATACAATTTTTATCCGGGAGATGGCGGACAAGGGACGTAACTTTCGCAAAGTGTTGATACGTTTATTGAGATAGACCAAATTGTCTATGCCGATTTTCTAGATTTAAAGCAATAAAACTTATCCCAAAGGACCCTGCATGGTCAGTTGACGTCTGATAAACGTTACGAGGAAAGGAGGATAATTACTGACATGGAAAGAAAATATGCTTTCCAAGTACATTAGAAAACCAAGATGTGTTTGTGAAACACAAATGCCCCCGATAATGGCCAATTCCGAAGATGGCCAAGGTCACAAGGGCAAATATCTTGGTACCAGTAGAAAGATCTTGTCA